>NW_026928923.1:0-357584 GCF_032062105.1 Saccostrea cuccullata | reverse complement strand
ACATAGGACCTCGGTTTATACGGTCTCATCCGAAGGTCCGGTCTCCATGTCCAACAACGTTTAATTGAAAGTACTATTGTATTTTTTATGTCTTTCTTTAACACTGTATATTATTTCAAATTCGTTTCCAAGCAAAAGACATGTATTAATAAAGGCTCTTGATAGTATTTTGATATTCATCCTGCATAGAAAGGTAAAATGTGAAATTAACAAAGAATGACCAGTCTTAAAAGTCCTCGAAACCTCGAATTCTTACGGAAACTTTTTCTTATTTCGAAAACATTATAGAACTTATGATAACATTAAAATGCATGAAGTGAAAATTGTAGCAAGGAAAACCTTTAAAGCCTTTTTTAAAGATTTTTTGATTTATTCTTTAAATGTCTAACGTTCCTTACATGTAACTAGTTTTCATGCCAAACAACTGATCGGTTTTGGGGGATTTGTTTGAATAAACAAACACTTACAATATCAGTAGAAATGAATAAAAAAATCATATACTTAATTAAAAATGACGAACAGTGGTAAAACACATTAAATTGTATCAAAATGAGGGTCAGAAAAAAGGATTCAGATATAGCTTTTAATTCTTATACATAATATATGCAAAATATAGCATAATCTAACCCCCTGCAACAAAATAACTTTATGATACGATGTACATCAGTAATAAGGGAGGTTCAGCACAACTAGAATAAAAATTCAGACAAGGACAAACTTTGACAAGGTACAGTATACATGTAATTTTTTTCTAGCAAAGGAATAGATATCATAAATACAGGGTGTTTCACAATATATGTCACACATCTAAATGGGCATAATCTGAATATCAAGCTTGATACCAAAAATACCAAAACACTATAGTTAAGCATATTGATCTAAAATTATTATATTGCAAAGTATCTGGAAAATTAAAATAAACCATGAAGTAACTGATGGTATTACCAGTAGTGTCATAATTTCAGCTCTTCTCAAAATTGCGTAAAACTTGCAGCAAAAATTTGTCGTGAACTTTTATTATCAGAACCGTTTACGATATCTTAAATATTTTACAGGGTGTGATGATAAAAAATAACTAGACCAGCAATTACTGTCTATTTTTCTTATATGAATAATAATTAGAGGGTTTAAATTAAATTACAATGTAAAGATTTAAGAAAGTTAAACCCTGCCTCCTCTTCAACCCCCTACCGCCCCCCCCCCCCCCCCCCCAAAAAAAAAAAATCAAGAAGAGATCAGAACAATATCAGAGTGAAGTCAATCATTTAGAAAACCTCATGAAAGTCAGATCTGAGTTTAGGGAGATGGGTTGTAACAATGCCAGTAAGTGTATCAAGAGTATTTCGAAATCTTAAAGAGCTTAATCCACAAACCATAAAATATGGCCTCATCCCCAAAATTAAAATGATTTTTATTATCGATAGTGGAGACTTTAAGCTTTTCATAACCGTTTTTCTTTTTTCGATATCTATTATACTTTTTCAAAACGAGATCTTGCAATATGGTATTGTTTTGATGGGAAAATGCATTAGGAACGTCATTTTTTGTAATATAACGTCACGTAAAATGGCGATAGAGATGACTGTAGGATAATAATGCACCTATTTATTAAAGGTGCTTAGACATATAATTGAAGTAAATATTCTCAAATGTTCTGTTTAATGTCACAACTTATTTTCAAATTGTTTAAAGAAGGAAGAATTTTTAATAGCCAAAGGCATAAGATTTATACATGTACGTCGCCGTTGTTTTATGAAGATCTTATTCTCTATAAACACATCTGGGCATCATTTTGTTTCCAACAAATGCTAGAAAATCACAGTAGAACAATGTCGGCAGTTCTGATAAAAACTGATTTTGATGAAATCGAACACGTATTTTATAAAACCTGGTTAACAATTTAAAAAAATTATTTGAATTATAATCTTATTTAAAAAATCTTTTTAGTCGGTGCGATTAAATTGGGTAGGTTGCGTTAGGGGAAACAAATGTATTTTTTATTTTGACCTCGGCAGTAAAATCATATTATTTCAGATCATGTAAAAAATTCCATGTTCGCAGGTATTTTAGAGCATAATGTTTAAAAGCTAGAAAATGCACTTGTATGAGCCTTGCACATGTCCGATCAACGTATTTGGGGTGGGGGTGTCAATCAAAAGGAAAAAGCATTAAACATATTTTGAAGTGAATTATCATTTATCTTACTACGCAGAGAGAGTTCGTAAAATAAAAAAAAAATACACGAGTGAATTTCAAAAATTATTGAATTCCAATACGAAGAAGATCATATTAACTTGTTTAGCATGAATAAACAGGATTTTGCTCAAAGCAACATTAATGCAATCGCTCTCTTTACAGATTCCATTGTGTCTTAACGAATTTTTAGTAAGTCATTTCAAATAAATCTCGTAAATTTAGTGGAATAACATGTCATATAATTCAATCAAAAATATATGTTTATATTTTGTCGGTCTCTAGCACGAAACAAGAGGAGTTTTATGGGTCAGTTATTCTTATTTTTGTTTTTACTTAAGACGCCCCGCCTTCTCATTCAAATAATACAAATACCTCCATAGCTGTAATGGCTAAGCCGGGATTTTACGGTGAAGTATACTATTTTATTTATTCAATATCATGTATATATTGAAAGCCTCTCCCCCCCCCCCCCCAAAAAAAAAAATCATTTATGAGTATCTATACAGACTATGCTTGAAGACTTTAGCTATAATATGACAATGTTGATTTGAAAAGGTAAAATTCTGCATTTAAAAAGGGGCGAGAAAGCAGAGTTATAAAGATTCAATCTCCCCTCCCCCCCCCCAACACACTTGGTGAGAAACAAACAATCTCCGTAGTGGATCAAGTGGGAGTTCAGATTTCAGAGTAAGTAAAAGTAAAGTAAAAAATACCATACCAGCGCACCCAAAGGATACACAGGTCCTCTGCATTTGGTAAGGATTATCGTGTATATACTAGGGATAGCAATTTGTAACCGGTTAATCGATAAATTGGTCGGAACGATGCTAATCCGTAGAACATCCGTAATCGGTCAGTCGGAAAAAATAAAATATATGTAAATTTGATCGCAGTTTCCTAAAAATCCCTTCTGCTTTTTTTTATTTTTTTTTTTTTAGAAAGGAAAGTGCATGCGGATTAAATTTTTATTTAGGGTTTTTACACATCTTTAAATAATTAAGAATATTTGGTTGTAAATTGTAAATAAATTGAAAGGTCAGACATATCTACTACTTCTGGTTATGGTATTAACGCAGAATTAACTTCTTTAACATCGGCGTTGAAAATTATCCCTTTCTGATTTCTCAAGCAAGATTCATGGTTTTCTTTTTTTTTTCTTGTCTATTGAAATTGAAATGAAATATACTCTTATGTACATAAAATTCCCCAATCAAAATAACAAGAAGCCCAGGGGCCACATCGCTCACCTGAGCAATTGGCTAGACAAAAAGCACATCAGATCAGAACTGAAAATTTACTGAGGGCGGGGAGGGGGGAGGGGGTTTGAATTTTAACCCCCAGGGGGTCATGATTTGAACAAACTAGAATCTACAATACCTTAGGATGATTCCCTATAAATATCACTAAGCATGGCTTTGAAGTACTAGAAAAGAAGATTTTAAGAGTTGTTTTCCCTATATATTCCTATTTAAAACTTTTATCGGCCATTTGGCCCCACCCTATCTGAGGGGGTCATGATTTGAAGAAACTTGAATCTACACTACCTGAGGATGATTCCACATGAGTTTCATCTTTCCTGGCCCAGTGGTTCTTGAGAAGAAATTTTTTTAAAAATGACATTAATTTTTCTCTAATTCATAATTATCTCCCCTTGGAAAAGGGCGTAGCCCTTCATTTGAACAAACTTGAATCCCCTTTACCCAAGGATACTTTGTAGCAAGTTTGGTTGAAATTGGCCCAGTGATTCTTGAGAAGAAGATGAAAATGTGAAAAGTTTACAACGACGACGACGACGACAACAACGACAACGACGACGACAACAACGACAACAACAACGACAGACAACGGACAAATTGTGATCAGAAAAGCTCAATTGAGCCTTTGGCTCAGGTGAGCTAATAAACAGGATGTAACTTCTAACTAATGTCTTTTTAGCCTTTTATGAAAAAAAATTGTCAATATGTATATCTTGATGCAACTAACCGGTTAATCGGACGGAATGTTTTGCAGTTAACCGATTAGCAATTCTGCAATCGATTGAAATCCCTAATATATACACATGTAAAGTTAACAACCCCCCCCCCCCCCCCCCCCCCCCCCCCGATAGGGTTAATCGGTTTAAAGCTTTTTCCTTGTCAATGAGTTTAAGTTTGACTTTTGGAAAGGGTACTTTAGACATTTTATTTTAATTTATAGTACAAGTGGACATGACTCCCCTACACCACAACACTTAGAAAAAAAAATTATGGTTCCATAATTGACTTGAATATTATTAATTTTACTGAAGTGTCTCGACCATCGTGCAAAAATTGAATGGAGAAATAAAGAAAGAAAGGATGAAAGGCACTTCTTAGGAACCCCCCCCCCCCCACACACACACATACATGCTTAAATTTGTGTTCTTTCTTAATTATATAAAGTGTATAACTTTTTTAGCTTATTAATATTTCTTGACTCCAAGCCACTCCTTTAGGGGGAAAGCGATGCCATGACCCGTACCTTAATATTTCTAGTAATTACATGAACTATAGTGACATCTAGAAAAATGTATTAAAATTATGCGTTTTAATTCTGGAAACATATTTAAAGTATGTCGGAAAAACGACAGTGAGTGTATCAAGATTAATACTTTCGACGTAAATAAAAGATATGTCAAATATATTTATACTTTTTTTTAAATAAGAAG
Organism: Saccostrea cuccullata; assembly: GCF_032062105.1. NCBI lineage: Eukaryota > Metazoa > Mollusca > Bivalvia > Ostreida > Ostreidae > Saccostrea > Saccostrea cuccullata. Next base: position 352,702 of record NW_026928923.1, on the reverse strand, counting down.
CCAGACAAGTATTTTTCGTTTCAAAAGGATTATATAATTATACTTTTCACGATTGCTACAGTAACCACTAACAGCGCGTTTTATACAAATTTATGTTACATGTATACAGTTCGATATGGGGATTTGTTAAAAACATATTGTGTGCTGTACGCATTCTCACATGAGTTCTATTTTGGATCCAGTTTACAGGAAACCCAAATGTTTAATTTTTTTAATGATTTATTTTTCAAGAATTTTACTCACTTCTTTTTTTTTTAAGGTATATTTATTCACGACAGCAAGCTACCCAATAGGTCCATAAAAGCATTAGAAATTTTATTAAAATTCAATTCAATTCAATTCAATTCAATTCTTTATTGGCACTAAAGCACATATTTATATATTTTTTTATTTATATAAAATAAAAAAAGCGAAATCTCACTTTACATCTTTTATGACGTCACAAATGACGTATAATTAATCAGTAACGTCATATGTATGTGTAGATGATCATAGTATAAAGTTTTTTTTCGAATCTGATATCAGAAATTCTTTTCCACTATTAATTATCGTCTGAAACATGCGGAATAGAAATGTGTTGTTCTTTTACTCTTATAAATATAATACCCCACTTGTTCGATGCATTTAATTTGTGTAAAACACATGGAAATGTGTGATGGTTTGTAGTCATAGCTCTTTCAAAGATATTGATTTCTTCTTTTTTCAATAGGGGCGCACACATTACGGGTAAATATTTTCATTGGAAAATATCTCTTGCATAGTGACTGTTATTTTTCTGTTTTAATATTTTTCCGTAACGAATGTGCTCAATGTGTAAATCACGATTAACTGTCCTATTTTCGGCATTTTCCCGGAAAACTTCGAACCATTGTAAGGTTTAGTTTATACTTTGATATCTTGGGAAGCTTACAAAACAGTGATCAGAAATTTATAAGCATTAGTCTCTTAAGTTATTTAGGACAATGTTGGGAAAACACTGTGAGAGAATAACACTTTAGGATCTGTTGCCATAGTAACTGAAGTAGAGAAATTTGGATTCTTCTGACTCAAAAAAATAATTTTGAATATATGCTGATTAAAATGATATATAAAATGTATATGTAACTTTTGTTGTCATTTATCTTTCTGTGTTTAGATGTGTGACATATATTGTGAAACACCCTGTATGTGTACAGGCACTGGGTTCTTTGACAAACGTAACTCCTACATACGTGCTAGCATATGAAAGAGTTTCAACATAAGATTTGAAAAATACTTTTGTCAGAAAATAACATTCAGTATATTTTTTATTTGTAGTAATAACAATTGAAGCAAATTTTATCATATTGTTTTTTACTAAACACAAAAAGTATAAAATCATAAACAAGCTTAATTAAAATTATGTCTGTTACCTAAGGCGTGTTTCTTCGAGGAGTCCTTGTTTTCTAATAACCTGGATTTTTGCACCAATTCACCAACAAGTGCCGCGAACTGTTCTTCATTTTTTTCAACAAGGTCAAAAGTATCAATCTAAATGATGAATAATATATTTTTCAATAATCAAGTGTTTCTTGTACATTTTAAGACACGCAAGGTGGAAATACTTTTAAAGAAGTGAAAAAAACCGTTCTTTAATTAGCAACACAATTGTAACAGCAGCATAAAAAATGGCGCAGCATTACACAAACATATGCCTTTTCTTGTGTTTGCTCGGTAAATAAACATCCGTTTGAACGTCGAAGTTAGACTCTATGTTATGATACTTTTTCATTGCTAAAGATAAGGAACAATAAAACAAACTAAGTTTCATTCCCTTACTAAGTAAGATCTTTCCAAAATAGTTTTCAGACATTCCTCCAGTGTCTCAATTTCATGCTCAGTGTCGTCCAGCTCAATACCAAACAGAACAGGAAGCAGTGTTCTTATTTCCACCTCACTGTCCTCCCTAAATAGATCAACTAATAAACATGTGAGCAGAACATTGAATACAAAAAAGAAAAGAAACAAAAACACCCACAAACCAAATCCTATAAATGCATATCGAAAGATAAGGTCTTTTAAAATTCTAAATTTTTATTTCTAAATATCATTTACAATTCATTAAATATATGGAGATAACAAAGAGCATTAAAGCTCAAACAATACAAAGGAAGACCAGAGCAAACACGGACGTCCAAACATCAGAGCTGGGTTCAGGTGCGATAAAGGAATGAGCATCTTCTGCCAATTATCATACTCTCTCTGGTTCTTTTCACGATAGGGAAAAAACGGAAAATCCGTCAAAAATTCAGTGTGTAAATAATGGTATAATAAATAATCACTTCGTATGAAATAGCAAGTCAGCTTTGTCTGATTGATACATTGTATTTGCTGACAAGTTCATTGTGTAGGCCAAATATTCTCTACATACATGTAGTATGATTCAGAAAAAAAATTAATTACGACGTTTTTCACAATGTAGGATCAATATTATGAAAGACAGTATATTATGTCCAAATTCATGTATTCTTTTTTTTTTATAAATAGCTATAGAAATCAATAATATATCAAGTAAATTACATAGCAATGGACATGAGATCTGCCAGCCCGCCTGTTCCTTTCATAAACACGACAGGAATTCCACTCTCAGTGGCTAGCTTGATGTGGTCCACAGCCGACAAGTCGCCTTCCACCAGAATTAATAGTAAGGCATTCCTTTCTGAAAGCAACAAAGGGCAAATATGACACCAATTATTGGACTATCAATGAAAATTCCTGAGAAGTATATTCAACCATGAATCAAAATGGCAAGGAAGACAGCACAAGCATTTCATAATGTGACCCTCATGCATAAAAGTATATATGGAGATAACAAACAATATTCGAGCTAAAATTCCATTTAACAATACAAAATTGGAGCAGAGCATAGTGGTAATATGTTTCAGGTAAAATTACATACCAGCTACGAATTAAGTTTAAAATTTTTCTTAAATCTGTTTTTTTTTTAATAAAAATTCAAAAGTTTCATTGCTTCTTCCAGAATGTATGAATGGAATTGGTTTTAACTTTCCACTCCACATAAAGTACTAATTAGAATAAAAATCTCCTTAACATCTTTCTTATGAAGCAAGGTTTGGTACACGATTGATTGATTGTATGCTGTTTTACATTCCATTGATACAACCTTCGTCCGTCGGTCTCTCTAAAGTCCTCTCGAGCTCAGCCCTAAAATCAATATAGTCTTCATCCGCGGTACGAGCGGGGAGCTTGCAAAAGAAACTGTCGTCTGCATAGATCTAGGAAAAAACAAAATATCTACAACTTTACAAGTCTATAACGAAAAAGATAATTAATTGCGTTTGTCATCATATTGGATATACAAGGATTTTACTTTTAAAGGAAAGAAAGAAATCTATTTCATATTTATTTAAAATTCAATGTATGGAGATAAAGAACTGAACTCAAGCTCAAAAGTCCAACAAACAATACAAAACAAACATAGATTTCCAAAACGCCAAAGATGGGATCAGCTCCCATGAAGAAGCAAGCATTTCCTACCGACCGGCCACACCTGCCGTGTGCTGTTTGTCATGATCGGGAAATAACGAAAAAAAATTATCTACAATCCATTGCGCAAATTATGGTTTAAGAACAAGCATGAAAAACGTCAGTGAGTATTTGACTCCATGATAAATTGCATTTATCATTTTACCGACCAAAGAACTTACGAAAATAGGAATTTAAACGAGATGGTTAATATTCTTGTTTCATCAACTTGTTTGTCAATAATTTAATTCTTATTAGAAATAGTACATACGGTTTGCTTATGCATTCATTATCACATGTAATCTAATCCCATCGTTTTTTGTTTTTTTCTTTAATTTTCGTGTTCTTGGGAATTGATGGCTTAATGAATCTGATACAAGTTGTGTTTTCAAAATTAGATTAAGTTTTCTTTACGGCAGGAAATATTTGGTAAGTTTAAACTGTTTATCCGAAAAAAAAACTGTTTTAGAATCATTTTAAACTATGAATAACATAACAAAGGTCATATTATAAGTTGCATTTCTTAAAAAAATGTTTAAAATGGCCTCAACAAATACCAAATCAGAAGAATATACATGTAAATATAAGATTTGATTGATAAAGGTTTCGGACAATTTGTCACGACCTTCTCCGGCATGCTAGAGGTTCACGGCGAGATACTTTTGACTTAGCGCTGCGTAAAATTAACACTGTTAACTGAATATCGTTCAAAAGGGAAAAAAATTAATATTCTTCTAGAAAAACCTTCCACCACAAAATATAGTTCCCGACTTAATCCTACTGGAATGGAATTTAATTGAGGTTTTTACAATGGATTTAGTTTAATTTGCATTGTAGAATGTAGATTTTATAATTGTTTGTGACTTTTATACCCTTTTAAAATATGTAGGTACCTTAAAACTTCTTTACTTCTTTACAGTTTATTTAATGCATTATATGTTCCGTCCAAAATCTCAGACGGAACGAGCTTGTTAGAAAATGGCCTTCAGATATAAAATTCCGAAGTATATAAGAAGCGTAAGGAGAGGCGAATCGAGGCTCTTTCTTGTAGGAATGTCTCGGTCCCTACCTCGGCTTCCTCGTCTTTGTCCTTGCCCTTGCCTCGGCTTTCATTATTATTGCTCTGGTTTTCATCAAATTCTAGGACCTCTGGTAGATCAAAGTAGAGACCCGTGTCCTCCACAGGCTTAGAGGGGACGGAGATCAGTCGGAGGTTCGGACGGGCCGGCTTCTCTAGGTAGATGTATTCCTCCATCATCTCACGGACTATTTTAGAGACCTTTAGTGGCTCCCCCTTGCTGAGTATTAGACAATCTATGGATTTCAGCGTGCAGAAAAATTTTAATTTATTCTATTCTTTCTTTTGGCCGTGTTATTTCGGCCTTTATATGCTTGTATTGAACATAAATCATATAAATCAGTATAACTTATTATTTACATAATGACCTAAACAGATGACGGCAAAGTAGTGATATTGACAAATTTTAAATATAGGTTATATGTATTTCTTGAATTCATAACAAGAGTATTTATACATACTCCCTGCGGCCTTTGCAGCATAAGTCAAAGATTGCTGGAATCTTGACTTGGGCCAAGGCTTTGGAATCAGATTGTCGGAGTCCCCTATGACGGAGAATATCATGTTGGGTTGGGACTTGGAGTAGACTTTTGTCACGAAGGACTTTATTCGTTTTCTCCAATTGTTCCTTTCCATTTCCACCACTTTACCATTCCTAAAATTTGCAACATGTTGCAATTTTCGTCATGCATGTTTATGGCTGCTGTGTAACTTATAAAATGTTACATATAACTAACAGTAATTATGCTCTAAAGTCTAATTAAGAAAAGCATGTGCACATTGAATACAGAGGTAAAACAAATATTTAAATCCTAGATGGGATCAGGGGAGTATCTCCTGTCGACCGTTTATTCCAGTCACGTGCCTCTTATAATGGTATAGTAAGCGAAAACAAGGGGTTTTGTTAGTTTTAATCTTTGATTTTCACTAATTGTTCCTTGAACATAGTGTTAAATTTGAATCCCACACCATTTGTCATTCAAAAGTATTCAAAATAATTCAATTGATAAAAAAATAGGTCAAACAGGAAGATCAAGGAAAAGGGGTCAAAATTCATATTAGCATGTTTGAACCCATCTTGTTACTAGTATAATACTTTCAAAATATGAAAACCCTTTCTCTTCTCATTTGAAAGTTATAAGAAAAAAAAAACATTTAAAAATCGGTAAAACTTCAAGGTCAGAGATTCAAAATTCAGAACATAGTTAGAAATGTCTTATCACAGGCTATGTACATATGAAATATCAGAGCCCTATCTTATCTCATTCAAAAGTTATTAGCAATGTTAAAGATTTTTTTGAGACAGACGGACAGACAAATGCAGTTTTATGACCCTACTCTTTCGCGAAATAGTGGTACACAAATGCATAATAGGAACATTATGAAGATGTTGAAATGTTAAGGAAACAGGAATGCTAAAGAATTTTTATTTAAACCACAGTAACTTACCTCGTTTCAGCCTTGTGGATAGGAAGTTTTGGAGTATTCAGGGATTTAAGGACAGCTTATGTCACGTGTTATTTTGCATTAGTCTTCTCACCAATTAAAATATACACAGTTTTGGAAGGAAGTAGCCTCCTGATTCGCATCTTGGTTTTTTGACATGATCGCTAAATAAAGTTATCAGTTATTTGGAATCTCATTTATCTAAAGATAAAAATTAAGTTTATGAAAGGGGACAACACAAAAATTAGATACTTACAACTCACTTTATTTCCCTGTCTCAAACATTACCAGTATTTAATTACTGTTTGATTGTCTGTAAGTTTGTGAATGCAATTTTCATTTATATTTAATTTTTAAAACGTAGATTCTGTTGAGCTAAAAATCCTCGAGAGGGACGTTAAACAACATACAGACAGATATATATATATATATATATATATATATATATATATATATATATATATATATATATATATATATATATATATATCTAGCGCCTTATATTTGTACACAAGAAATGAACAAGATGGTGTGATGTGGTCTGATTTTGACCATATAAGAATAAAAGTTAGGATATTATTGTACCTTTCCCACAATTCGGCTCAAGAACTCTCTATGAAGTTAGGAATTGTGGAAAGAGTATCAGACTATTTGTGAACTTCCAGAGGAGTAGCTTAATCCATTTCATAATTTGTTCATGATTTAAAGCATGTTCCCAAGGTATTTGACTATATTCAATTTTACTTTTCAATAAATTTATATTTGATGATTAAGGGCCCTCAAGAGGAAATGAGAGAGAGAGGGGGGACATACCTTTTATTGGTTAACTTCGTCTATATTCATATACTTGAGATGGCGTCATAAATTTATAAATTATAAATTCTGTTAAGATTACGCCAGGCGATAGCAAAACATAAACAAGAGGCCCAGGGGCCACATCGCTCACCTGAGCAATTGGCTAGTAAACTGGGAGGGGGGCTTGAATTTTACATCCCTTCCACCAAGGGGGTCATGATTTGAACAAACTTGAATCTACACTACCTGAGGATGATTCCCTATAAATATAACGAAGCCATGCTTTGAAGTACTTGAAAAGAAGATTTTGAAAGGTTTCCCTGTATGTTCCTATGTAAAACTTTGATCCGCCATTTTGGCCCCACCCTACCCCTGGGGGTCATGATTTGAACAAACTTGAATCTACACTACCTGAGGATGAATCCACATGAGTTTCATCTTTCCTGGCCCAGTGGTACTTGAGAAGAAGATTTTTAAAGATTTTTCCTATATATTCCTTTGTAAAACTTTAAAGCCATATATGGCGTAACTGATAAAAAAATATATTTTTGAAAAATACAAAATGAAGTAAAGAAATATAGTTAATATATTTAAATTCAAACTTTTCATACAATTCTGAACACGGAGAACACCTCGTTTCATCTAATAATACGATTTTATCTTCTCTGTATTGTGTTATTTAAATCTTTTGTATTTTCTTCCGAGTCGGAGAAAATTCCGAGAATCCAATTTAAATTGTGATATCTTTATAACGCAATTGACTTAGATTTTGTAATTTACGGAAAATCTCTATCTTTATATAAAGTAATGATACAATTAATAAGTTCTCATAATTTTAGTCTGATAATTTTCATTGTACATACGCCATATATGGCTTTATTCGGCCATTTTGGGCCCACCCTACCCCCGGGGGTCATAATTTGAACAAACTTGAATCTACACTACCTGAGGATGATTCCACATGAGTTTAATCTTTCCTGACCCAAAGGTTCTTGAGAAGAAGATTTTTAAAGATTTTCCTTATATATTCCTATATAAAACTTTGATCGGCCATTTTGGCCCCACCCTACCTCTGGGGGTCATGATTTGAACAAACTTGAATCTACATTACCTGAGGATGATTCCACATGAGTTTCATCTTTCCTGGCCCAGTGGTACTTGAGAAGAAGATTTTTAAAGATTTTTCCTATTTATTCCTATGTAAAACTTTGATAAGCCATTATGGCCCAGCCCTACCCCCGGGGGGTCATGAATTGAACAAACTTGAATCTACATTACCTGAGGAAGATTCCACATGAGTTTCATCTTTCCTGACCCAGTGGTACTTGAGAAGAAGATTTTTAAAGATTTTTTCTATATATTCCTATGTAAAACTTTGATCGGGCATTTTGGCCCCACCCTTCCCCCGGGGGTCATGATTTGAACAAACTTAAATCTACACTACCTGAGGATGATTCCACATGAGTTTCATCTTTCCTGGCCCAGTGGTTCTTGACAAGAAGATTTTTTAAAAATGGCTTTAATTTTTCTCTTAATCATAATTATCTCCCCTTGGAACAGGGCCTGGCCCTTCATTTGAACAAAATTGATTCCCCTTCACCCAAGGATACTTTGTACCAAGTTTGATTGAAATTGGCCCAGTGGTTCTTGAGAAGATGAAAATGTGAAAAGTTTACGACGACAACAACGCCAACGACAACGACGACAGACAACGGACAAATTTTGAAAGCTCACTTGAGCCTTCGGCTCAGGTGAGCTAAAAAGAAGAAATTGACACCTTATCAGAATGGATGAAATGTACCAGAGATATGATAATATTAAGCGATTTTGGGGCAAAATAGAAAACCATCTATTCTTCTGTGTTCAGTAATTCTGAAGTGAAAAGGAATTTAATAGATTATACGACCAGTTTGTGGTCACTGCTGACGAAGCAGGTAACAAAATTGTCTTCGTTTATAAGGCTCATTATTATAATTGTATTTTAGAGGAACTGGGATGAAAATTCCATAAAATCATATGCCAGTTTTTGAATGATTTTTTTTTTATTATTCCCGACAAACAGAATGAATCTGAATAACTATATTTATGCTGGATTTTTAAAACTTCACTTCTCCAGAAGTCTTTAAGCAATTAAAGATATACCGTAAATCTGGAAATTTTTACGTCGATTTTATTTTGCGAATTCGGGTCAAAATGTTGATTAATTTTTACGTTTCAAATTTTTGCGAATGACCACTGTTTGTTTACATTTTCTTATTGGTGATTTATTTTTCAGAAAAATATTTTTGCGAATGCAATGAACTCGCAAATTTGCTTAAAATTTATCTACAGCAAAAATTGCCAGATTTACGGTACATAGTGGGTTCAAATAAATGTACTACTACGCCTCTTTCTTTTCTCCTCCCTAAAATATTAACAGTAGTGAAGGAAAAATTAAGGAGTACTGTTCAGCAATATATTCAAGTAGTGGTTTAAATCAGATGTGGAAACTTAAAATATCCAAAGAAATTTGAAGTCACAACATTTTACCAAAATCAACAGAATAAAAGCTAACGACTTTCCTTTTTATATATAACCATTCCCCACGATGAGTTAATCCTTTTTGCGTGGACAATGCAGAAAATATATATTAAGATGCTTAAGATTCTGATTGACAAAATCTAAATGAACACATTCTATATGAAAATCGAACATTTCAGAAAAAAATGTACGCTTCAACAAACACGTTCATTTAAATGTGAAATGGATTTTATTGGTTTATAGCAAAGGAGGCAAACTCTTCAAAAAGGGCCAAGGTCGAAAATTATGACACTTCCGCTCATCCATATAAATCCTAAAACATGAAGATTATGTCTACATACACTGAGTATTCAGCAGATATATATCTTATGCATTCAAATTCATTGAAACTTAGGCTATTATCGATTGGATACCTTAAATTATGAGCGTGTAAATAATATGTGAAAAAATATTGGCGTTAGTCTCATGGTAGTGCCATTGTTTTGGAGTCTTGGATGAAAGGGGTTGATCCTTACGTCACGGATGCGTATCTATCTAACACGAAAACCTGTCCTTTGGATGAGACCTTACAACAAGTCCCTAGTTGCAGCAGGCCCATTGCTGCCAAAAAACAAGTTCCGAGTACATGTACAGGTCCAAATTTGAAGCCCTTCTTCTGGTAAATTGCTTGTCAAATTACCTTCAACTATATCGAATGGACATTTTAAAACAAGCAAATAAATAAACAATATAAACTATTGACAAACAAGTTAATGAAACAAGAATATACGCAGTCTCGCTTATAGTAATCATTTCGTAAGTTCTATGGCCGATACAATGACATTGTCAGCAAATACAATGTATCATTAAATCAAAAGGTGGCTGAATTTTTTCAAACTTATTGTTAGGCCATATTCGACACAGTTGGTTGTCCATGTTATTTCCCGTTATTGACAAGGAAAACATGGCAGGTATGAGAGGTCGGCAGAGGTTGATAACGTGCTCCATGGCACCAGATCCCCGCTCCATATTTCATGTATCGACCGTAGAACTAACAAAATGATAAATTTTAACGAAACTGCTGATATTCATGTCTCATCAACTTGTTTGTCAATAGTTTACCTCGTTTTAGATTTTTTTTATACGTAGAGCATGCTCTTGCGCTTCGAATCAACTGAGATATATAAATTCCGTATGCAGGCGATCAAAATATATTGCTGAAAAAGTAAAGGAATTTGACAATAGAAAAACCATCATGTTTATCATAGAGCATGGGTGTTAGATTACCTTTTACGTCTTTTCAAGTAAAATATCCAAAAATGAGACAGATGTCTCAGACTTTGTGGTAATTTTTAACTCAAGTTTACCAGGATATATTGCATCGACATTAGAACGGCAATTACCATTGTCATTTGACAATATGTCGTTCATATATCTAAATGTCAAGTTGAAGGCCACAGCAAGTGTTTCCGTCTTTTTACACAAAAGATTTTGCACAATATCTGCTTTACATGAAAACAAGAAGAGGTCTGCTTATAAAGGGCAGCACTAGGTATCCATGGGAATTCCTATAAATGTTTGAAGACCTGGATTGGGTTGCTCAAAACTCTGGTTAAGGTTAACCGCTGGTTAAATCTCTTATCCAGTGGTTAAATTTTACCCGTTGGTTAAATTCTGTTGCTCAAAATTTATCCACTGGTTAACTTTGCTATCCAGTGGTTAAATATTGGCTGAAGTTAGCCATTCCACAGAGGTGGGTTAAGTCTCTTAACCAGTGGATAAATATGACTAGCAAATTATTATTTGTTGTAAATTTTGGGGGATAACAAAAGAAACAAAGGCTTATAGATATTGTAACCAAGAATTTAATGTTGATGAATACTTAAAAAGACATAAGCAGTCATTTATAAGTCAAGTTGAAGTGGTTTTGAAGCAATATTAGGCAGGGATAACAACACTGTCAGGGATATGATAGGTTTTCTTTTTTTATGTCTTCATCGTCAGCAGAAATGTTTTAAATGGGTTCTTTCAAGGATTAATCTGTTGGCATTACAAAGGATCTTATCAAGCGGCCTTCCTTTGCTGAAAAATAAATATTTATTTTAGGTATATTCTAAATAAAATTATAAATGAATAAAATTGTTGGTCATTTGCATATAGGTCTAATAATGGATATAGATAAATTGTTCTTTGGTTACCATACATCAATATTTAAAATCAATTGAGAATTGACACCCCCTCTCTCCCCCCGACACACACACATCTCTACCCCCCTTTTTTTTTAAAGATCATGCATTATGTTTTTTGTTGTTTTTTTTTAAATAATATTAGTTATAATTTCCTTGCCAATATTTTTGTCTGCCTATTTTATCATACTACCTTTCTTGTTGACTGCTGCATTAAATTAAATGCGTACCATTTCTTTTGATTTTATTATTATTTTGGCAAGGTCTCGTTGAGATAAAGTGAATAAAAATATTTAATCAAAATTAAATCTAGCATTGAATTCTAAATATCTATCCATAGGCATCAGGATTTTTTTTTTGCAAAGATAATCTTTATATAGGTATTGAAAATTGGGGTTATCTTTTTAAATTTTGTTGGTTTAAAAACAATCCCCCTCCTCCACCCCCACCCACATTCAATTACCACTCTACTTTCACAATGCTTCCGATGCATATATGCTATCAATATCTACATGAAGATTTTTATCTAATTTCTACATATATTGATGCTAATATTAAAAGGTGTTGTATTTATAAAATACACTTGGGATAATGCATTTTAGTTACAATGTAGAATTTAATTGTACGGAGCGAAATGCATTAGTGACGAACTCGCTATATCTACTTGCATATTCGACCATGACCTTTCTGTAATAATTTTAAAAATGCTACACTTTCAGACAGTGTTAGTGCATTGTAATGCAGGATTACATAAATGTGATGAAAGTTATTTATTGTTTGGAAATATTTGACAAACTTCTGGACTGAGATCTTTCTGTCAAGGTATGTATAAAAGCGATGATACAACAAGTGCGAATTTCCTCGAATAATAGCAGACGACGTTTACATGTTGTAAACAGTAAAGGTGTCCTGACTCCAATCAGTTATTATTTAGGTATGAAACGATACAAATTGATGTATTTGCCTTGTAATTATAGCTGTCTTGAGTAGGTGAGTAGGTGTTGTCTTTAAAATATTTTCTGTAAAACTAAGATCTAACAGCTTAACAAGCATCTAGGTTTCTGCAATCTTACCTGTGGTGTTAATCCTTTCCCATTCTACGTGTTTACAGTTACTGCATCCCCCACTTGAATTTTCAGCAAAGAATAATCCTAGCTGACTTGTGTGTTCCTCACTTTTTGCGACTAAAGGGTTTGTTTAGTTTTGATACTGTTACATGTCGATATTTCTCCTCTTCTCCACATACGGTTGTAACGTTAAAACGTCTCACTATTTACTTATTTGATATTTATCATGGTAGCCATTTTGGGCGGTTGACAACTGGACAAGTGTAATGCATTGTGGGATACTAACCAGTGGTTAAAATCATGTAACCTGTGGTTAGTTAACCAGAGGCTAATTTTATTTTGAGCAACAAATATTTGACCAGTGGTTAGTTACCCAGTGGATATCAAATTTAACCAACGGCTAACTTATCCAGTGGTCAAATTTAACCAGTGTTTTGAGCAACCCAGTCCAGATCTCCAAAAACAAAAAAGATATTGTCAATCCGATACTAAAGCATCTTTTTGATATTCACTTTAGAGTACTCTACTTTCTGAACAATCAAAATGTTTTTGTTAACAAAATAATTTTGCACATAACCAAAGACAAGGTTAGTAAATTTACGAGTTCAGTTTGTACCCATGTAAATTCTAATAGGTTGTTTAAAAGACCTGTCCCCAAAAATCACAAAATACTGTCTATAAGAATTTCGACCACCTTTGAATATCAAATTCACAGTACTTTTGTTTACATTCAAAATGTTGTTTAACAGAGTAGTTTTAAGCTCACCTCAACGAAGTTGGGGGCGCTTATGTAATACCCTCGGCGTCGGCGTCGGTGTCGGTGTCGGCGTCAGCGTCCCAGGTTAAGGTTAAGTTTTTTGGAGCAGTTTTCTTTTTTAAGTACTTCTATGTCCTATATTGATTAGACATGCATGAAAGATGGTTCTAGTGTGTTTCATTGTACCAGTCAAAGTTTCAGATGCTGCAATTTCAGCAAAGGAATGACCAGGTTAATGTTTTTGGAGCAGGTTAACTTTTTTGGTGCAGTTTTTGGTGTAGGTTTCATTTCCAAGTAACTATAAGCCCTATGTTGACCAAACTTGCATGGATGATATATCTAAGGATGCATACTACAGGGCTTGCTTCAGATGCTGAATCTAACCTACATTTTCTGGTTAAGTGAACAAGTTAAAGTTTTTGGTGCAGGTTTCATTTCCAAGTAACTATAAGCCCTATGTTGACCAAACTTGCATGTATGATACATCTAAAGATGCACACTACAGGGCTTGCTTCGGCTGCTGAATCTAACCTACATTTACTCGTTAAGTGAACAGGTTAAAGTTTTTGGTGCATGATTCATTTCCAATTAACTATAAGCTCTTTTATGACCAAACTTGCATGGATGATACATATAAGGATGCATACTATCGGGCTTGCTTCGGATGCTGAATCTGACCTACTTTTTGTTGATGAGTGAAAATGTTAGTTTTTGATGCTGAATTCGACATACATTTTCAGATAATAGACCAGGTAAAAGTTATGGATGCAGGTCTATTACCATAAAACTATAAGGTTTATATAACATTGTATAAACCAAACTTGCACAAATCTTGCATCAAGAGATGAAAACTCTCAAATTTGCCTTAGATGCAGGAATTTAATTACATTTTCACGAAGAACTAGTTTCAATTTTTTTATGTAGGTCTATTTCAAAATCAGATTAAAATTGCTTAAATATTTTCATTTTTGGAATGTACACTTCTTGTTGGTTAATTGTGTGACTTTGCTTTACTTAAAGACAACATTTGCTGAGGTTAGCTCTGTAATCTCTGATTACCTATGTTTAAAATGACTAATGACAAGGTAAGAAAAATTACGAGTTCCATTGGTAAATAAATTTACGTTCGCTGTTTATTTATAATATTTACAGCTGTCAATGACGTAAGAAATCTTGGAATAATTGTGGTGAATAAATGTACATGTATATAAAGTGAAAATTCGGAAGTTTTGATGATGTTGATTTTGTTAACATTCTGTGTTGCAAATGTTCGAAAAGTTCCTTGAAATAGTGAAAAAACATGTATGTCCATATGATAAACACCATTTCTCAAATATCTTGTTGAGTAGAGCTCTTGCAGTTTCTCCTTCAATATTGTAAATATTTTAAAGAAAGAGGTTTAGTAGAACACTTACTTTCAGCCGCTATGTATCTTTGCTTGTAATGATATTCAAGAAGTTTCTTTATTCAACGTAAAAGCAATTGATATTCATTTTGGTTGTATTGAATTTTAAAATCTTCAAAACTGACGTATGATTTTAAAGATTTGCTCCTTAGAAAGGTATCTATGAGTATACGTTGAATTACCGGATGTAAAATTAAAATTGATTTCCTGTGAAATTCAATTTTAAGTCACATGAGTAACCAATTTCAACCAATTTTGACACAGAGCATCCATCAATGGTAGGGAACAAAAATTGTTAATTTCATGGTCCCTGAAACTGTTGACATGATTGCAATCAGCATTGCTTCCTCTACCAAAATATGGTATTCATGGCCTCAGTGTCAGGGGTTCTGGTGCTAGGATGGGGTTTATTTGATTAGATAGTGAAATTGCATCATTTTTTTTTAAAAAAAAATCTTTTCTTCTCCTGAGTATAAAATAAACTAACCTAGTATGAAGTAAGGTAGAATAAGGCTCTCTCTTCCACATTTGTGAATTTCATGGCCTAAGGAAAGGGGTTCTGTTGTTAGGGTAGGGCTCTGTTGATTACAGGTATAGAGTGAAAATTCATAAATTCTTTAAAAATCTTCTCCTTTGCTTCTAGGTATTAAACTAATGAACTAAGTACATTGTTATTATTAGGAAGGATGCTCCTTCCCATTTTGTGAATTTTGTGACCCCTGGGTCATGGGTTCTGGTGTAAGGGTGGGGCTCTAATGAATATATTGTGAAATTGCATGCCGGAATTATTTGAATTTTTTTCCTTTGCTCATGGGTATTGTGCCAATGATCTAAGTCTATATTTATGATTAAGAAAGGATATTTTCAAAATAGTTAATTTCAGGGCCCTTGGGTCAGCTGTACCAGGAGGGGGGGGGGGGGGGGGTTAGATATGTGGCCTCAGGGTCAGTGGTTCTTGTGGGGTGGGTTGCACAACTTGTGGTTATAAAGTGGAAATCTTCCTCTGGGTATTAAATATCCAAAGTAAGCATGTTAAGTGTATGAATTTCATGGCTTTTTAAAAAATACGAACAAAAATAAATTGTTGGAATGTTTTTACATGTACATGATACCCATGTGACCTATAAGTCCCGTCGGCCTCTTGTATATAATGAGCCTTAAAAGCAGAGACAATGTTGTTATATGTACCGATATCATCAGCAGGGACATGTATACACTGATGATGTATTCTCTTTTTTTATTTGTGTGAAAAGAGGGGTTGTTGACCTATCTTAACAATTTATCTATTAACGACATTGTAAGTTTACATATAACTTCAACGGACCAGGAAGAAGATTGGACTTGTGATAATCATGAGAGTAGAAACCAGTCATATTGTTCAATAGAACGGAAGCTAGCAGATCAAAGTTTTTTAGGCACTGATACCATCAATATGTAGGTATCGAATTTTCATAATTTTTTGATATTTAGACAGATAAAATTAGAAAAAAAAAATAAATCTATTATTTTGGTGTACCTGTAAAGTGCGAAACGAAATAGAAACGAAACGAAACGAACTGAAACGAAACAAAATCTGCCAAAACGAAACGAAATCACAATAAGGGGCTGGAAAGTTAATAAATGGGGAATTTACCCGCAATGTACAGAATACTGTCTGGCACAATACATCAGGTAGATAGCGAGTCTCTATCTTCTGTTTACATAGAGATAATGCCGGGGTAGATGAAGCTGAAAGATGAAGGTCCTCCATAGTGCTTAAATCAAAATAAATTAGAAAAGTTAGTCAAATCAAGCCTTTAGCATTTATTTAACAGAAATATTTTTCAGGCTTTCTAGAAAATTTAAATTTTGCATATCTTCTACATAGCTTATTATTTTAAAAAAGGTTCCCAAAAGTGGGATTACATGTTATACAATATTACATGTATTTACAAAAAAAAAAAAAAAAAAAAAAAAAAAAAAAAAAAAAAAAAAAAAAAAGTCTAGGTTCTCCACAATAAAGAATTCATGGAGTTGTAATTCTACATGTTTAATGGTAAGTCTAAGGGAAGTGACTCTAATTACAAAAACTGGAAAACAGTGCAAAATGACCTGCAGAGGAGGGTCATCCTGATGAAACAACGGGTGCAGTAAGAAAGGAATAATACAGATATGTGGTGTGTAGCTACACCAAAGAAACAATTTTACTTCAATTTCATTACCCTGCACTCCAAATAGCCATAGGATCACACGCACTACCAGCCAAAAGATGTCAAGACAGAAAACTGTGCTCCTTTCAAATGGCCACTATAAAATGCCCTTTTTCGGATCATCAAAATTATTTGAAAAAATACCGAAAATGCAACCGTTAGAGAAATAAAATAAAATGAAAACCAGGTCACAGCCCCTACAATTTTATATATGTACAACACATAAATACACACATGTACATAATCATTAATGTACACGCATATATATGTTTACATACTTACATACAAAAATTTATCATAAGAGCATTCTGATGCACTTTATTAACTTCATCAATATTTAAATAGAGAGGCAAAAATAACATTTTATGACTTTGAATGAACTAAATTAACTAAATTTTTAAAAAATTGGGGTCTCTATAGGTAAAAAGAATACCAATCATTTTACCATACAACTCTATACAAAACTTATTACCTTCTCAGTACTAGCTTAATTTAATTTCGGACAAATCCTTGGCATCATTTGATACTTTTATTCAAACGCTTATAAAAAAGACAGAAAAAAAGTCCCATGACGTTTATAGGTCAAAATTGCAATTGTTTTCAACTTAAAGGTATCGGCAATAAATAACACTCTGGCAAAAAAAAAAAAAAAATCAAACTCCGCTCCTACAATTTCCCCTGGTATTTCTATATTTTCTGTTATATTCCTACATTCCGTCATTTATTTCAAGCATTAATTTTTTTTTCTTTAAAATGAAACAAATAACACACCTCATTTCGGCCAATCAGGTAATGCCTACTTATTCAGCACTCTACATTTTGCCACAAATAAAGCCATTCGATCATCCGGGGATTTTGTACTCTCATTCCTATGTTAGTGGGACTTGGCTTTGTGCGAAACGTACGGGACCTTTATTTGCCTCGGGGTCGATATTGAATCAAAAAACCTCCCATTTGACAAATACGTGCAATTTTAAAATGAACGTCGTAGAATGATTTAACAATCAGATTCAAATGAAAGAAATAAATACAACAAATAGCATTAAAAATTGAAAATCCATTAAACATTACAAAATACATGTAGGAGCGAAGCTAACACGGACATCCAAAATATCGAAGGTGGAATCAGGTGTCATGAAGGAGAGCGCATCCTCTGGTCACCGGTCACACCCGTCGTATGCTTCTTGTCATGATCGGGAAATAACGGAAAATCCGTCGACAATTCAGTGTGTAAATGATAGCCTAAAAATTAGTTTTCAGTATTTGACTCAATAATAACTTGTATTCGCTGACAAGGCCATTGTATAGACCATAGAACTTCGGAAATGCCGACTTTAAATGAGATTGCTGATAATCTTGGTTTATCAACTTGTTTGTTAATAATTAAACTCGTTTTAGAATTTATTCATATGTATAGCCGGCTCTTGCTTATAAAATCAACTGAGAGAAATTAAATCTGTCTGCAGGAGATGAAGGTATTTTGCTGCACAAGTCAGAGAATTTCACGATTGAAAAGTTTAAGTCATTGCGTTTGTCATAGAGCTTGGTTGTTAGATTACCATTAACGTCTTTTTCAAGAAAAATTTCCAAACATGAATCAGATGTGTCAGATTTTGTGGTATCTTTTATCTCTACCTCACTGGGATATTTCTTGTCGAAAAAGAATGGAAAAACTATTGTTCAATTGACAATACGTCGTCGATATATCTAAATGTCGAGTTAAAGTTCACTGCAAGTGTCTTCTTCTTTGTACGTTCACGATTATTGACAAAATCTTTTGATGAAAAATATGGAAATAACGAACAGTGAACATCCCCTGCCGACCTTGTCATGATCATGAATAAGGAAAAAAACCTTCGTCAATTCAGTGTGTAAATAATGTACTAACAATTAGTAAGAAACGTCCCTCGGCAATTGATTCAATGATTAATTGTTTACATGTTATTGTATCGACATAGAACTAACAAAATTATCACTCTTAACGAGACTACTGATATTCTTGCTTTATATAGATACAAAAATAGGTCCAATAACATTGGGGTACAATAAGTACCAATGGAAATGTCAAAAAATGGAAAACATAGTCTCCAAAAATCAAAAAAAGTGAGGAATAAAGAAAGACGTTTGGTTAAACACATTTACTGGAACCCGCTACGTATTTTTTAAAGACTTTTTATGAAGTTTCGGATTCCAATATAGATATTGTAATTCAAATTTATTTTGGTTGTTTGGAATTGTTAAAAAAAATATTAACAGTTGACATATGATTTCGCAAAATTTCAGCGGTAGCTATGAGTACAATTTTGATTACCAATTATAGAATTTAAACCAAATTCTTCTTAAATACATTTTATACGATGCCTTAAAAAAAAGAAACATATTCAAACAAACATAGACAATGTTGTAACCTGCTTTGTCCACAGGGACTAGTAAGTATTGATCATACATTATAACAATTTTTACTTCAATCTTGATTACTGAATACAGAAGGATAGACGGTTTTCATATTGTTCAATTCTTTAATACGCAATTTTAACATGAATCTGGTACATGTACATTTAATCCATTCTGACAAAGTGTCAACGTCTTCTTTTTCATATCTTGCCCATCGCCTTGCGTAATCTTCAACAGAATCGATAATATTTATGAAATTCTGACGCCATCTGAAGGATCGGGTTCCCTATATTTAGGACCCTTTAAAATAAAATAAGTGATCTAAGGTCCTCAAAATTAATTATATTTACGTCACCTGTAAAAACGTGTCCAGCGGGACTATAGTTATAGGGTGAAGAACATGACTACGATGGAGGATTATGTTTCAGATACATTGTATCCAGGTCATGTAAAGTTTTTGTGTAATTAAACAGCTTTGAAGCAATGGAAAATGTTAATTGTGGGAAATATAAGGATAAGGTGTAGTCTTTAACCTGAAATATGGTGGAATACAAGACTGAACCTATTTGTGATTACGAATATTACTTACATTAACCAAGTCAATTTCTTTATTGGCATATTAAAGTTTAGGGAAAAGATGGATTGTTTCAGCTGCATTTTTTAAAATTCAAATTTAAATGTAAGTTGATCGTTTTCTCAAATATTACTCTGATAATTCCTACAAACTTATAGAATTATCTACGGAAGAAAAAAAAACTCCTTAATTGATATATTATGGCTTAAAATTAAAACAACACTATTATACCACTAATTCCATAATCGAATTAATAATTTATTTTAATATACAACATTTAACACCATTAAGGAAATCCAAGCAAAATATATATTTATTTTTTTTTAAAAATCATATCTTGATTCTATCTGTCTTTTTTCAAGACATTTCTCTCTTTTAAATGCAGACATACCTAAAAATCAATTTTTGATTAATAATTGCCCATTCAAATATTAACTCATCGAATGAACATTTGAATATTCCTTGACATCCTTAAATTTAAAAGATTAGAAGCAGCAGTCGATGTATATTTCTAGGAAATACAACATGTAGTCTTTAACTTGAAATATTGTATTGTCAAATACAAGACTGATCCCATTTGTAATAAAGAATATAACTTATACTAATAGCGTCAGTTTCTTTGGTTACATGTTGAAGTTTAAGGAAAAATCGGATTTTCCTAACTACATTTTTCTTCAAAACGTAGCAGTTTGAAAAGCCTATGAGTTTCAATATCCATAAACACATATCCGAGCTTAAGAAATAGGAGGCTCATGGGCCCCTACCAGTTGAGCTAAAACTGAATACATCAGCTGAATGATCAAAAATATTTAAATAGTAATTATGATAATGAATATACGCACTATAAAATGGGTATGTAATAAATGAATATTCTGAAACATTGTTGAAATACATTTCGTATTTGCCCTTTAAGGTTAAGATCTATTAAATGATTTGTAGGTAAACAAGGTGAAAAAAATGTATTTTAAACTGTCATTTTCAATGAAAAATTAAGAAACCCAGCCATGAATATGGGAGTTTTTGTCATATTCGACAAAGGAGATGTATCCAGATTGCCTACAGTCTCTCAGAAAACAGTAATTAGTATGTTCATTGCCTCTTCTTTAAATCAATATCAAATTTAATATATCAAATGTAATATATGATTTCAAATTGAATGTGATGAAAATACTCAATTTTCTACATAATTCTTCTAATGCCGTAAAATACGGGAAAAAGAAAGTTGAGATTGATTATGACGTCATAATTCATCAAGCACCAAAAAATTAGTCTAAAGTTATTTACTAGATCTTGACCTTAAACCATGATTTTTTAAATTTATTTTTTATAACATTGTACTCGACATATTTTGAAAGAAAGTCAAAATTGAAAGAAAAAAACTTTATATTCTAAAATGGTAAAAACATATTGAAAGGGAAAACAAGGAAAAAACTTGGGATAAAATCAAACATGCTTTCAGTTTAGTACATACCGTAGTTTTATAACAAGTATTGTCTATTTGATTGAACTGATGATTACAAACAAGAAAACTAAACAATAAAAAAAACAAGATGGGATACATCGTTCACCTGAGCATTGTGGCTAGGGAAAAAACCGAAATCAGTTTATTATTCATAATTGAAAAGTTTAAACCTAAAAGTGGTCCCAATCAATCCTTAAAGGGGGGGATGATTTGAATAAACTTAAATCAACACTAAGGATGCTTGCATATTTCTTGACTATCCATGGCTTTATTACCTTTAACATTTGAACTTACGGTGGCTATCCAGCCCCCCCCCCCCCTGCCCCCCCCCCCTACAAACCAAACTTAATTATGACAAATCATTGCTATATTGTCCTTTTCTTCTTTATTTCTGTATAAAACTTTGATTGTTCATTGTGGTCCCATCCTCTCCCGGGGAATTTGTAATTTGATCAACTTGAATCTACATTACCTGAGAATTCTTCCATATAAAAGCACGAATCATGGCTTGTTGTTCTAGAGAAGAAGATTTAAAAGAATTTTTCTATGTATTTCTTTGTAAAATTTTGATGGGCCATTGTGGCCACACCTTACCCCCAGGATCATGATTTGAACATACTTGAATCTACACTACCTGAGGATTCTTCCACATAAATATGATCAATCGTGGCTTTGTTGTTTTTGAGAAGATTTTTAAAGAATAATCCTATATATTTCAATGTAAAATTTTGATCGGCCATAATGGCCCCGCCCTACCCCTGGGGGTCATGTATTGAACAAATTTGAATGTTTCCATATAAATATGATCAATCATGGTTTTGCTATTCTTGAGAAGATTTTCAAAGAATTTTCCTATTTATTTAAATGTGAAACTTTGGTCCGCAATTGTGGCCCAACCCTTCTTCCAGGGGTCATGATTTGAACAATCTTGAATCTACGCAACCTGAGGATGCTTTCATTTGAACAAACAAACTTAAATCCCCTTCACGCAGGGATGCTTTGTGGCAAGTTAGGTTGAAGATGGCCCTGTGGTTCTGGAGGAGAAGCTGAAAATGTGAAAAGTTTACAGACAGACGGACGCCGGAAAAAAAATGATCAGAAAAACTCATTTGAGCTTTCAGCTCAGGTGAACTAAAACAGTATTAAAAGAAAACAAAATCCACAAAATCCTAAGGCGAAAAATAAACAAACACAAGAAAACCGAAAAAAAAATATAATGAAATGTGACACCTAGTACTAAGGAAAATATCAAGAGGATATAACATAAATAACAAGTATTATGGCAAATAAGGAGACATTTGAATACTAAGGTTTGTATTTTTAACAGGTCTAATAAACAAACTTCGTATGCACTAACAGTATATACATCGGGAATTTAGTCTAAAAACATATACCAATCAATGACTCCATTGTTTTGTAAATAACGTCAGTCTTTTTTATATTATAACAACTCTTTCTGACTTTGATTTTAACTTATCTCTAAATTCAAACTCATTAAAAGAACATCCCATACTTTTTGAATTATGCATGGATTATGTAATGTATTATATGAATACTTCTATCGCCCTCTGAGAACATCCCCTGGGTCATGATAGGGGTCTTAACATCACTGTTCCCGTCACTTGCCCAGGGATCTCCCCGCCATAATGTACTGTATAATCTGACGTTCACGAATACGCTTCAATTCCTTTCGAACCTTATCATTATGTTTACCAGACTCTGAAAATTAAGAATTATTTATCAATGGAAAAGAAATCCACACACTTGTAATTTTTTTAAGATTTTAGAATTTAATTAATCAGCCATCAGTATTAGGAGATATAAATCAAAGCAATCTTCACGCTTGTAAATGATTGAGATATTAATTGAATTAATCATTATAAAACAAGATTGATTTAGATTCTTCTGAGCTTACTTGCTCGCATGGCTAGGCAACAGCAAATGAGGAAGTGAAGGTTTGCAAACAACCGGTGTCTGAAGTCCTGAATCACGTGATACCGCTCATATTGCCATATTAGGGCCGATTTCTCATGAACTTTTTCATACTTTGTTCTGGTTGTGAGATGTAAATTGAATATTAGTTCATACGTTGTTGAAAATTTTTAACTTTTCTGACTAAACAAGTCATTTCTTAAACATAAGTGTATGTGTATAAATAATCAATATATGAAAATTCGGTGTTGGAAATGGAAAACTAGATTCGAGGGATACGGATTTATGGGTCTCTTAACCTTAAACCTTTCTGTGTTAAAAATTGTACGCTATGGAGGATGTTTTTTTTTTTTTGTTTCTGAGCTGTGTTTATTTTAAAACTTTAGTATATTGACAACTCATCGGAATACTCACGTAAATAGGGCGATTATCAAGTTGACGATAAGGAGATTGCCCACCATTATATGTATTGCCACTACAGCTTTCACACTCCAGTCCACTTCTGACAATTATAAAAGATCGTAAAATATTAAGGTTGTCCGATCCTCAGGTTTATAAATTAAATTAACCTGAGGATCGGACTTCCTTAATATTTTAATAAGAGATTAAAGAATACAGAGTTTTTGTTAAGCACATTGACTCTTCATTTCGCATTTAACTCGAGTATATTTGAGCCTAATATAATGATTGTTTGATTGATTGTACATTTTTTAACGTCCCATACGAAATTTTTTCTATGTATGTAGACGTCATGATATACCGGTGAAGGGCTTTAAATTTAGAATCAGGGCTATTGAGTAGTGATTGGGTTTTTTATCGCGTCAACGCTTACCGTCCACGGGACCTACATGTACGTTTTAAAGGTAATGTCCGAAAGTTTAATCTATTTTTAAAAATTCATACACGTTTGGTAAAATTCTTTCTTAGCCCCTAATAAATCCTTACAATGTAATCAGCTGAATTTATGAGTAAACGCTTAGTCGAAAGTTCATCAAATTATACATAAAGAGTATGGGCGCATTTGGCGTGTGATCTGCAGGAATCATTTGTACGAAACATTTATGGTTTAAATTTCCATGATTTGGTTGGCTAGTTACATAGCTGGTCAGACTTTGCAAACAATTCCAAAGGTTTTTTTTCATTTAGTTTGAAAGACCTTGTGAGATTGAAACATTTAAGTCTGTTTTTCCTAGGGGGTACTAAAACATGGTAATGTTTCAAAAAATTAACACCCAAAATATTTAATGCATGTACAATTGATACGTGTACATGTCACAGTACATTATAGACTAGAAGATCGGAATTGATTTCGCTCGAGAACCAAACTGAACCAAAATTTATATAAATCAAAATTTAAAAACATCAGCAGATGAAACGAAACTGACAAAATAAATGGTTTTTTACATGAAAAACAAGATGTGTTTGTAAAACACTGATGCCCCCGTATGGCAACATATCAAAGATTAAGCTTTTCTTAAATGCAAATTTAATTAATTGGTACCAAAAGTAGGGTATTCTCACTGGAAAACAATTGTGAAATTTAAAAGTAAGCTAATGTTTAAGTTTTTTATTAAGTACAAAAATCTCCAAGGTCAAGGTCAAAAGGTCAATGTAATTAGTATCAAATGAAAGGTCTTGCCAAATAAAATACTTATATAGAGCATGAAAGCCCTAGCCCTAACCGTTCAGAAGTTATGGTCAACGTTCAATTTCTTAAAAAGTAGGTCAGACTCCAAGGTCAAGGTCAAAGGGTCAAAGTTATTGTTATCAAATGAAAGGGTTTGTCATAAGGATTAAATATGTAAAGTATGAAAGCACAAGCAATAACTCTTTAAAAGTTATGGTCAAGGTTTGCTTTTTTTAAAGTAGGTCAATCTCAAAGGTCAAGGTTAAAGGGTCAAAGTTCTTGGTATCTAATGAAGGGTCTTCTCACAAGGATTACATATATGAGGTATGAAAGCCCTATCCCTTACCGTTCAAAAGTTATGGCCAAGGTTAAAGTTTTTTCACAAGTACGGAAATCTACAAGGTCAAGGTCAAAGGGTCAAGGTTGTTGGTATCCAGTGAAAGGTCTTTTAACAAACACATTACATATGTGAAGTATTATTGTCCTGGTATCTACTGTTCAAAAGATATGGCCAAAGTAAATTTTTAAAATTTTCATGTAAAAGTGGGTCAAACTCCAAGATCAAGGTCAAAGGGTCAAAGTTAATGTTATCAAATTAAAGGTCTTGTCATAAGGATAAAATATGTAAAGTATGAAAGCACTAGCTTTAATCTTTAAAAGTTATGGTCAAAGTTTGTTTTTTTAAAGTAGGTCAATCTCAAAGGTCAAGGTCAAAGTTCTTGGTATCTAATGAAGGGTCTTTTCACATGGATTACATATATGAAGTATGAAAGCCCTATCCCTTACCGTTCAAAAGTTATGGCTAAGGTTAAAGTTTTTTCACAAGTATAGAAATCAACAAGGTCAAGGTCAAAGGGTCAAGGTTGTTGGTATCCTGTGAAAGATCTTTTAACAAACATTACATATGTGAAGTATAAATGTTCCGATGCCTACTGTTCAAAAGATATGGCCAAAATAAAATTTTAAAATTTTCAAGTTAAAGTGGGTCAAACTCCAAGGTCAAGGTCAAAAGGTCAAATTTGGTGGTACCCTAAGAAAGGTCTTGTCACAAGGAATACACATATGAAATATGACAGTCATAGCTCCACTAAATCAAAAGTTATGGGCAAGGTTAAAGTTTTTGCGGACAAACAGACAAACAGAGAGACAGACAGACAGAGAGACAGAGAGACAGACAGAGAGACAGACAGACAGACGGACACGACAAAAACTATATTCCTCCGAAACTTCGTTTACGGGGGCATAAAAATTACGCCCCATTCCAGGCTCGAACCAAAAACTTTTCGCATCAAATGCACTGAACAGGTTATCCAACTTACTGAGCTGTCACCGCTACACATTTACCGAAGACTTTAAAAGGACAAAGAAGCACCGCATTCACACATTTGGATTTTTGGGGGAAAAGTTCATTTTTCGTGGTCTCTGGGTCTTCTCTCCATTTTTAAAAATGTGTATTTGTTTCTTTGAATTAGAATACACACAAATAACTTTTCAAAATCATGGAGAGAAGACCCAGAGATAAAAAAGTTTTAGAAAAACGTGTTTCAAAATGTGATGATGGGTGGTGTTGTTCTTGTTTTTATTTTTCTTTACATTATGTACTTGAATACTATTAGACTGATTGTGTTTCGAACCCACCTGATAGATTTAGCATTAGTCTTTGCTTATATTTTTCTGTTTAAAGTAAGTCTAGCACCCCATCCAAAATTACAGTTTTTACATTTTTTACGACTAATTAAGGTAAATCTAACGCTTATTCAAAAGGTTAGGTTAGTCGTTGGATTTAATATTTATTTGTATTTAAATCAATCAGACCTTTACATGGCGCGGCGTTGTATTTTTGCACAGTAGTACTATGACGTCATGCATAAACGTTAATTATTGAGTTTCATCGCACTTTGGAGTGTTACATATATACCAGAAAAGAACGATCAGCTTGAATTACCATCGTTGCTTTTCTTTATGCCAAAGTCACCATCAAATACTTCTCCGTAGTACTGGTAGTAGGGGTAGTATATGATCCTCCAGATCCGCCACTCGTACCACACTCCCGGGAACAGTTCAAGCTGATTCTCCTGATGGACGATGGCCTCAATGAAAACCCCTACTCCCAGCACAAAGAAGGCTATCGTAAATAGGAACTGCACCAGATGTAGGAGCTGAAAATATAGATACATGTTGGTGTATATTGATAATTTGGCTGCTGGACATTTCACTAATGCCTTTTATGCATTCGAAAATAGTCCTACACTTTCAAAGTAACAGTTTAATTTTCTGGACGACAAACTGATTTTCTTCCTGTCTTGTTAATCTTCGGTCAGTTTCTTTTATTCATTGCTTTTGATCCTCATTTTATTGAAAGAATATTTTATTTTATATATATTTCATCAGTCAACAAGTAATACATATGCAGATTAATACTTTTTGTCCATGAACTACAATGTAATAAGAGATCAAGAGTTTACATGCAGATTTGGTCGATCACAGTTTTTTTTATCCCTTATCTTCTTTATTCTCTCTAACAATGATAATGATGCAAATACAGATATTGCTTTTTATCTCATACGTGATGGAAATACAGCTCATTAGATAAACGCAGTACAGTTAAGGTGCGCAATGGAAATATCGACTAAATTATGTATTTAAAAATGTATTCGTAATCGGGATGGCGATTATTTTTAGTACATCATTTATATCGGATAATTGTGATTATTATTAATAACTACATATCAAGGACGATTATATTTTATATTTAGACTAGTCACGTGATTCGGCAGTCACGCGATTTTAGCATATTGACTTGAAGTATTGATGTTACATTTAAATATTATATAACTTTGTGAAATCCGGTAATCTGATTGGTCAATACGAAGTACTTATTTTTTGATAACGACCGCTGAAAGCGAATAATGACTCGCACGAGCTGCCTCGTTTTCACTTTCGCTTTAGACAAACATGGAAGTTCGCAAGTTGTAGGTGAGGAAAATTTAAAACATATAGTGAAGAACTCTGAGACTGATAATACAAAACAATTACTAGGATATTCGTGAATATTTTTCGGGAATAATTAGCATATACCATTTCATGTTGATTCGATTCAGCCAGCAGAGTTTTGACGCTGTTTGTAAACGCGATTACGGAGACTAAAGAAAATATAGACAAGCATACCATGTTAGATTGTATTTATTCTTAAAAGACATAGGTATTTATATTTTGTCAGTGCATTTCGTCTGAGACTGATAATACAAAACAATTACTAGGATATTAGTGAATATTTTTCGGGAATAATTAGCACATGTACCATTTCATGGTTGAATTCTACCTAAGTACCTTTCCACTCAGCCAGCAGAGTTTTGACGCTGTTTGTAAACGCGATTACGGAGACTAAAGAAAATATAGACAAGCATACCATGTAAGATTGTATTTATTCTTAGAAGACATAGGTATTTATATTTTGTCAGTGCATTTCGTCTGCAAGTGTAAATGAGAGGGATTCTCAGTCTGGGGGAGGGGGTACTCTGTGTTATTCGGAGACAGATATCTTGCGTCATTTTTATGATATTGGAAATTTATTGCCAAAACAATTTCCTCTAAGTAATATTCAATGAATTCTGAAACATTTACATTCAACTTATTTATGGTTAATACTATCTCTGTAAATAATAGGATGATATACATTGCACTAATAAATTTGGGAAATTATTATTTATATAATATAATAAATATGGACTCAATGCACGGTCAATATGCATTTATAATGACCCAGAATGACAGATATTGACCTCAGATACATGAAGTATATCGACCTCGGGCTAGCGCCCTCGGTCGATATACTACATGTAACTTCGGTCAGTATCTGTCATCCTGGGTCATTATAAATGCATATTGACCTACATTGAGTCCATATTTGTATAATATCACTAGTGCAAGGGCATAATCAAGTTAAATTTCCAAGTTAAGTATATAAATATTTTCAACACGCATTGTAGTTTCTGAAAAGTGCTGCGATCCTGTCTAAATTCTGCAATTTCATTGTTAAAATTATACTTGTATGACCAAATGCTATATTTTTTGCTGGTCAGCGGCATGAAATATTGATATAATTAAATTGTTTTTAAGATTTCACCAGGATCGCAGCACTTTTCAGATACCTTAATAGTTCTATAGTTGAAATGTAAAAGCTTACTTTGATACATAGAGTGTATGCCCTTGCACTAGATCGATTTATTAAGACCCCCCACATTAACCTCCGATGTCCTTGCATACAAATATACGGTAGTGTCAATTAAATAGGTAATGTACAGAACATAAATTAATAAAATAGTGAAGAAGACATTAAATTCAAGTTATTGGCCCATAGAAAATCTGTAAATAATATTTTATTTAATTAGAGAATACATATTTTGTTGATAAAAAATTACTTGATCTGCTCTCACTGCATAAAAACTACGTCACGTTGTAAGAAATGACGTCATATTGACAAGTGTATTGCGATCAGTGACTTGTTTATAACTTGTTATGTGGGATTTAACAAACAACAAAACAACACGCTATAGTAAGTTTTTATGTAGTTTGATGATTTCTTACTGGGTAAATTAGCAGATAAACTAATTTTGTGGTATTTTAAAGAAATGTTGTATGACGTATATTGTGTATGATGTCATAGTCAAGTTTTCCCGTACAAATTAGGCTCCGCCTCCTTTTTGTAACCTTTTAAACTGTGCTGCGAACTTATGTTTTATCCATGGGTAGATGCTTTATCAATAGCACTTCCGGTTTTGACATGATCCCTCGCTTCAAGATTTTATTTTGTTGAAGAAAATTATTGCCCTAATACATTGAATGATAAAGAGCGATAATATCGTTAGGAGCAAGAAGAAGACTCGTATATGACAAAAATGTGTCTTATTTTATCAAGGAACCTGTATTGGCTACATGAAAACAAATGTTACCCCCCCCCCCCCCCTTTAAAATGTTTGGAGAAAGTAAAGCCTAGCAGTTGAGTAGTTTTTATTAGATTCATTTAACATCTTAAATAATGCTTTCTTATATTATACTACATATGCCTACCTAGTCATGTAGGTATAACTTACCATGGATCATCAATGAATCTATAAGTAGGCCCCTAGCCTTGACTTACATGTTTTGAACTGCGATCGTCCAAAGAGTTCATTTTCACTACCCTATTGGTCCTTTCAACTTTCAGTCAGAATTTCGATAGATATAAAGCACCAGCAACTGTCATATAATCTTTTCAAAGACGTAGATAGCAAAAATTCTAGATTTTGAACATTATCTATTTTTTTTCGAGGCATGTCAACATCAACGGTGCTACGTCATCAAGTTTTACGTCATCAATTATAATTAGCAATTATTCATAAAGTTTCGCAGGGAGAGTCTCAAAATTTGTTAAAACAAAAGTCGTATGAGATAAATAGAACATCTATTATTGTGTGATTTAATATTGGATTTATCCAACTCGTTGAAATGGTGTGTATTCGCTCGGCAAGCCTCGCAAATATATGCACCATTTCAACTCTCTGGATAAGCCAATATCAAATCACACAATATAGATATCCTCTATATATATTAAGACACATAATGCAATATTACAAACCATGTGTTTTAGGAAGATGAATGTTATTCCTGTCAGTTGATAAATTACAAAAATACGCATGTACCGAAGAAACGAGAAAAGCAGTAGAAGGGCACAAAAGCGAGTAGCCATTTTAAAAGTCTCCGTTGGTTTCAGTCGGGAGAAAACGGTAGCGACAGTAAGAAGGACACACACGAGTCCCAGGACCTTCCACATATCATTTAATCTAGAGAGAAATTTATATCCTGCTTTTCTCTTTGTGTCCACGGATGTACAGGAACAGTTTGCCCTTGTTGGCATCACGCCCTGAAATAGGAAAGTTATTATTTATTCCGTTATGTTGTACATGCAAGATTCTCGAGTGTTCCCTGTGCAATAAGCACAAAATTTATACTGGAAAAAAAACTTGTCTAAAGAGACTGATTAAAAAAATCTTATTTTTGTTACATGTAAAACATTTTTTTTTCATTTTACACATTATCTTTGTGTAACTTCTTATCATTTGTGGGATAATACCAAAACAACTTTTCGATATAAATGAATATAATAAGTTCAAAAACGGAGAGGCATCAAAGGTGTGAACCTGGGCATGCTCTGTTCACCTGACACATCTGTTGTATTCTGTTATCAATGATTTGGCAAAACGGAAATGTATGAGGAGAGAACAGAAATAAAAACTAATTACAAAGCAAATAGACATTCGTTAAACAAAGATACCACAACGGAGGCTATATCATTGAGGAAGTCTAGGCACGTCCAGCCGTAGAGGGCGAACTCACACACCAGTAAAAGTAATGGCGTCTTGTCGTATGTCTTCAATGGAGTCAACACAGCGTAACCGTACATGAGAAGGATGAAACCAAAGAAAATCTAGATAAAATAAAATTATGACTTTCAAAAGTACACCAGATAGAGTGATTGTGTGACACAGAGGTCCATAATTACATCGGTTTTTCAAATCTATGAAATATATGGAAAATTAATGCACGGTATTGAAACATCCATTCAAACAATACAGATTTAAACACGGATATAAAAATTTTAAGAGTTTCGATTTAAATGCTATGTTTAGGTAATTGCTTAATACATCTAATTTGTGTTTTTCTTTCTTTTTCTAACTCTCTATTTTTGCATTGTTCTCAAGAAGGGACATAAATGGCTTGCCGAAATTTTTCGACAGTTTCTTCATTTTTGACAATCGTCCTCCCTTTAAATGATTGTTTGTAGTGTATTTTTTTGTGAAATTTTGTCCATTCAAATGGATAAGGTTAATTGTTATTTTTTTATCATCCTTTTTTTCCCGTTCATACAGCCTGATCATTACGATTCATTATTTAAAGACAATTTCCGAGAAAAGAGTTATTGAAATTATCTTAGAAGACATAAACATTATCTAAAATATATTTTCGGGTTAACATAGGAATCTATTCGGATAATTGGAGGTAATGTTATGAATAAAGAGGTCGTTTGACTTTTAGTGCTGCTTTATTCCTTAAAAATAACTTGTATCTTGGAATTACTTACGTAATGTAGAACAAAATGGAAGAAAGGTGCACGCACGGCCTCCCGATATTGTTTCTATAAAACAAGCATCAATTCTGTCATCAGCTACACATACTTGAAATATACGGATAGCATCATCAAATACTGTGAAATTGCTAATTTTCGTGGGGAATTAATTTGCGATGTTTTCGACGTATGGAGAGATGCTCGAATTTATGACCCTCTCGAAATTTAAAGTTTCATTTGCATTACTATAAAGCATTTCTCCAAACAGGTTATCAAATCTCGACAAACCAGTATTCCTTTCTCAAATATCTCAAATATTGATTCCACAAAAATATGTGAATTTACAATACTAGCATCAGTAACATTTCGTTAATATTCCGATAGTATCATCCTTATTATTTAGGGTAATGTCCAATAGCTTGATAATTTATTTAATCAAATTCAAATTACTCAAAAGTTTTTCAATGTGAAAGACAACTAATATTGCACACATAGAAACAGCTTGTAAATTACATCAGCAGGGGACTCTTGTATTGATATTTTTCTTCAAATACATGATAACATAAAAACTATATATTTTTTACCAAGAAATCTGTGCAAAATCTTGTTCCACTTGGAATAAGACCATTAAACCATATCTTGTTCATAAGACCAACAGAGCAAGGGTGGGCAATAATATCGTACATCTTCGATTCATAAACAAACGATAGAGGTTTGGCTTCAATAGTCCATACAACGTCTACTTCGTCCAAAATTTCAAACGCTAGAGTCTCATCTGTCTGATAAAGGTTGTCCATCATGCTTAAAATCCGGCCTCTTAAATCTCTGCCGATTAGTAAAAAGCAAATAGTTTGGTTTTTAATATTGAAAAAAAAAAATTATTATAAACATGCTAGATAAAGTTCAAGCCCTAATACGATTTTTCTCATGTGGTTAAAACTACACTTCAATGTAAATTTCAATTTCAAGACAATGTCGTTATTTTGAAAGTTATAACGCCACAATTAGTTTTAAATTGAAAAGCTGAACCTTGGTTTGTAAAACATAAGATATGCATGATCAACATGTACACTGTACATTCACTCCCTTACTTTGCTTGTTCCTTCAGCTTCATTGCTAACTTCTCGTCTTTCAATTTGGCTATGGAGGACA
Organism: Saccostrea cuccullata; assembly: GCF_032062105.1. NCBI lineage: Eukaryota > Metazoa > Mollusca > Bivalvia > Ostreida > Ostreidae > Saccostrea > Saccostrea cuccullata. The sequence goes on along the minus strand of NW_026928923.1, from coordinate 319,530 downwards.
TCTTTTTTAAGATTAATGCACTTACAAGTCCGGTATCTAAATACAAAAATAACCCATTTTTCATTTTTTAGAAGATCCAGACCTCTGAATTCTAATCATTAAGTACAAATAGAACATATAACCAAAATATGTATCTATATACAAACATGTATTACTAATTTGCCATATGAAGAGATTTCAAAAAAAAAGCCAAAGAAAATGGCAAACTAAAAAGAAAACAAGCATAACATACAAAGCTGACTTTTGACCCTTCGCCAGACCAGGGTAGCGATGTCCGTTCTATGGGTCAACAGTGACCACAGCAGAACAGCCTGAAGGAAGTCTTGTCGGTTTACGTATTCCCTCATTCTCTTAGACTTATAGATTGAAGATGAGTGGACATCAATTTCTGTTTCTGTTTTTTTTTTTTTTTTTTGGAAAAAGAAAAAAAAACATCTTTTGTAATAATACTTATTCTAAAAGTTGTCTTGATTAGCCTTCGAGTCTAAATAAAACACCTGGGTCGTCAAGTATTTTTTAATGTTCATAATTACTGTAAGTCGTTTTAATTCTACAAATCCCCGATTTCTTAAAAAGTACCAGTCGCGATGGTTTTATTTCCACGCTGCAAGAGCTTCATTTTAATTTTATATACGCCTTTTAACATTTTTAAAACAAATGACAGCATTGACAATGGGTTTAATTTCGCGGGAAAATGGCGAATCGCGAACATAGTGAATTTAAATCCATAGGGATTTTTTTGCAAATTTAACGTATTTAGCTTAATTTAACTTAATTTCTTCAATAAGGAAAATAAACAAAAAAAAATCTATGATATTTTTCTATGATATTTTTTTACAGTGTTACATAACTTAGTTCAAACATAGGATGTGAATTGTATTTTTTTAAAAAAAGACAATGGTTTTCGTAATGTAGGTAAAGACTTGAAGTAAAGCAAATAACAGTTTCCATAAAGAAGCTTATAAACGTACTTTTGTAATTAAGTAGGCGTTTACACATCTTCTGAGCTACTTCATGGCAGTCCTTCTCACCTTCAAAAAGATGCTTTGCCAGCTTATGCTTCCCTCCCATTTCCTACAATATACATTCATATCAAATAAAAAAAAACTGATATCTAATAAAAAAAAAAATCAATTCTTACTTGTAAAACAATTGTATTCCATAAATATCAGTAATAATCTCTTAATATTTATACGGGTTTTAAAAGTCTTCATGTACATGTAAAAATATAATCAGTGAAAGAAAGTCATCATTTAGGATTTTGAATAAAATACAATGATCACATCCAAAGGCAATCGAAATACATATGATATTCTGCATTTAGTATATTTATGACATTGAAATCTCAAATATAATTCTATTCATAACAAAAGTTTCATTTACCATCAAAACCCAGCGCATTCCCGATGAGTCATTTTTCTCTGTACCATCCACTGGTAATGCACACTGTTACAAAGAAATGCACACTGTTATAAAGAAATGCACACTGTTATAAAGTAATACACACTGTTATAAAGTAATGCACACTGTAATAAAGTAATGAACATCTGTTATAAAGAAATGCACACTGTTACAAAGAACTGCACATCTGTTATAAAGTAATGCACATTGTTATAAAGTAATGTACATCTATTACAAAGAGTGATAATGCAAACTGTTAAAAAAAGTAGAATTGGTACCAACCATTAGTAATGCAAACAGTTATAAAAATGTACATCTGATGCAACAATTGGTAATGCAAACTGTTATTAAGAAATGTACATCTGTTTTAAATTTTTAACTACTTTGAAAAGAAAAATATTTTTAGAAATCTTTTTTTTCATATCGACATTTCAGCATTCCTCGAGACATAAATCGGATATGACCTTAAACTAAAAACAGACATAATATTTTCACAGGAGTAAAATCCAATGGTGAGCCATTCTGGAAACATTATGTACACACCTTCGAAGGACTTCTCTGAAGTAAAATTTATTTTTAGAAAAAGATTTTTTGCAAAAAAGGTCCAAATACAGGACACCGGGTTAATCTACCATAACTTAACATTGCAGCTGCAAATAAGCATAGAGAAATAAACAAGAGGCTCATGGGCCACATAGCTCACCTGAGCAATGTGGTTATGAAAAAGCAGAAATCAGTTTATTATTGAAAAGTTTAAACCCAATAGTGGTCCCAACCGTTCCTTAAAAGGAAGAGGGTTTGCTTTGAACAAACTCGATTCTACACGAACTTAGGATGCTTGCATATTTATTAGACTACCTGTGGCTTAATTGCCCTTTACCTTTGAATTTACATTGTGGCCCTGCCCTACCCCAGGGGTCATGACTTGAACAAAATTGAATCTACACTACCTGACGATGCTTCCATATGAATAAGACTAATCATGGCCTTATTATTCTTAAAAAATATATTTTTGAAAATTTTATCAACAAGTTTCTAGGTTTAAACATAGATTCCATGCTGTGGCCTCGCACTACTCCCAGGGATGGTGATTTATTCAAGATGAAATGTCCACTACCTGAGAATGCTTCTATAAAATTATGATAATTCATAACTTTGCTATTCTTGAGATGAAGATGTTGATACAACATTTCATTGATCAGCACTTGAATCTCCATTTGAAGCACTGAAATAAAGTAGAGAGTTAGAGCTTTCATTTCCTTTTAAAAATTTTCTCCTAAGAGTCCAGATCGTGGAGAACTGACTTTATAAAATTGCAATGTTCTTAAATATTAAGGTAAACAGGTATAATTGAGTATTTTCAGTGAAGATTAATAATACTTGTTTGAGCGCACTCTATGATCTAAAAAACGAAAGATGTTTTTAGTTCTCAGAAACAGTTCTATCATTTTCTAGTTGCAACTAGATAAGAGGGTGCGCTCTATATAAATTATTGAAAAAAAGCTTTAAGAATTCGCTGTTTTCGTACACTTTTTCAGAATATGCGGAAATTCACGCAATTCGTGACGTCATAATGCATTGAATAACCAGAAAATTGTGTCATTATTTTTAGATACGCAGTCACCAAAGACCTTCAGTTAGTGATATTCTATGCATTGCTAACTAAAACTATGGAGTTTCATTTTTTTTCAGAAATACACAGGGCCACATAAGGCAAAAGTGAACCTTGTTCTTTTGATAGGCCATTGAGGCCCTTTTCTAATCCCAGGGGTAATAATTTTTTTAAAAATTAAATCTCCACTATCTGAGGATGCTTCTATAAAAATATCATCATTCATGCTTTTGCTATTCTTGAGAAGAAGATTTTTAAAGAATTTTCTAATCAATTTCTATGTAAAACCCAAGGGGTTTTGAACAAACCTGAATCAACACTACCCGAGGATGCCTCCATAAAAAAATCATCACAATGTCTTTGTAATTCTTGAGAAGAAGATTTTTAAAGAATTTCCCTTTATATTTCGATTTAAAATTTTGATTGGCCATTGTGGCCCGGCCTTACCCCGGTGGACATTATTTTAACAAAACTGAATTTACACTACTTTGTCTTGAGGATGACTCCATATAAAATGATAATTCATAACTTTTCTATTCTTGAGAAGAAGATTTTTAACCACCTTCCCCGCAGTCACGCATTTTAACGCATATAGCATTTTCTATTTCTAACGCAAAATCACGCATATACCGTTTCCCCGCAGTCACGCATTTTCACGCACTTTAAAAAGTTCATTTAATCTTAAATTTAATGCCAATTTCCTTCTATTTTATACTTGTAAAATTCTCATCAAATACGAAATGCTATATTTGTATCAAAATATTACGTCATGATATTATTTACGCTAAACTTTAGAGAAACGTGTACCTCGCTATAAGATGCTTGCGGGGAAATGGTAAATATCCATTTCTATGACGTGAACATTAAGTGTTTGTTGCATAACAGTTCGGCAAGTTGTAAAGAGTTAAACAATTTGCCTATATATTTTTAATGTAAAACTTTGATCTGCCATTGTGGCCCTATCCCTGGGGGTCATGATTTGAACAAACCTGAATCTACACTACTCGAGGATGCTTCCCTATAAGTTTCATTTTTCCTGGCACAGTAGTGGTTCTTGAGAAGAAGACTTTGAAAAACATTCCGTTCAATGTTTGCTTTTTCTGAATTATCGCCCCTTAAATAAGGGCGTGGCCCTTCATTTGAATAAATTTGAATCCCCTTCACATAAGGATACTTTCTATGGAAGAAGTAGAAAATGTGAAAAGTTAACGACAACAACAACGACGACGACAGACAGGTAACCTAAAATAAATTGAAGAAAAGAAAGTAAACAGAGTGTTCCATCTCCCTATTTGCTAGATCTCAGCCATCGTATGAAAACAACCAAAAAAATTGATATCAATCAAAAGGATTGGAAGCAAATTCTATATAACTGAGTGAACTTTAAAGAAGATTCCCAATATCAGATATATCATGGGAAGAGAATTTTTCCCTCATCAGGTTTTACAAAAGAACTTACGCCTCTGACACAGACATTTAATTCTGCTCATATCCTCTTTTTTACAATGATTAAATATATTGTTTTTATCTTTTAAAAAAAGAATATCTACATTTGCAAATGTTTTCCCTTATATAACACTATTTGAACACGGTGTTTTTACATCTCCGTAAAACAAGTTGGTCATGTGACCATGAATTGATTGTTTAGTAATAATCGATCTACGTAGTTTGATACTGACGTCATAAGCGATCGACGTTATAAACACATTCCGTTGAGTTTTGAAAAAGAAAACGTTATGAGTTTCAAACTTAAGTTAGTACGTAACTATTTGTAAGAAATAGTCACAAATGTAAATATAAGTAATAAGGTATCATTTTTTGAGTTTTATTGGGATGAAAAACGGGTTGGTACATTATCAAATCTTCCATAAAGCCCTTCCCGTTTCACATCCCAATAAAACTAAAAAAAAACGATACCTTATTTCTTAAATGTAACAAGATATATATTTGTAAGCTAGTAATTTGGAACTTACTTTTGCAAAATTTTAAAATTAACGAGGCCGAGTCTAATTCGAGTGCGCATCACTTTGCGCAGCTTTTTAATTTCATGCAGTCATTTGTGTGGCAGTATACCTTTGAAAATTATTTTGATCTTGATACAAAATTAACATTATCTGCAGCTTCTACTCATCTGAATATGTGATTTTACGACAATAATTGGAAAAAGAACGTTCAAATGGCGCTAACAACATCACCATTTTCGGATTTTGTAAGTCACACATGACGTTGAAGAATGACGCATGACTCGCATGTATGTTCAAGAGGTTTATGGATATTTTACTAAAAAACTCATGACTGAACTTCCCAAGAAACATGCTAACAATATAAAAATTGCTATTTTTACCGAAAAAAATGTATGCGCCCATAATTCATCTGCGAAGATATGTAATTTTATACCGTAATATTGCAATTTCAGAGGTATTGAGCATCGAAAAAATAAACTTAGTAATTACTTCCTAGACCAACCTAGATGGTGAAATTTTTTGAAATTTCACAATTTGGTGACTTTTTACATTAACTTTCAACTGCTTGAATGAAAAAGAAATCCCTAGGCAGAAATACAAAAAATATCGGGAAAATGTGATAATTTTGCGATTTTCCAACAAATTCCCATAGGGTCTAATAGTAAAATTTAACAATTTTTGAGATGGCCCCCTAAGAAATCGGGGTGGTAAACATTCAATTTTTTTAAATCCTAAAACAATAAATATAACAATAAAAATTAATTATCGAAAAATTATCAAAATCCTTAGGGCAGAAATATTTAGACTCGGCCTCGTTAATTTAAGTTTTGGTTTTAAATTGAAAGTTCATAAGTAAAACGGGCCTCTGAGGGATATTCCCTGAAACAGAGCTTTTCCCTGAGAGTACTACCACATGAAATTTTTTTACGAATTTCAACTAATCAAAAAAGTAAAAAAAAAAGTACAATAAACTATTTTAAAGTTATGGATATCTTCAGTTCGGTAAATATCGGTAATCTAACGGTTGAACGATTTTCGTACCATAACCGGAAGTCAAGTTTGAGTCTGCTAAACAGAAATCAAAAATTGCATGTTTAACAAAACATTTGGCAATATTTTGGGAGTTTTAAGAGTTTACACTGTTCATCTTAAGTAAAGCAGCAATATTTCAAAAAATAAAATCTCCTTTCGTTTCCCGTTACGATGCTAAGGCTTCTCGAAAATGGCTTAAGTAAGCATTTCCATTGCTCCAACTGGAAAATCTCAAAGTAAAGGTAATGGAGAGTTGATGATTCAAAAATACACTGCGCCTCAACGGGGTCTTATGTATCATATGCATAAATGATAGTCCTTGGACCGGAAGTCCAAGGGTTTCTCCAATGCGCTAAGTTAGAGAAAATTCGACCTTATCATCTCAAAAACAGGCATTTAAAAATGGCAAAGAATAATTCCTTCGCTTAGATCTCGACATTGATTAACCTATTGTATCATAAAAATTAAGCTGCAATTGTTGTTAAGGACAGTCTTGCACGTTGTAATTGAATGGCTGGGAGTGGGGTGTTTTAACAGTCATATGTTACTTAGTAAAGTTAAAAGATATACATTTAACATTTTTATCATATCCCTGATGTTCTGAAAAGTGAGTTTAGCTTTTCTGTATTCTTTTTTGAAAATCATTAGATAAAAAATTCAAACATTTGTAGATTACTGCTTGTTGCGTTTCTTTTGCGTGTCAGTTTATATGACTTTATTTTTACTTTTGATTAACACATCCGAATACCTAATTAAAAGAAAAAATCTATGATTGCATCGGTCCACCTTCGCCGCCTCGGGAAATAATTTCCTCCCTCGGTTAACCATAAATTTTCCATTTTGTTTTCAATTCCATTCCATTAGTGTATACTATACCTTGTATTGCTTGGCATTTGCCATTGATATAATTATAAAACATATCTTGTATAGCTCATCAATTGATATAATTATAAAACATACCTTGTATAGCTCACCGATTTATATAATTATAAAACATACCTTGTAAAGCTCACCGATGACGTCTAATGACAATGGAACGTTTAAATCCAGAAGAGCTTCCAAGTAATCTGTTCTATTGGTCAGAAGGGCAATTTTCAACAACTCCTAAGATATAAAAAAAAACATAATTATTATACTCACGAAAATGATTTTACCTGTTACAGGGATTCGGAGTTTATCTGAGTGACACATTTTGGAACAAATATCAATCTGTTTTACATATATTAGGCGAATCTTGAATACTTTATTACTATATTACTGACTTAAAAAAAATAATCTGAATATTAACTAGTAATACTAGGAAGGATCTTCATATATTTTTATCAAATGAAATAGATTCCACTTTACGAAAATTTTGATTGCTTTAACATTTATTTATATAGCTGAAGGTATGATTTCCAGATTTCTTTTAAATTTAGAGTTAAAAAGGTAAATTGTTACCAATGTGATAGGTGATAGGTAAATTGCTACCTGTGTGATAGTTTTTTTGGTCTTTAAGATACATGTGTACCTACCTGTGCCCCTTTTTCCACTTGCTCCGAGGATGTTTTGTTCCTCTTAAGTTCTAGAAACTTGGAGAATCGAAAGAAGAGGTCAAGCGGAAGTGAGAATGGTGAGGAGAAGGTCTTGAAGTCTAGGGTTTCAAGTGTCTCCGCCATCCTCCACGGTTTCTTCTCCCACGTCCACTTGTCTGCCATTGCATAGGAGCTCTTACGATTCCGTGCTTTGTTCTTTGTATCCCAATTGGGTTCTTTTAAGTAAAAGAATCCTTATAATACACTGTACTATATTTGTCTCAGAGACAACACTGTAAGTTTAATTGAAAGAACAACTGTACGTATCCTTGAAGTCTTTCTTTAATACTGTATATTATTTGGAAATTCGTTCTCAAGCAGATTACATGTATAAATTTTATGTTCTTGGTATCTTGATGTTTAGGTTACGAAGAAGGGTAAAATGCGCAAATAACGAAGCGTGAATTTTTACAGAACCTTCACTTATTTCTAAGACATTAAAGAACTTTATATCACATTGGAATGCATGAAATGAAAATTGGTGCAAGGAAAAAAATTTGATTTTTGGCCTCATTTTAAGACTTTTTGATTTTTTTTAAATAAAGTTTTATGTTTTCATGCCAAATAACTGATCAGCTTTTTGGGGTTTTCGGATTTAAGAGGACCAACAATATCAGTAAAAAAGAAAATTTTATATACTGAATAGGGGTCAGAAAGTGGAATTCAAATGTAGAGTATAATATTTATACATCTTTAGCAAAACATTGCAATTTGACCCCCAACACCCCCCCCCAAAAAAAAAATTGTAATACGATGTACATAGAAAATAATTCTGCTTCAAACGACTGGAAAAAGAATTCAGATTTTTTTTTTTTACTAAACACAAAAAGTACAAAATCATAAACAAGCTTAATTATAATCATAATAATGTCTAACTGTTACCTAAGGTATGATTCTTGGAGGGGCCCGTGTTTTCTAATAATCTGGATTTCTGCACCAGTTCACCAACAAGTGCTGCGAATTGTTCTTCATTTTTTTCGACAAGGTCAAAATGATCAATCTACATGTATGTTAAATAAAATATTTATTAAAAATCGAGCTTTTGAAATACCCAAGGTGGAAGTCATTTCCAAGGAATACCGTCCTTTAAATTAGCAAAATATCTGTATCATATCTTAACTTAGCAACATACAAACTGATGTAGCACTGCACAAAGATATACTTTTTATTGCGTTACAAATTTGTTTGAAAGTCAAGTTTAGACTGTATGTTATGATACTCTTTTTTATTGCTAGAGATAAGGAACACTAAAACAAACTTAATTTCATTCCCTTACTAAGTAAGATCTTTCCAAAATAGTTTTCAGACTTTCTTCCAATGTTTCAATCTCATGATCGGTGTCATCCAGCTCAATACCAAACAGAACAGGAAGCAGCGTTCTTATTTCCATATTACTGTCCTCCCTAAAGAGATATCAGATAAACTAACAAAGATTTGAGGAGAACATTGCATGTAAAAATTTCAAAAAAGAAAAAAAATTTAAATCAAGAAAAATTATATCATTGTTCTTAAAATAACTACTGCTTTTATTAAAAGTTTCATTTTGCATTAATTTTAAATGTTAAAAAAAGGAAACACATACAAACAAAACAAATCATTCTAATGCATATCAAAACAGAATATTTATTACAATTCTGAATTATTTCTAAAATATCATTTACAATTTATGAAATATATAAAAATAATAAAGAGCATTCAAGCTGAAAACATAATTCAAATAATGCAAATAAAGAGCAAACATGGACTTCCAAAACATCAGTGGCGGGATCAGGTACCATGGAGGAGTGAAAATCCCCTGCTGACAATTATACCCGCCATATGCTCCTTGTCAAGATAGGGAAATAACAGAAAATCCGTCGACAATTTGGTGTGTAAAAATGGTTTATCGATTCTTATGAAAAACGTCAGTCAGCATTTGTCTAAATTATATATTCTATTTGCTGAAAACGTCACTGTAGTGATAGATTGTATTTGGTGACGAGGTCATTGTATCGACCATATAGTATGTATGTAATATGATTCACAATAGAAGTTTTATACGGCGTTTTTTTTTTCATGCATAGGATTAACATTATGACAGGCAGTTCATATGAGATCAGATACATGTATTAGTGTTTTTTATAAATAGATATTAATAATTCATCAAGTAACGTACATGGCAATGGTTATGAGATCCGCCAGCCCGCCTGTTCCTTTCATAAACACGACAGGGATTCCATTCTCAGTGGCTAGCTTGACATGGTCCACAGCCGACAAATCGCCTTCCACCAGAATTAAAACTAAGGCATTCCTTTCTGAAAGCAACAAAAGGCAAATATGACACAAATTATTGGACTATCAATGAAACTTCCTTAGAATATATTCAACCATGAATCAAAGTAGCAAGGAGGACAGTAAAGGCATTTCATAATGTGACCCTCATGCATAAAAATATATGTGGAGATAAACAATATTCGAGCTCTAATTCTATTTAACAATACAAAATTGGAGCAGAGCAAACACAGACATCTAAAATATCAGAAATGACATTAACTGTGTTAAAAAAAACTAAATATTTAATTAAGTATATTAACAAAGTTTTGATTCCATACTAGTAGTAGTGACTGACTCATACTTTCTGCTTTAAAACAAGACGAGAACAAACAGTAATCAATCGAAAAAAAAATACATATTTGTGAGCATGACATTAAGCGGAACCTGGGAAATTTCAGTGGTGGAATCAAATGCCTAAGAGTAGTAAGAATTCTCAGTCGACCGGTCAAACCCCTGTCCACAACTTATTGATGAATAAAAGGGAATATTGGGATAACAGCCGAGGCCTGAGAAGTGGTATATTTACAAGTCAGTCAATAAAAGACCAAGTGAATTGTTATATTTGCTAGAATAGTGGTAAAATGTTTCAGGTAAATTACATACCAGCTACGAATTAAGTTTATTTTTTTTGTAAATCAAAGATAAAAAAATTATAAACGTATAAAAATGCAAAAGTTTCGTTGCTTTTACCAGAATGTATGAATGGAATTAGTTTTAACTCTCCACCCCACATAAATTACTAAGAATAAAAATCTCCTTAACATCTTTCTTATGAAGCAAGGTTTGGTACACGATTGATTGATTGTATGCTGTTTTACATTCCATTGATACAACCTTCGAACGTCGGTCTCTCTAAAGTCCTCTCGAGCTCAGCCCTAAAATCAATATAGTCTTCATCCGCGGTACGAGCGGGGAGCTTGCAAAAGAAACTGTCGTCTGCATAAAACTAGAAAGAAATAACTACAACTTTACAAGTCAATAACAAAAAAAACTATTAATTGCGTTTTTCATCATATTGGATATACAAAGATTATACTTTTAAAGGAAAGAAAGAAATTTATTTCATATTTATTTAAAATTCAATGTATGGAGATAAAGAACTGAAATCAAGCTCAAAAGTCCAACAAACAAAACAAAACAGGAGCAGAACAAACATAGATTTCCAAAACGCCACAGGTGAGACTAGGTCCCATTAAGGAGCGAGCATTTCCTACCGACCGGCCACACCCGCCGTGGGCTCTTTGTCATGATCGGGAAATAACGGAACAAAATCATCAACAATCCATTGGGCAAATTATGGTCTAAGAACTAGCATGAAAAACGTTAGTCAGCATTTGACTCCATGATAAATTGTATATATCATTGTACCGTCCAAAGAACTTACGAAAAGATGAATTTAAACGAGATGGCGAATAGTCTTGTTTCATCAACTTGTCTTGTCAATAATTTAATTCTTTTCAGAAATAGTACATACGGTGGGCATGCTTGCTGATGCATTCATTACCACATATAACCTAATTCAAGTGTATTTTTTTTTAATTTTCCTGTTCTTGAAAAGTGATGGCTAAATGAATGTGATACAGGTTGTGTTTTCAAAAAAAGATTCAGTTTTCTTAACGGCAGGAAATATTTGGAACGTTAAAACTGTTTGTCGCATATCTGCGGTGATTTTCTTTGATCTTTCTGTTGTGATATATCCCATATCACATATGCGATAATACTTTTCACGCCCCTTCATATATCACTGCAGGAAGCAGAAATCAGGTAACTGATTTTATTTCACAAGTTCATAACCACAGAAAAATGAACATGTATAGCTATTTCTTAGCCTTTAACTAATTTATAATAAATGTATTTAACTCGGTTGAAAGTTCCCAGTCGTTCAAAAGATTAATCCATTTGGAAAATATGAAAGTTACGGTAAAATCTCCAAACTTTTTTATCGTTAAACTCTTTGCTATTTGTTTCCGTGATTTCACATATGTCGAGTGCCTGGTTTAAAAATAAATTGTCAAAATCTTCAAACTCATTTTAAAAAAAACCCAAAGTGATATTCACTAAGAACGTCCGACATGTTGGAGAGCTAGCTTGAAATGAATCTTTTTTTTTATTATTGAATTTTGACACTCTCAGTGAAATTTACGTCATCAGACATGCGACAATTGCTCTTTAGAACCTCTTTTAGAATTATTTTAAACTATGAATAACATAGCAAACTGAATTACTAAAGAAATAAGTTAAAAATGGCCTCAACGAATACCAAATCAGAAGAGTATACATTTAAATATAAGATCTAGTTGATAAAGGCTTCGGACAATTTGTCTTACAATATGTAAGAGGTTCACGGCGAGATACTTTAGACTTGGTGCTGCGTAAAATTAACAGTACTTTATATAGTTCAAAAGGGAAAAATCGATAATTTTCTTAAAAAACTTCCACCACAAAATATAGTTCCTGGCTTAATCCTACTTGAATGGAATTTAATTGGGGTTTTTACAATTGATATATTTCAATTTGCATTGTAGAATGTAAATTTTATAATTGTTTGTGACTTTTATACCCTATTAAAATATGTAGGTACCTGAAAATTACTTGTTTACAATTTATTTAACGCAATATATTTTCCGCCCAAAATCTCAGACAGAATGAGCTGGTTAGAAAATGGCCTTCAGATGTAAGATTCCGAGGTATATAAGAAGCGTAAGGAGACGTGAATCGAGGCTCTTCCTTGAAGGAGTGTCTCGGTCCTTACCTCGGCTTCCTCGTCTTTGCCCTGGCCCTGGCCTTCATCTCTATTGCTCTGGTTTTCATCAAATTCTAGCACCTCTGGTAGATCGAAGTAGAGACCCGTGTCCTCCACAGGCTTAGATGGGACGGAGATCAGTCGGAGGTTCGGACGGGCCGGCTTCTCTAGGTAGATGTATTCCTCCATCATCTCCCGGACTATTTTAGAGACCTTTAGTGGCTCCCCCTTGCTGAGTATCAGGCAATCTGTTGATTTCAGCGTGTGGAAAAATGTATTTTTTTTCTATTATTCCTTATGACCGTGTTATTTTGACCTTAATATGCTTGTATTGTATATAAATCACATAGATCAGTCTAAATTATAGTTACAAAATGACTTTAACAGAGGATGGCAAAGTAGTTATATTGACAATGTTTAAATATAGGTTATGGGTATTTTCTTAATCTATAAAATGAATATTTATACAAACTCCCTGCGGCTTTTGCAGCATAGGTCAATGATTGCTGGAATCGTGACTTGGGCCACGGCTTTGGAATCAGATTGTCGGAGTCCCCTATGACGGAGAAAATCATGTTGGGCTGGGACTTGGAGTAGACTTTTGTCACGAAGGACTTTATTTGTTTTCTCCAATTGTTCCTGTCCATTTCCACCACTTTACCATTCCTATAATTTGCAACATGTTGAAATTTTTGGCATACAAGAATATGACTGCAGTGCAATTTATAGAATGTTGCTATAACTAACAGTGGTCATGCTCAAAAGTCAATTAAGCAATACATGTACATATTGAGAACAGAGAGAATATGGATCCTGAAATCATAGCTGGAATCATGGAAGTATATCCAGTCAACTGGTCACGTGCCTCTTATCATAGAATAGTAAGCGAAAACACGGAGGTTTTGTTTAATTTGTTCTATTCTTTGATTTACAGATATTGTTCCTCAAACATAGTGTCAAATTTGAATCCCACATCATTTGTCATTCAAAGGTATTCAAAATAAATCAATTGATTAAGCATTAGATAGAACAGGAAAATCATGGACATGGGGTCAAAATGCATGCATTAGCATGTTTGAACATATCTTGTTACAAGTAATACACATGTCAAATATGAAAGCCCTTTCTCTTTTCATTTAAAAGTTATTAGGAGAAAAATAACAATTAAAATTGGTAAAACTTCAAAGCAACGGGATCAAAAATCAGAAGATGATTGGAAAGGTCTTCTCACAGGTAATGTACATGTGAAATATGAGAGCTCTATCTTTTCTCATTCTAAAGTTATGAGAAAGGTTAAATTTTGTTTTATGACAGACGATCAGACGAATGATGTTTTATGTACTTTCGCTTTCACGATAGCGAGGTAAAGAAATGCATATTAGGGGTATTATGAAAATGTTGAAATGTAAATGAAAACGTGAATGCTAAAACGTTTTGATTAAAACAACAGTAACTTACCTCGTTTCGGCCTTGTAGATAGGAAGTTTTAGAGTATTTAGGTATTTAAGGACAGCTGATGTCACGTGGTATATTGTCGTGGTCTTTTTTTCCAATAAAACAATACATTGTTTTGGAGGGGAGTGGTCTCCTGATTCACATCAGTTTTTTCCGACATAATCGCGAAATAAAGTCCGGTATCAGCTATTTTGAATCTCAGTGATCTAACGATAATGAAACGGGAAATACACAATAATCAGCTACTTACAGCTCACTTTATTTCCCTGTCTAGAAATGACTAGTATTTGCTGTTGAACTGTCTGTCAGTTTGTGGATGCAATTTCATTTACATTATTTTGATTTGTAATACGTAAATTCTGTTGGGCTAAAATCTTTTTAGCCTTTGGTTCACATGTTTAGCGGAGTCTCCATATGAATTCAAAATTCTCGAGAGGGACGTTAATCAACATACAGAGAGATATACGTCTAGCGTCTAATATCTGTACACAAGAAATGAATAAATTATGTTTTATGATCTAATTTCAAAAAATGACTTAACCATATGAGAAAAAACTTTGGATACTATGGTACCCTTCCCACAATTCTGATCACAAACTCTCTATGAAGAGAAAATAGAATTGTGGGAAGAGTGTCAGACTATATGTGTACTTTCAGGGAAGTCGTTCAATCCGCTTTATAATATGTTTATGATTACAATGGTGCTACCAAGGTATTTGCCTATATTCAATTTCAATTTTTAAGCCAGCATCCTGACAGCGAATAAGGTATCTCTGTAAACTAAGAATAATGAACGCTGATCTATTGAATTTTTTTCCCTTAATGTACGAAATAGGATGAGTGATCATCTTGGACTAAGAATAGATTTCATATTGAATATAAATAAAAGAGGGTCAGGATATTGGAAAATGAACACATCTAATTTATTAAATAAAGAATATACTTTTAAACTCAGAAAAATTCTTAAAGAAAAATTTTCTGAATTAAAAGAACTAGTTTGTCCGCACGAGCGCTGGGAAACTTTGAAATATTTAATAAAAGAATTTTCAATAAACTTCTCTAAACAAAAAAGCAGAAGCTTGAAACAAAAAGTTTAAATGATAGAAAGAGAAATCAAATGCATTGAATATCGACCCTTTTATGAAATAAATAACCAAGAAAAACAAAACATTGAAAAAGAATTAAACGAGATTTATGAGAGAAAATCACAAGATGCATACATCAGATCTAGAGCTAACTGGATCAAATATGGAGAGAAGTGTACACCATATTTCTTGCATTTAGAACATAAGCGGCAACAAAATTAAGTGATTGAAAAAATAATTGAAGAGGGAAAAACGTCATATTACAATAATGAAATTTTTGGATCACTATCTAATTTTTATGAAAATCTTTATACATCTAAAAAGCCTCAAAAAGAAGAAATCACATGCTATATTTTGGAAACAGAAATTTCCTCAAAATTGACAGACAGTGAAAAAAGTTATTGTGATGATATTCCCACTTTGAAACAATGTGAAGAAGCTATCAGAAATATGAAAAAAAAATAAATCACCAGGACTAGACGGGATACCAGTAGAGTTTTATAAATTATTTTGGAATGATATAAAAACATACTATTACGATGCCTTATTAAAATCATTTGAGGTTGAAGAGTTAACTACGACACAGAAGTTGTCAATTATAAGTCCCATTCATAAAAAGGTTATAAATCTTTTCTAAAAAATTATAGACATATAAGTCTGACTAACTGTGACTATAAGATATTCGCATTTGTATTCGCTAGAAAACTACAAATAGTAATTTCTAAACTCATTAACAATGACCAATCAGCTTATATAAAAGTTAGATATATTGGACGTAACGCCAGATTAATTCAGAATTTTTTTTTATTATTGTGAAGATTAAAATGAAAACGGAATTCTTCTTTTCTTAGACTTTGAAAAAGCATTTTTCGATACTATTGAATGGTTTTTTATGTTTGAAACATTAAAAGCTCTGAATTTTGGACCAAATTTTATGAAATGGATAAAAATACTATATAAAACCCCCAAAGTTAGAGTAAGAAATAATAGATTTATTTTTAAAACATGTAAATTGACCAGAGGCATACAACAAGGTTGCCCAATATCTGCTTTACTATTTATTATAACAGTAGAAATATTAGTTGTACGCATTAACTCTTCGGAGGATATACCACACGGTTTTAAAATTGAACATAATAATGAAATTAAGATGCTACATCATGCAGACGATTCTACAAATTAAGGCAGTACAGTTAAGGTGCGCAATGGAAATATCGACTGAATTTTGTATTTAAAAATGTATTCGTAATCGGGATGGCGATTAATTTTAGTACATTATTTATATCGGATAATTGTAATTATGATTAACAACTACATATCGAGGACGATTATATTTTATATTAAGACTAGTCACGTGATGGGCAGTCACGCGATTTTAGCACATTGACTTGAAGTATTGATGTTACATATAAATATCACTAGTGCAAGGGCATAACCAAGTTAAATTTCCAAGTTTAGTATATAAATATTTTCAACACGCATTGTAGTTTCTAAAAAGTGCTGCGATCCTGTCTAAATTCTGTAATTTCATTGTTAAATTTATACTTGTATGACCGAATGCTATATTATTTGCTGGTCAGAAGCATGAAATATTGATATAATTAAATTGTTTTTAAGATTTCATCAGGATCACAGCACTTTTCAGATACCTTAATAGTTCTAGAATTGAAATGCAAAATCTTACTTTGATCCATAGAGTGTATGCCCTTGCACTAGATCGATTTATTAAGACCCCCCGCATTACCCTCCGATGTACTTGCATACAAATGTACGGCAGTGTCAATTAAATACGTAATGTACAGAAAATATATTAATAAACTAGTGAAGAAGACATTAAATTCAAGTTATTGGCCCATAGGATATATGTAAATTATATTTTATTTAATTAGAGAAAACATATTTTGTTGAGAAAATATTACTTGATCTGTCTCTCACTGCATACAAACTACGTCACGTTGTAAGAAATGACGTCATATTGACAAGTGTATTGCGATCAGTGACTTGTTTATAACTTGTTATGTGGGATTTAACTAACGACAAAACAACACGCTGTAGTAAGTTTTTATGTAGTTTGATGATTTCTTACTGGTTAAATTAGCATGTAATTTCATTTTGTGGTATTTTAATGAAATAATGTATGACGTATATTGTGTATGATGTCATAGTCAAGTTTTCCCGTACAAATTAGGCTCCGCCTCCTTTTTGTAACCTTAACTGTGCTGCGAATTCTCTTAGAGATATAGAATCTGAAAAACATGCAATTAAAGTGTACAAAATTTTTCGAAAGTAGCAGGACCAAATCTTAATATTGATAAATCAGAATGTTTATTACTTGGACCACTGAGAAATACGTGCAATAGTATAGAAGGGATAAAAGTTACCAACGATTCAGTGAAAACATTAGGGATATTTGTAGGACACAACAGAAGATTATGTTTAGAAAAAAAATTGGCAAGATAAAATAGATAAAATGACACAGATTTTAAAATCATGGGAAAAGAGAAAATTAACAATTTTTGGAAATAAAGAAATAATTAACACATTGTGTATTTCGAAATTGCAATATAATGCAACCATTCTTTCCAATCCACCCGGGGAAAATATTAAACAAATAAATAAACTAATCTTTAACTTTGTATGGAACAGTAAAGACCGTATGAAAAGGAATACGCTTATTGGGGATGAAAAACAAGGAGGTATTAAAATTATAGACATTGAATCTAAACTCAAGGCATCCAAGGCATCTTGGACTCCAAGGCTACTAACTACAAATTATAGTCTTGTATCATTCTTAAACTACCAATTCAATAGAGAAACATTATCATTAGAATAC
This sequence comes from Saccostrea cuccullata, assembly GCF_032062105.1. Classification (NCBI taxonomy): domain Eukaryota; kingdom Metazoa; phylum Mollusca; class Bivalvia; order Ostreida; family Ostreidae; genus Saccostrea; species Saccostrea cuccullata. The sequence continues at coordinate 301,518 of NW_026928923.1, read as the reverse complement.
ATTCTAAAAAACAAATCTAATAAATGTACTTGACTACAAAGAGCTAAAAAACATTCCTATCTTCAATAAAGAATCAATTTGTGCATTCAATGCGTGTAAAATGATTAAAGATTTTTCAATGCTATTCACAGACGAATTTTTATCTTTACCAAAAAACAAACTTTTTGCACATAAAAACAAGGATATGGAGATAACGAACAGTATTCAATCTCAAAGTCCATTAAACAATATACAAAATAAGAGCAGAGCAAACACGGACCTCCGAAACATCAGAGGTGGGATCAGGTGCCATGGAGGAGTGAGCATCCCCTGCCGAACGGTCACATCCGCCGTGTGCTCGTTGTCATGATCAGGAAATAACGAAAAAAATCCGTAGAAAAGTTAAAGTCATCACGTTTATCCTATAGTCTGGTTGTTAGATTACCATTAGTGTCTTTTTCACGTAAAATATCCAAGTGTGAAACAGAAGTGTCGGACTCTGTGGTATCTTTTAACTCAAGCTCACCAGGATACATCGTATTGACGTAGGAATGGAAATTACCATTATTAATTAACAATACGTCGTCGATACATCTAAATGTCGAGTTGAAGGCCACAGCAAGTGTTTTCTTCTTTTCACGCATAATACAAGCAATTAAAGATACTAAGCGGTTTCCGTTAAATGTACTACTACGTCTCTTTCTTTACTCCTCACTAAAATATTTACAGTAGTGAAGGAGAAAATACAAGAGTACTGTGCAGTAATATGTAAATCAGAAGTGGATACTTAAAATTCAAAGGAACTTTTAGGTGATTTGAATAATAAAAAAAATTACTAAATCAACAGCATAAAAACTAACGACTTTTCTTTATTTTTATACAATCATTTTCCCAACATAAATAAAAGACCCTGAGGCCCACACAGAAATAAAAATGATGCTTGAGTTTCTGGTTTACAAAATCTACGTGGTTTTGGAGAAAAGGTTTTCCAACAATATATTGGAAATCCCCTGTATATTAATTGCGCCCCACTTTTATCCGACATATGACATATTTGTATTCATATGAAGCAGAATTTTTTTTTATTTTTTATGTGAGAAGAGGAAAACAATTGATGTAGATTTCAAATCGACATTTAGGTATATCGACGAATTAATTGTCAATTAACTTTAATTATTTCCATTCTTATGACAATACGATATATCCCTGTGAGCATGAAATAAAAGATACTAGAGAGTCGGGCACATCTGTTTGGTATTTAAATATACACTATTTTACTTGAAAAATGCGTCAATTCTAACCACCAAAATTTAAGATACCTCTCAGATAATGTGATGATTAAAATTATCAGTTGTCAACTTCCCTTACTTATGCAGCAAAATAACTTTTTAACTGGAAATGGGTTTTTTATCTCTCAGTTGATCCGATACGCAAGAGCATGCTCTACATATCTTGTTGCTCGGTACCTATACTGTTCGTTATCTCCATATCCTTATTATATGAACAATTTCTAAAACTAGGTTAATTATTGACAAATATTTTTCTGAAACAAGATTATCTTAGTGTAGTTTAAAGTCTTCAATTCGTAAGATTTTTTAGTCAATACAATGACCTTGTCAGAAAATACAAATTATCAATGAGTCAAATGCTGACTGATATTTTTCTTACTTACTGTTAGGCCATAATGTACACACTGAATTATCAAGGAGCATACTGCAGGTATGAGCGGTCGGCAAGAGACTGTTTACTCCTCTGTGTTACCTGATCCCACGTCTAATGTTTTGAGGTCTATATTTGCTCTGCTCATAATGTATTTTTGAGCTTGAATGTCATACGTTATATCTATACCTTTGATTTTCAAGAACATAACGATGAATATATTTGTAATACTCTTTGTTCATGTTGGCATAATGATTTTTACAAGGCAGAGATGTTTTCGACCCGGATGTGATATTATTATACTTCCTGTCAGTTTGTCTCTATATAACCCATACCCTACTATTCTCGCATAGTGGTCTAAGGATTCATATAGCGTAAGCATACTATGCCGAAATAGTGCACGGCCTTATCTTCTGAATAAAATACTTCATAGCACACACCGGGAATCGAACTCACGACGATGTGGTTGCCAGTCCGACGCCTTATCGATTACGCCACAGAGACGATCACTGAATGGGTGAATTTTATTAAATATATAAACTTAATTCATACAATTGACACAAGAAGGAGAAAATAGACAAATATTATTTGAAAACAGTTATATTTATTCTAAGGAATCTTAGATAAATGTGTACAACAAAGTTTCAAACTAATTACATACAGATCGTTAGATGAATTGATATCATGGGGTCATTAAAACGCTTTTTTATATAGCGCTTGATTGAAGGATGTAAAAGAATATTATCAATGAGAATCCACGTCTGTAAACAAATCAGTCTTACTAACAAAACAGAAAATAAAGATGAGTATATTTGGGACAGAAAATCCTGACTTATTTAGAGAAAATACTAGTAACCAAAATAAATAAGCATGCAACTAGTTTTAGCATGAAGATTTTGAATGAGTTTTTGCAAGTGCTCTGTGTTACCACCATTATTTTCAGGAAAAAATCAAATGGATTGCCGCATAAATAATAACAACAGTCAGCATAATAATAACAATAGTGTTGCATTATGCATGTACTATGCCTAAATAGTAGGCAGGGTTTGACACATAGTGCACTCGCCTCCGGCTCGTGCACCAAGTGTCAAACCCAGCCTACTATTTAGGCATAGTACATGCATAATGCAACACTATTATATAAATATATGCTTTTTAATATACCTCCGGGTTATGTTTTTATTTATAATTTTTGTAGTTAATCTTTTGTTCCAATATTACGTCATTTAATTCATAAATGACCATTTTAGTCTTTTGTTCCAATATTACGTCATTTAATTAATAAATGACCATTTTCAATTCTAATTTGTGTTTGAGTGATTTATGAAAATCAAACAGAGCCAAAATAAATGAGAGCAAAGGGATTTGACAAAATGTATATTTTATTGAGTACACTACTATTTTATGCTCCTTTACACCCCGTGGATACTAACATCTGATCACGTGTGTTGTTTTTTCTTACCTTCAATTTTTTGAAAAAATCTGTTTATCCTGGAAATTTTGTCAACCCAGCTAAATTTTACATTAAAAGAAATAAAATCTTGCGGTTGCCCCCCCCCCCTCCACAAACTGACATTGGTTCTTCATACGGACACATAAGAAATGTCATTTATTCAGTTATTCTATACAATGCCGATTAAATTTCCTTTTAAATATTTTAAAATCAATTTCAAAAGCAATACTATAGAAAATAGTTTTATTTCTTCTTTTTGCAAGATACAAATATTCTATCTAATTTTTTGTTTTTCTCGAGATTTATTCAGAAGAAGAAATATAACGAATGCAAAGAAATCGCAAATCCAGATGCATAAACACACAGCTAAACAAATGTTTAGGATACTTTGGCTAAATGAGATATGAGAAAGAGTTTGGAAGTTCGTGATACTTCGAGGCTTATCATCAAACTTGTTTAACTGACGAACTATGGGTGCCAGTTCGCAATAAACGTCTCTATTTTGATGCAGGATGACCACGCGCCCCTATATCGTCAGCTGATTAACTTTCCCGCTCAGCTTAGACAAAAAAGCGTAAAATAAGAGACGTTTCCATTTCTGCGCCTTTAGAGGGAAAGGACTATTTGATGTATCTTCTAACTCTTCTGTTTTCAGGTACGTTCTAATGTTACATTTCATTTCAAAAATGTTTTAAAACATGATTATTTTTTTTTCAGAGAGATTTGATTTTATATATCATGACAAAGATAAGGGCATTGCTCATGTTCACAATATACTAGAAACGTTAAGATACGAGAGATGTTCAAATCATGAGATGTTCTAAGTTTTACATGTAAATTGTGTCAACTTTAGTTTTCTCTCTTGAGCCCTTTTCTTAATGACATTTTCTTACATAATTTAACAGTATATGAAATATAAATCAGAAAGTTTTTTTTTCTTCTCCTGACTAAGTATATAAGATTATATACATTAGGAAACTATATTTAAAATGAAAGACTGTGTTCGGAAATATATCTACTGCCTTATCTTGATACAAAGCTAGTGTATAAATATATTAGGGAAAATGAATGTAAAGAATACATAAAAAAAGAAAAAATATTCCAAAATAATCTGAAAATAAAGTCATTTAAGTTGCAAACGATTGCAAATGGAAAATCTGACATCTTTTTTCATTTAGTTCTTCTTATAATTAACTTATTTATTTCAGATTTGATTTCATTTTACATAATGATAATATTTTTGTATTGTCTTTTGATTATTCACATTCTTTTTAACATATGTAATGTCGATTGATCAATGACATTGAATTAAATGAATATTGGTCATTTATATAACTGTTCATAATTAAAAAAAACAATTTTATTGTATGATATTTAAATTGTCTATTTATACGAGTATATATTGAAATGCCTTTCTGGGCCCTTGATTTGGTAAATAAAACATCTTGTATGTGTTCATATATATATACATTTGTGGTATCTCTCCATTATATAAACATACAGAGAACAAATATCTTCAATTCTGTATGAAGTTTGCCCGAGGTCAGAGGTCAATACGTGACCTAATCACACGGCGCAATGATCTCTACCGGTACAAAATGACTTGCTTTACCTGCTTTTCATGTATAGAAATGAACAAAATAAGGAAGTAAAATAATTATTTTTTATTTACTATGTAAACGAATATTTCATACATTTTTTTGGCTATCGATTTAACCTGCGTACATAGAGAATATACACATGAAAACTAGCGTTTGTTTACAACTTTTATCAGTTTTATCAGCTGCACAGTCTCTAACGTTTATCCTATTTTTTGGGATAACCTTTAGTTAAAATTCCATGAAAAACTATAATATTTTCATTAAATTCTACTCACGATAAATGTGTAAATCTGTTGGAAAATATCAAAGCATTGCAATCACACCACAAACAGCTGACAAACACTTCGGAGTGTCAGTAAGCTGTGTCTCCGTTACAGTTTTCATCATAAATATGCCTTTATTCATTGAAATCGTAGATTGAATGTTTTTGATCAAATCCATTTGATTGCAAATTGACTGGCTCAGTCAAGTGTTTCCATCCATCGGATCCATCCATCCCTTTCTGGCGACCGAAATTCCTCCAACTTTTTATCATCAATCTTCGATTCGGACGTGTTTCTTGTGTCTTTTCAGCATTGGTTATCAGTTTTCACGAATAAAAATATTCCCAGACAACAATCTGTTCACTATTACCGATCAGAAGTAGCCTTTCACAAAATATTCCCTTAGAAATAAAATCCTAGCTTAGCCTGGTGACTTCGAAGCGTAACCGCCATTCAAGCCGATTTACACCTTGCGCCATTTTTCAAAATCTACAACGGACGGTTAGTGCGATAATTTAATTCGAAAATATTTAATTGTCTGTCTCAAATGTATATATAAGTAATAAATAACAAGTTTATAAACTATAAAATCTTCTGAGAAAGCCTTCGGCCTTCACAGGATTTGATCACGTGACCGACCCACTTCAATTCCCATTGAAGTTTATAAACTTGTTATTTATTTCTTAAATATTGAACTTTACCGTACTCTCCAACTCATCTGAAATGAGATAACAGTTGTCTCCCTGCACGTGACCTGCTCTTAACCAATCAGATTAACTGTATAATTCTGAAGGATAATAATACAGAGTGTGACACATCTGTTTCATATTTGGATATTTTACTTGAAAAAGACGTTAATGGTAATTGAACAACCAAGCTCTTTGATAAACGTGATGACCTTAAATTTTCTATAGACAATTTTCCTAACTTATATAGCAATATACCTTCATCACCTACATACGGAGTTTATATATTTCAGATGAATCCATACGCAAGAGCAAACTCTCAGCATTTTCTATGACTATAATTTATTTACAAATAATTTCCTAAAACAAGAATACTATCGTTTAAAGTCTCCATTTCGTAAGTTCCTTCATCCATGCAATGACCTTGTTAGTAAGTATAATGTACAATTTATTGTAACGTGCGCCGAATACACAAATCTATTTATAGCTCGCTGTGACACACTTACAACAACACACCAGCCAAAAAGAATTATAACTTTAACAAATTTTAATGATAGAAACAAATAATAATAATATTAAACAAACACACAGCTACAGTTATACACAAATTGACAAAATAAACAAATTCAGACAACGTTTACTCAGCTGTTCATTTCACGAATGTCCTCCAGTCCAGATCGAATTACACCACTCTATGTACATCAAACGCTATGGACGGTCGTTATTAAACACGTACTTCCACGGTGCACATCAGTCGAATTACAAAGTACGAAAACCATCAGTCCATTGCCGAGATCTGTCATGTCTTTCAAATCCCGTTTCCTCGCAGACGATCGCGAGCTCGTGCTGATGTTGTTCAGCTTCCGGAAATCCTCGTGATGTCACACAATAAAAATAGCAACTACCGCTGACGTAATGTCTATTAATAATTTTGATAACATTGGAGTATCGTATCGTTATCAGTGAGTCAAATGCTGACTGACATTTTTCATACTGATCGATCGGTCATTACATAAACACTGTTTTGTCGATTTTTCATTCTTTCCAAAACATGACCATGGACATACGGCGGGTGTGACCGATTGGCAGGGGATGCTTACTCCTCCATGGCACCTGATTCCATCTCTGATGTTTGGAGGTCGTTTGCTCTGCTCAAATTTTTAATTGTTTAGTGGACTTTTGAGCTTGAATATTGTACGTTATCTCAATATATTTTATTGAGCACACTGCTCCTTAACATCCCTTAGATACTAACATATCTATCTTAAATCTTATATTCCAAAATTAGAATCACAGGGCTGCTCCCCCTCCACAAACTGACATTGGTTCTTCATACGGACCCGTTAGAAACGTCATTTATTCAGAAATTCTATAAAATGCCTTAAAATATTTTAAATTCAAACTCAAAAACAAAAGCTATAGAAAATAGTTTTATTTCCCCTTTTTTGCAAGACAAAAATATTCTATCTAATTTTGTTTGCATTTCTCGAGATTCTTTCAGAAGAAGAAATGTAACGAATGCAAAGAAATCGCAAATCCAGATGCATAAACACACAGCTAAACAAATGTTTAGGATACTTTGGCTAAATGAGATATGAGAAAGAGTTTGGAAGTTCGTGATACTTCGAGGCTTATCATCAAACTTGTTTAACTGACGAACTATGGGTGCCAGTTCGCAATAAACGTCTCTATTTTGATGCGGGATGACCACGCGCCCCTATATCGTCTGCTGATTAACTTTCCCGCTCAGACTTGTCCTGAAAAAGTAGACAAAAATGCGCAAAAAAGGTTTGTCCATTTCTGCGCTTTTAAAGGAAAAGGAATACTTGATGCACCTTCCAATTCTTCTGTTTTTCACGTTGGCAGGTAAGTTCTAATGTTATGTTTCATTTTTTTTAAGTGATTTAAAAAATGATTATTTCTTTACACAGAGATTTGATTTTATATAGCATGTCAAAAGATAGGGGCACCGCTCATATATACAATATACAAGAAAGCTGAAGCTAACTTTTCAAATAAAGAGTTGTTCTTATATTACTTGTATGACAACATTAGTTTGACTCTCTTGAATCGTTTTAATTTATGGCATTTTCTTACATAATTTAAAGTTATATAATAGGTATTGAAACTTTGTTTCCCTTGACTTAGGATAAGACTAATGCATTAGGAAACTATATTTAAAATGAAATGCTGTGTTCGAAAATATATCTACCACCTTTATACAAAGTTAGCGTATAAATATATTTGGGGAAAATGAATGTAAAGAATATGCAAAAACAGAAAAAAAATACTCCAAAATAATCTGATAATAAAGTTATCTCAGTGGTAAACTATTGCAAATAGAAAATCTGGGATCTTTATTCATTCAATTCTTCTTAACTGTATTTCAGATTTGATTTCATTTGACAAAATATTTTTCTGTTGTCTTTTGATCATTGACATTCCTCTGGACATGTGTATTGTCAATTGATAAATGACACTGAATATAACGAAACTTGGACATTTATATAACTGTTTATAATTAAAAAAAAACAATTTATATTGTAAAATATTTAAATTGTTCGCAGTTATATATATTGAATTGCTTTTCGGGGCCCTTGATTGGTAAATACAACATCTTGTACATGTTCAATAAACATACTGTGTTTACGGATCAAAAAATTGAGGAGAAACTAAAAAATCTATAAAAATAAATTATAAAGTAAGACTGGTTTATTTTTCTCACTTTAAAAATATGAAAATTCAGATCTAAAAGGAGAGAAAGAAAGAGAGAAAATAGAAAGAGAGGAGGGGAGGGAGTGAGGAATTGTTTAACTTAAAGTCGGCTAGCTTTAGTTATGTTTACATGCAAAATGAATCTTTTGAACTCTGTTAATAATTTGTTTATGTTGTAGACCTATTACATCTGTTTTTCGCGGACATGCTTCTTAAAGTACAGTCTTCTCTCATGTATATTTTTTTCATTCATGTTTACAAACACATGTCGCGAGGACATACTCGGCTTTCATAATTAATATCCAACTCCCGTCGCTTTGGAATACACATTTGGCTGCAGCTCGGCATCTGGTTTTTTTTCTGGTTTTAAATGAGTAACCTCTTTGCAAAAAAAAGTTACAATGGTGTAAATGTCGGTAGAAAAATAACAGCAGCCGTGTATTGTCATAACATTTAAAGTCTTGTTTCAGCAATCGACAAAAATTAGAGGCGGGATGGATGTTGAACATGTGTTAAGAGGGAAAGTGATAAGACTAAACGACTCCTCTAATCTATTCTAATGATTACGATAAGTCTTAGGAATAAATCAATCACGACATGATTTATCGCCACAACTTTACTCTGACAAAAACAAGACAGCAAATTGTTGGATGTGGTCCTATCTTTGGTTTATTTTAACAAGATTTTTGTGATTTCTCAAAACATTGCATATTAAAAAACAAATTAACTTCTTTTCTTAAACTTTAACATTGATGATTGACATATATTTTTACATATTAAATTTGCAAAAGCTTGATAAGTAAATTAAAGTTACTATCGAAAAAAAATCATATTTCAGTGAGACAGTAAAAACCATCTTTTATAGCACATGCCATGTTTTTACACGTTTTCCCTAAGTTTAGGTGTTATCTTATTTTTTGGAAACTTCCAGTAGAGTCACAAATTGACACGATATATATGAGGGTAAATAACTCCCCCGACTCCGTGCCTTTAATTAGAGCTGGTGGAGCGTTGTCTGTTCACTACGCTGTTTATTGTTTTCAAGACGCACCTGCTATAATTAGGGGAGGATAGAATCTTTATAGGGTTATTACTACAGTAAACAGGTCTCTCTCTGTCTGTCTCTCTGTCTCTCTCTCTCTCTCTCTCTCAGATAAACAGGAAAATATAGTTTCTTATTTTAAGATGGGAAACAGGAATAAATAGAACGTACGTACAGTGTATCTGAAAAAAAGAAAAATGACAAAATAATATGCAAAGAGTGTTTCCAAACTCAGAAATCTTATTACGTTGTGGATGAGCGGGAAGGGGGGGGGAAATAATAATACAGTATACATCAATTAGTGCCATGGGAGGGGGATGATCATGCAGCCATTTAGTAGACAAGTTTAATTGTGAAATAGCTAGGGTATTCATATGAGTGAGGATATATGTATAAAAATATCATATATTTTATACTCTTTAATTAGTTAATAATTTAAAGGTGAAAGTTGAAATAAACTTTGAAATTTAATGCATTTTCTTACTATAGTACATGTTTTCAATCTTTAATTTTGTTCTTACTTTAATTAAGGAAGCCTCGGTGCCGATTTCCCATATTGCCCGAGCCCAGTACAGAAGTACGCATTTGAATGTTTCACCGACTACAACACTCAGATGTTAAACATGAAGAAAAGCAGCGCCACCCTATTGTCAGGGGTGGACGTAGAAATATTGCGGGCTTTCTGCAGGTAGCAGCATGAACCGACTTATACTCTTTCATATAATATGTCATGACTTTCATAATCCAGAATACAATACTTTATCAGATGAAAATATTCAACTTAAGATGACTTCATTTAAAAAAAAAATTAACTGAAATGACCTTCTATTCATGAATCTTAAAAGTTCTGTTCTATATTTAACTCTTATATTAACGAGGCCCGATCTACTTGATCTGTGCATGCATACGTTTTAACGCAGCGTCGACTCAGGCACGTCACAGTACTCTGGACTGCCGTCACAATTGAATACAATAACGTCATAATTAAAATGACGTCAAATTGCGCTAAAATGTTTCGCTGATCTACCTCTATAGACTGTGCTTGTTGAAAGCTGGCTAATTCTGGCATTTTTATTACTTATATGTTTTTAGAAAATATGTTTTTTTTTTCAAATTAATAAACAACTTTGAAACATAATTTAGTTTTAGGTACCAATTTCTTGGTACAGATTCATTAATTTTATCTTGCTTCAATTTGTGAGTTAAAAAAAAAATCCCACTGCAACCAGAAGTAAACGATTTTAGTCTATCTCCTCGAACATTGAAGTGTTTATAAATATTCTCCACTTTTTATTGAGCATAAAGAGAAAATTATGTCATACTGCAAAAATAATTTAATTTTTAGAAACTTATACAGTATTACAATCGTTTGTTGGTCTTATGTAGACCTATTGCAACTTATAAAATGTCTAGTTGGATAAAATGAGTCCTGTTTTTGTGTTTTGATATGCCCCCTTTTCACTGCAATAAAAGCTATCTCCGATTTTCTTTTCATTTTTTTAAAAGAGGGATGTGAATTGCATGATATTTGTGAACATCAAAACATTTTATCATCTATTTATTTTTTAATTTGTCAATTCTTTTGTTTATTGTGGAGTTTTAGTATGTAATTGTGTATAAAAACACGAACAATGGTCCATATCTTTAAAGTGCCCCCATTTGACTACAATAAAGGCAAGGTAACAAAATTTCATTCTAACTTTTTTTAGCATAATACATACAAATTTATTTCCAAGAATCAAATTTTTTTTATCATTTCGTTTTCGTAATTTCCAACTAGATTGGGCCTCGTTAAAAAACAAATTTGAAAGTGTTTTTGAAAATTTGGGGGAACGGGAAAACATGATAAATACTGAATAACTCCCTCTTCTAAAACGAGAAACATTTGCCAGAACTGTCAACATACATTGATATAGCTACTATACCGCGTAATCTTCAAACGAAAAAAAAAACGCTTTATATAAACATTTGAATTTCAGTATATCCTATCAGATATATACTTTTGACGTTTTGGAATGTGATATGTTGTAGTTCCTACAATACGGCCGTAGCCTGCATCGGGAATATTAAGGAAGTATGCCCCAAGTCTCTCCACCGGAAGATAGAGGCTACACAGATGAACCTGGAGGGCGCCCATTCTGAGCTCTCAGAGCTCTGCTCCGACGACAGTATTTATGAACGTAAGACGCACATTTTGTAAAGAAGCACGATTATTTTGCTATTTTTATGGGTACAAGCGCATGTGTTGTGCATCATATGGCCTTAACTTCACCCCGAGGTTTATTTCTCTCAATGAAAGCATCATCTTGTCGAACATTGAAACAATGGTACAATGATGAAAAGATTGATCAAACAATTGATTCTGACAATTCTTGATATATCTTAGATTTATATTGTCATATCTATCCTAAAGCACTGTTTCTGAAGATATGGGTACATACATGTAATTAAATAAATTCCTACAGAATAAAGTTCATGGGAAACTTACAAAAACAACCAAGATGAATAGATGACCGGGGTATGTAACCTTTGGACATAAGGTTTGAGGAACTCTTTCAAGGGAAGGGGGATGTTATGCTCAATCCTAACCAAGTTAAAGTACAGTGTATAAATTTGTAAATTTTGCAAACTTACATAGAAGTGAAATAAAGTATTTATATTGTAGTGGATGTGAGAATCTTTACCCAACCGTACTGAAATACGTACAATAAAAATGTCCACACTTAATTCAAATTGTAATAGAATTTATATCAAAGACAGAAAAAAATAAATAAATAATACCCTATAAAAAGAATATTTCGTGATCAAAAGGGATATCTCGACTGCAACGTCAAATGTGCTTTTTAAAGACAATTGATCGCCTTAATGTGCTTCGAACTGTAGACAGACTTCAAAAGCACGCAAAAATTTGTGTACAATGGCCATTTCAATTTAATCATTGAAAGATGTATCTTAATTTTTCAATCCTTATTATTGAAAATTCTTGCTCTCCTCACACATACAGCAGTTAATCAGTAATCTTGTCCCACTTTAGGTTACGCCCGCTATATGGCTTGTTTCCGGGAATTCGGGCCATACTCGGAGAGCTGCTTTAAAAGGGAGATGAAATCCCAACTTCGACTGATGCAGTGGATAAGCGAGGACGATATATATCAGTTATGTAGGTAAGATCTTAAAGTATCTAAAACCGTTATTCGATTAAGAATTTATACTTATGCACACTAACCCTTTGATCGTTACAACATATTTATTCAACGATTGCCATTTATATCATTTCCATGCCTTCTCATCCTATAGAGATCTAGCCCAAACCTTGGATTGCATTACCTCCACAATAACCATCGAGTGTGGACCGGAAGCTGCGCAACTTGTACCCGTTCTTGTAAAGCCCATGGTTAAGAAAAGCTCAAAGTGTGACGTAATATCTACAACGATATTTGAAGTATCTCCTACCACGGCAAAGCGGCGTAGGCCGTACAGACAGGTAGATTCATATGTTATTGCGTGGACCCTGAGGTCCACGCAGTAAATATATAAGCGAAGTTAAACCGGATGCCCTGGGCATACGCCAGGCTACGCATGCGCTCGAATTCTAGAGAGTCCCAATCGGTAATCCTCCGCTGACTCCAATACACTAATCGCAACTTCTCGGGCCTTTCTGACTAGATTTCCGACCTCTGACGGAAAGACCCGAGATGATACGATTGAGAAATCATTGGCGGATCCAAATTTCTTTCTTATACACATAATTCTATATGCAAATTAAACATTGATTTTATGGCACAAGCATTTTAAAAAGTAAGAACTTGCAATATATAGATTACTTCACAACTTGAATTAAATACTTCATTCAACGACTAGTGGACTTTTACGAGAAGCACTGACTTTTACAGTTGACTGTTTACTTGGATATTTAAACCTGTGTCATCTACGGAGGTACAGAATTTGAAATGGATAAGAAAACATTTCTAGTGGTCATAGTAATGGTGTTTGGGGCACTTATATGTCAAGGCCTGGATTTGAGTGTAGGATGATTATCTTTTCTTCTAGGGCAACTTATCTGTGCTTTAAAATAGCCCATTGTTTTCGTTTAATTAAAGGTTGAGCTAAATATTTATATCTTAAAAGAGCTTCCATACACTGTCCTAGTGTGAGAGTTAATCGTCAACTGTAAAAGTCAGCGCTTCTCGTAAAAGTCCAGTTCTAGCTTTTTAAAAGGTTGAACAAATCTTCACCGGCATTAGTTTTGTGAATCAATGCTCGCAAAATAATTTGATTTACAGGAATCCAAATACAGCTTGATACAAACCTGTAACAACAGTTTCCCATGTAGGGGAGAGGGGCGGGGGCTCCGAAAAAAAATCTGCGTACTACAGAGCTGTCTTACAAGTGTACCATCAGATCTAATTTTCCAATGATAGATTTCGTCCGAATAAATCTAGAATACTAGTATATGTAATGTCCCAGCCATTATGGTTTATTTGTATCAAAATAGCTCAAATATTTAGAATGACAAAACTATATGCAAATCGGAGATATAATGTAACAATTTTGCTATGACATTACTATCGATCACAGTAGGCAGATTGTTGTAGAAAATGTGAACGAACCTTCATGAATATCCAATAAACTAAGAAATTTTCTTTGATTGAATTTCGGTTAGAAACACATGCATATGGTCCACGTATTGTAGTCCTTTTTTTAAAGGACAGCAACTTGTTCTTGATCATTATTGATAATCCAGCTGTTGTATTGTCCTTTCTTGTTGGTCTATAGATGGTGATCATGGTGTTATATCAATTCTAACCGATCATACATGTACATTGTATTACACAAGAAAAAATAGCAAACCTGAAATAAATGAAATGCGAATAAAGACATGAATTTTGCATTTTCTAATGGAAAATTTATCAAATAATATATTTTAAATTAAAAAAAATATATAAATATCTAGCCATTTTAGAAAACTACATTGCTTATATGTAACACTTTTCATTTTAAATCGTATGTGCTTCTTAAAATTTCTGAGAATATGACTAGAGATTTAACCCAGAAATTCATTCATTCACAATACAGCCCATTATAAACACTCTGAATTGTCCACGGAATTTTATATTCCCAATCAAACAAGAAGCCTACGCAGGATGTGACCGGTCGGCAGGGGATGCTCACTCTTCCATGGCACCTGATTACACTTCTGATTTTGTTTGGGAGGTCTATGTTTGCTCTGCTTCAATTTGGTATTGTTTAATGGGTCCTTGAGCTTGAATACTGTTCGTTATCTCTTTTTTTATCTCTTTACCTCTTATATATATAGAATACCATATTCATGAATAACAGGGACGTAGCAACGGGGGGGGGGGGGGGGGGGCGGGCAGGGGGGGGGGGGCGGGCAGGGGGGGGGGGGCCTGCCCCCCCCCCCTCCCACTTTTTTTCCCAACATTACCTTTACTATTGAAAATGTCCATTGAAAGGTTGGTTGCCCTCCCCCCCCCCACTTCTTACCACAGTATAGTGATATGTATTCCTTGTAGTATTGTATGCAAAAAAATTGGACGTGAAAGGAAGTTGGCCTTGAAAAAAGTTTGCCACAACCCCCCAACCCCAACCCCACCCCCCACCCCCCTCCTACGAAATAGGACTTTCGAGTTTGGACAGTTTCCTTTTTTCTTTTTCTTTTATTTTTTTTTTTTTTTTTGCTTGTCAACTTTTACATGTAAGTAAAAAAAATTTTTTTCTCTGGTTGCCCCCCCCCCCCCCACTTTCAAAAACGATGCTACGTGCCTGAATAACGAAGTGTTCAATAATATTTGTTTAATATAAAATATCCGACTATTCTTGTGTTATCCTCCCGCTCTCCCAGATTTTTGCGATCTTCTAGTCATAGTTTAGATCCCGTCACCTAGCAAGTTCGTCGATATCACTAAAATGCATTATTTTCATCTATTATTTTCCAAAAATCTCAAGGTTTAAACATGTGTCCTTTTTTGGGGTTAGCATAATTTGTTATGGAGAGGTAGCAAAAGTAAGCGACTCCCTATCAAGAAAATACTATATTAAACTATAGTTAACTATAGTAAATCAAAGTTCCAAAGTTTTCACCATTGTAAATCAAAGTTGCAAAGTTTTTACTATAGTAAATCAAAGTTCCAAAGTTTTCACTATAGTAAATCAAAGTTCCAAAGTTTTAACCATAGTTAATCAAAGTTCCAAAGTTTTTACTATCGTAAATCAAAGTTCCAAAGGTTTTATCATAGTTATTCAAAGTTCCAAAGTTTTTACCATAGTGAATCAAAGTTTTAGATTTTTTTTAATAATTACTTTAACTTATATAATTTATTTAATTTATTTAATTATTTTCTAATTGTTTTAAAGGGATGATATTGGGTTTGTTGGGGCTGGTTTTTTGGTGTTAATCTGAATTTAAATATGCGTATATAAGACTTACGTTTTATGTGCACAACGTTAAATTAAATAAATTTAAATAAATATTGCTTATTTTGTCGGTGCCAGAGACAATTTTTGCATTAAAATTCATTTCTTGTACATTATTTTTTTTTAGGAGAGGGGTCGGGTTTTTAAAAAGTTCTCTGAAACTTTAATGAATCTTAACCTTGAAATTTCATAAAATATAGAGAATGGGAAGCAAAAACATAATTCCATAGCTTTTATAGTACTTAGTCAAAGTTCCAAGGTTTTCACTATAATAAATCAAAGTTCCAAAGTTTTCACCATAGTAAATCAAAGTTCCAAAGTTTTTACTATAGTAAATCAAAGTTCCAAAGTTTACACCATAGTAAATCAAAGTTCCAAAGTTTTCATCATAGTAAATCAAAGTTCCAAAGTTTTCACTATATTAAATCAAAGTTCCAAAGTTTTCACCATAGTAAATCAAAGTTCCAAAGTTTTAACTTTGGTACTATAGTGAACTATAGTAAACTATAGTTAACCATAGTTTACTATGGTATTTTTTGGTTAGGGCTATAACAGGAAAAATTTGAAATTTAATTTTGCTGTGATGCACGCGTTGTAAAATGTACTGATTTAAACCTTCCAATTATAGACTTTATTGACATAAGAATTAGCATAGGAATTTCTTCGATTTATTATACAGTGTATTTTAAATTTTATTATTATACCTCTACTGATTTTTTCCTATAGAAAAGTAAGGCAGTAAAATGTGCATAATTCCCAAAAAATCTAAATGAATGGACTAATTCCCCTAGCGTTAGTTAAATGAGCTAATCCCTGCTTCGGAAGCTAATTCCTCGGTTATCCGTAATCCTCTTGATCTTACTTTTGTATTGGTCAAATATGTTAATGGACTAATTCCCCGTGCGTTAGTCTTGAATCTAATTCCCCGCCATTCGTAATCCTGTATTTGTGTCTTTAAAAAGTATATCATTGAGGGACTTAGCAAGATTCAAGTTCCCCTCAACCAGGACTATTTCCCTCGGCACAATCTTGGGGAACTAGATCTTGCTAACTCCCTCAATGACATACTTTAACTGTATAATAATTATCTAATATTTCCATTTCTAATTATTTCTCTGTGATAACTCTTTGAAAGTTAGCGGAGTTGATTTCTTGATAATTTTTGCGGAATGTAAATTAGGCAGGTAGATAGGTCAGGAGCTAAGGCGCCTCATATGCACGCAATTCTCGTGCGCATCTTTCTCTGTGTCTGACGCTAAGGAGGCCAAATATGCATGTAAATTTCGTGCAGCTGTCTTCGTGTTTGACGTCAGTGGGCGAGGACTATTGAAATTGGCATGGGAGTCCTCGTGTACTTTAAATCTATGTCTACATTTTTAAAGTCTAAATCTACAATTTTATTTCCCAATGAAATGGAAATATAGGGAATCACTGTCTAGTTGTATATTATGCCAGGGACATCAACGATAGTGGGAAACATGGGATAATTTATGCATAACGGGCTTCATTATCCCATGTTTCCCACTATCGTTGATGCCCTGGCATATTATACTAACTAGACAGTGATTCCTCAATTAATGTTTGTCATACTAAAAAATAGCAAAAATATTGTTATTTTGCAACTGTCAATTTATGCACAAAAGGATCAAATAATGATACTTAATTTGTTTTTATTTACAGAAAACTAGCACCCCAATATCCAGCTTAGTAACTTCGCAAGAAAAGGATAACTCATTGCACAGTCACGTTATATATGCGAACACTCAAGACAAAAATAAAGCCTCATCTCTCAGTTGTTGTGTAATAGTTATGTGTTTGACGTTTGTTTCCCTACAATACTTAAAAATTTAGCCACTTCTTTCTGCAAATTGACTAAGTGTAAAAAGGTTAACAACTTACACCTATCACTAAAACATCCCATTGCCTGTAGACAGGCGCTCACCTGACATTTATTTATTATCATTCTTCATTTTGTTTTAGTTCTTGTTTAAGATTAGAAAATTTTACATAATCACACGTTTTGTTAACCGTTACCTTTCAATCGAATGAAAATTATATATGTATATTCTGTATATATTCTGCACATGCAGTCTGTGATAGATAAACACATTCCAGCTTCCGTAGTTACAGATCTAGTTGGTTGTTAATTAACAATCTGTAGTTACAGAACTATATGGTTGATAATTAACAATCAAATGAAGAGGGGTCTGTATCGGTGAAGGCGAAGAACAGCTTGTAAATTGTTCCTCACTCTCGGAAGGGAAATAGAAAATAATGTAATCAGAATGAGAGGCTATGGTTAAAAGATTATGATGTACATTGGAAATAGATGTCCTTCTAAATGAAATATGTATTGTTGTTTATTGTTTATAATTAAATCCAATAATTATCCATGTACCTATTGATCAGTAAAATATGTCTTACATGGACATTGTTTATTCTGATGAGATATGTAATTTTGTTCCTTTCGTAACTTTTGTTTACATATTATCTACTCTCTAATGGGTCCGGATTAAAGGTATATTGTCCTCAGATTGTGTTTACATGTTACAATATCAGTCTTTGGTTGTAAATTGTTTAATGGATTTTGAGCTTGAATACTGTTCGTTAATTGTTTGATGGACTTTTGTTCGTTATGTTCATATATTTCATAATCTCAAAAACTCGTATATATTCTTATCCGAGTTTAATTTGAAATTGTATTTACTTGAAAAGAAGAAAATGTATATCTAACAACTAAGCTCTATGATAAACGTGATGACTTTAACTTTTCTATCGTCAACTTCCTTTACTTCTGCAGCAATGTATCTTCGTCATCTGCAGTTGATTCGATACGCAAGAGCATGCTGTAAGTATGGACAATTTCTAAAACGAGATGAATTATTGACAAACAAGTTGATGAAACAAGAATTATAGCAGTCTCGTTTAAAGTCATCATTGGTAAGTTCTGTGGTACAATTACCTTCTCAACAAATCCAAATTACCATTGAGTCAAATGCTGACTGACGTTTCTTCATACTAATTGTTAGTCCATTATTTACACTGAATTAACGATAGATTTTTCCGTTATTTCCCACTCCTGACAAGGTGAGAAGGCGAATGTTACTGATCGGCAGGGATGCTCACTCCTCCATGGCACCTGATCCCACTTCCGATGTTTTGAAGGTCAGTGTTTGCTCTGCTCATATTTTGTATTGTTTATGGACTTTTGATCTTGAATACTGTTCGTTATCTCCATATGTTTCATTGATAAGATAATATTATATATCAAACAGTGTATTTGCAATCCATTTTTTTGCATGTATTACCGTTAATTGACAATTATACAAGAAATAGTGGGAGAGGGATGTTCATTAATAAAAAAAAAATTGCCCCCTCTAATATCACGATGTCGCTGTTGATTTTACGCCTTTATATGAATGCGTAATTCCAAAGAATTTCTTTTATTTTGCGCATTACATAGGGGTATATAGAATTAATTTATTATCGCATAATAGTTACTTGATCCAAATAAACGTATGACATTTTGTTGTACGGATCAACAGATCAATTAAGAAGTGATACGACTCTTCGGATGTAGTTTCTGTAATCAGGATATTTTTACCCATACCCCCCCCCCCACTTTAAACAAAAGATTACACAGAGTCTGACGCATCCGTTACATATTTGAATATTTAACTAAAAAATGGCGTCCGTTGTTACCAAACAACTAATTTTTATAATAAACATGATGACTTTCAAAGTGGTAACTTCCTTTACTTGTGTAGATATATACCTTTTCAGTCGTGCATGTATATTTTATAAATCCTTAATCATTTGATAATGAAGGACATGCTTTATGTACGGAATTTTTTTTAAAGAAATATGATCAGGAAATAACGGAAAAATCCGTCGTCAATTCAGTGTATAAATAATGGACTAACAATTAGTATGAAAAACGTCAGTCAGCATTTGACTCAATGATAAATTGTATTTGCTGACAAGGTCATTGTATCGACCATAGAACTTACGAAATGATGACTTTAAACGAGATTGCTTACATTCTTGTTTCATCAACTCGCTTGTCAATAATTCACCTCGTTTTAAAAATTGTTTATACTTAAAGCATGTTCTTGCGTATCGAATCAACTGAGATACATATACTCCGTATGCAGGTGATGAAGGTATATTGCTGCAGAAGTAAGGGAAGTTGACGATAGAAATTAAAGTTAAAGCCATTACGTTTACCATATAGCTTGGTTGTTAGATTACCATTAACGTCTTTTTTCAAAAAAGAATATCCAAGTATGAAACAGATGTGTCAGACTCTGCAGTATCTTTTATCTCAAGCTCACCAGGATATGTCGTATCGACGTAGGAATGGAAATTACCATGTTAATAAAATCATTCACAACTCAGCATTACTTTAAAACAAATTACATGTAGACCAGTCGGACTAGCAATTAATAATTTTACCAAACCTGACCTCAAGTTCACTAGACCTGACATTACAACTTTGAATCACTCAATGATACATTAGCTTTTTGCTAAAATACATGAAATATACGATAGCCGATATCAGCCTGTACATATTTCGACTGCTATTGAAATTTGTACATCTAAAATGTACGTTGACATGTACATTTTTCAATGACAGTGTACACTTTGTGCTTTTAACTTTTGTCTGTACATGTACATTTTTCAATGACAGTGCAGACTTTGTGCTCTTAATTTTTGTCTGTACATGTACAAAATGGCAAAAAGGCAAATGTCAAAAAGTGAACGGTTGAAACGCATATGCTCTTAATTACAATTACTGGTCGGCGAAAAACCATTAAATATGAATAAAACTGTACAACGGGGAAAAGTTGAACAATTAATATTAAAACAAGATTTGTTTTGTAAAACACTATGCCAGCAATGGTAACACAATTCGGGGGTGGAACGTAGACGTGGTATACACTTGTAAGATGTTTTAAGGGTGGCAAAGTCGTTTTTTCAAAAAAAGTATTGTTTTATGGTTAATTACTGAACACTTTATGAAACGCAATGTTACAGTTTTTCTAATGATGGTCAAAAGTTACAGTTGAGGTCACACTTTAATCTTACGTTATATTATCATGGTTAGTCTCTTACTCATATAAAGTCCTTTGTAACTTTCGTTTACTTTTGATCAAAGAGAACGGTAAACTATATAGTCATCATTTTCTGGGTTGGATGGAGGCAATTCATTGTGCAAGAAATGTTTGTGGAAGGTGATTTAAATCTATGGAAATTTCATTCTTTTGTAAAAGAAGACAAATTCTAACATTAGTTTTAATGTTCACAAGAATGTTTACATTTTCTTTTAATATTTTTCATCCTTTTTATTGCAAAATTAATCTTCTCAGTGCCTTGTCCAATTTTATTCATAATTAATCGTTTTTCGCCGACCAGGAATTGTAATTAGAAGCAAATGTGTTTCAACCGTTCACGTTTTGACATTTGCCTTTTTGTCATTTTGTACATGTACAGACAAAAGTTAAGAGCACAAAGTGTGCACAGTCATTGAAAAATGTACATGTCAATGTACATTTTAGA
Source organism: Saccostrea cuccullata (assembly GCF_032062105.1). NCBI lineage: Eukaryota > Metazoa > Mollusca > Bivalvia > Ostreida > Ostreidae > Saccostrea > Saccostrea cuccullata. The sequence continues at coordinate 280,126 of NW_026928923.1, read as the reverse complement.
TGTACAAATTTCGATAGCAGTCGGAATATGTACAGGCTGATATCGGCCATCGTAGAAATCAACATATATTTTGAAAAATTAAAGGAAGTGATATCTTGTTTCAGTGCAAATCAGATATACTCTTAAGAATTCCAAAATGAAACATCCATAATTTGTACAAAATTTCTATATTATTTTCATTAATGCACAGTCATTTATAATTTGATGAAGAGGATATAAAATTTACTTAAAAGTCAGGTATCTTGAATGTTTATATCAAGTATTGATAAACGACAATTCTTTTAATATTTCTTTTATTCAATGTAGAAAAAACTTATTTGTATAAGCAAATAAAAGTTTTGATTTGACTAGAAAACATAATATCATATTCATCAATGGTCACAAGATGCTAAACAGAGCAAGTTTAGAGTTAAATTCGGCACGCCTTGCCCTTTGTTCTCCATGCGACCACAGTACTGCTGCTCTACTGGCATCGTAATCCTTAGATTCTGGACCTGCAATAGATATAGCCATCACGTAGTTGAACATTATACAATTATGGACTTCAGTGTTGGTCGATATGTGGTTATAAGGACTCATGGCAACTGATATTGACCGAAGACACAGAAAGTGATAGCGCCCGAGCCTGCGAGATCGCTACTGCATTGATACCACAAAAAGAGGAATATCACGTGACGTACTTTCAGCCAATGAAAACTATGTAAATAGTCTTCTTATGTAATATTTGAGAGTTCAGACTTGCCCTCCAACCTGATTTCATTTTAGTTATGACAGGAAACCCACGTTCACAGATGAAGCTGGACATCGGAACACACAAGATGTTTAGTATTTCAGCAGGTATAAGTTGGTTTCTGAACGTGTCCTTTAGGCTTGGATCACAAAACAATCTCTGATAAACCCATGTATTCCGATTGCAATGTTTTAACATCTCATGTGAACTTTCACATCTGGCCATTCCACCTGCTTTTGTTTTTGAACATTGCAGTTCATCCTATTCACGATGACAGTATATAGAACTCACAGAAGGCATTCATCTTCTGTTCTCCATACATTCCTCTTGAACTATCTGTTTCAGGTAGGTTAAAAGGATAAAAACTTGCAGATCCTTCAATAGGTAGTCTGAATCTATATCTCCTACTCGTTTGTAAATATGGTCAATAACAGATTGAAGAAGGCCATGCTGTTTCCTTTTTAACTGATCAGGTGTGGAAGTTGGAGCAAGAAAGTTATCACATTTGAATCTGTTTCCATCACTAATATCACCACGAAAGAACTGCAACTTTTCTCCAGGCCTTTGCTGCAGTGCTACAAATTGCAGAGTAGCAGTCTCTAGAGCCTCCACAGCATCAGGCAAAATACAGCTGTCCTTCTGGAATTTGAGGGAAAGCTCACCGAGAACAGCAAGTACATGTTAGAAAAAGGTGGACTTCTTCAGATGTTTAAAAATAAATTTTGCTCTGCTTTGGACATAAAATGACCTTAATGGTGGTCTTAATGCAGCTATTTCATCATCATAAGCATGCAGCTGAGATGCTGGCTCTTGTGTCTACTTCACCAGTGTATGTGCAAACAACTGTCTTTGATTTCCTTTTAAACATTCAATATAATATTTACTTTGTGATGCAATATGAGATTTGCTTGCTTCATGTTGTTTTATAGCATCTACTCAAAAATTACTAGAACCTAAAACAAAACGACCCACTTTTTCATATTTTCATCATACAAAACCTCAGGTTTTCAGTCTCGTCGTAGCCTACCCATTTCTGGTCATCTTTCCACTTGGAATAAAAGTCTCTTTTTCGCTTGTCGTTATCGTGATTTTCTTTAGTTTTTGTTTTTCCATTTTTTTTTTAGGTATCCTCTTAGTTTTTTCCTTCACCGGAGAAACCATGGGCGAACAACGATATCATCAATATAAACAAACTGATTGATATCGTAAGTCTGTCCTTATTATTCAATTAATTTTTTTTTTTTAAATATGCCGAATTAATTCATATCGAATTCTAAATAATATAATAAAATCTTTCAAACACTTTTTGAAATATTTCGACCGTTCTACCGGCCTTCATCAGTCATGGTTATTTGAATGCATAGCAGCTCAACAACGAACAACGTATTATGACGTCACAATGAATATAAAAATTGAGAGGCAACATCATGCAATGAAATTGTGCCAAAAACATCTGAAAATATTGTGAGAGGAAAAATTGTACTTGTGTAATTACAATTTTTATCATACAAAAGATAATACTAACATTCGGGGTATATTAAAAAGATGATTTTAAAGTATATATAAATGTATATCTATAAAAATAAGCATCACGATATCACACAAATGTTCATAAATACAATTCAAAGACAGAAGTGCTCCCCTTTGTTGATACCAAATGGTACATAAGTGTTGAATTTTTTCTTCCTAAGATTGTCTCTATATTTACGTTAAATGTCATTCTTATACAGTTTTTCAGTTCCTATTATATTAAAATCTTCTACTGTATGTACACCTGAATTAAAATGGGTAGCTACAGGGTCATTTGTTTCCCTTCTGATTTAAACATGTCTTTGATTTAAACTATTACCAGTTTCTCCGACATACACTACTTTGTCACACTTTTTACAAAAAAATCCATAAACAACATTCCTAGATTTACAATTAATATTATTTTTTACTTGAAATGTGTTTCCGTTATTATCTTCACACTGGCTGGTTTTCACAACTAATTTACACAAAATACATTATTTTAACCCCACATGGCTGACATATGTTTTTTATACACTAAAATGTCTTTCAAATTTTTGTCTCTTCTATAAGCTACGATTTGGGTCTTTTCGAACGCGAGATTCAGGCGATCAGAATTTTCAAGAATTTTTTGTCGTTTCTTTAAAATGTTATGAATATTGGGAAGTCCTTTTAAATAGGTCAACACAAGGGGAGTACGATCACATTGCATTTCATTTTTTCTATAATAAAGCAGATCCGAGTGATTGAGTTTGTCGACTTTCGTAAGTTGTGTTTCTGCTTCATTACTGGAATATCCTCGTGTAATATTTTTTGAGTGAAGAAAAAATTGGTCATAGTGTAAAAAAAAATGAGGTATTTCCTGAGAAATACTTGGGGGCCACTGCATGAAAAGTAGGTCATTGACCTAGTTATTTGAAATTGAAATTTAACACAAGAATCATAGGTGTACAATTTGCAATAGGCGCGTGTTTTTTCGTTCTTATCAGTGGAATTTTTAGTCATCTAAGTAAAGGTTTACCTTAAGGTTTATATGTTTGTCAGTTGGTTTGCTGTAAAGATCTTTTGTAAGACATCTGTTTTCAAGAGAAATAGAAGCATCATGAAACTCTGTTTTTATTTTTGAAAAACTCAAGTCAAGCTGAATGTTGGGGTTTATATTATTTGCATCATATGAAAATCGTGTAGTTCATTTTCTGTCCCCGTCCAGATCCCAAAAATGTTAATATATCTTAGGTAAAAAAGAGTTTGTTTTTTGCAATTCGCCAAAAGAATATTTTCCCATTCCCCCATGTATATACGGACGTAGTTTTGCCCCTGTTTTGATCCAATAGCGGTGCCTTCAGCTTGGACATAGGTGCTTATTGTTGAAACTAAAATTATTGTTATCCAGGACAGCATCCATCATTTCCAGAATACTGTCAATGTCTAATTCAAAATATATATCAAAATCGGAAATGTAACTTTTTTCTAATCGATTAAAGACCTGAAATCATACACCGCAGATGTCGTATACATGACCTATGTAGCACAGGCCGAACTGCGGGGGAGGCAGCGTTAATTTAAACATGTATATGTTCATTTGGTTAGAAAGTGTTACGGTGTCTCTTCTAATAAAGAAATGTCAGTTTTCTTCTTCTGTAAAATTAACTACATGTACAGGGAAAAACTTTAAAAAACTAAAAAAAATAAATTAAACAAAAAACAAAAACATACAGATGTTTTATTTTTAATCAAGCGCTTTCAAGCTTTTCCGCTATTACATCAAATCTTCATGAGCATATATGACAGACAAAAACATTTTTTTTCAAAATTAAATAATCAGAAAGAAATTTTAATATAAGCATACTGTAAATAATCTGTCCTATTCAAGATCTTATATTTCAGGTCCTTGATGCCGTCTTGCTTAACCCTTTCCATGCCTGTGCTGAGAAGTTTGAACCTGTGTGGAAATAAAAGGAAAATAAATCACATGCCAGAGATCTAAGCATTATATATTTGTTTCAGGGGACAGGAAGACTTTACAAAAAGAAATATGTGTAACATTGTAGCTGGAGATTGTCCATCCATAAATGGAAGACTAACTAGAGCAAAGCTCGTTCCTGGCGATACAAGCAGACCTTTCATTCGATTCAGTAAAGAACATGAAGAACAGGAATGCAAATAAAAATGTTAAAAAACACAATTCTGAAGAGCAAACGACTAATATTGATGTGAAAAGTCTTTAAGAACTATTTATTATTTAATTACAAGGATCTTGTAAAAAGAAAAAAAAATACTGGAAACTACTTCCGCTTTAACCGGGGGTGATCGATCGACGCAAAATAAAATCTAAAATCTCTAATGACTTTAACCATTTGAATTTGTGCAAAAATAAGTCTTTTTCGACTACCTCCGGTTCAACCGTAGTGATGTCGATGAACGAATAATGAATTCGGACACTAGCCATGACTAAAATTACCCAATTATGCATTTTCTTGCCATATCCGGTTTTATCGGAAGTGATGTCATTAGACTTTTGGCATTCTTATAAGCAGTTACTTGTTATTGTCACAATTAATGTCCAAACATTGTTCCATATATTTTAACATACACTTTTTCGCTATATAAATAACTTATTTAAATATAATAAGTATGTTCCATAACATTTTATCTGTTCAGTAGAATTTACTTGGCGGTTTTAAATCCCGTGCTGTTTTGTGGTCATTTTGGGTGTAGCAATTGAGCAGAGCAGACGCACTTGACTTGCTCGAGTATTTACAGTAGTATTCTTCATAAAATATATTTGACCAAACTTTACATATCTTCTGAGGTAAGTTTGTTTTATTTATTTAGGGGTTTTTATCTTACAAAGTTTCCTGAAATGGCCAAGAACCTTAGTTCTTAATTTTGTTGTAAATTATCTGATTGAGTAATGTGTTCATTGCTATCAATTCAAGTACTAGTATTATGCTAATAGTATACGAGTATAGTAGAGTAATTTAGTATGTAGCAGCTACAATGTATGGTGTAAAGTACGTGTGTATTGTACACAAGTATTTCGTACAAATATTTTGTGGAGTTATGTAGTAAAATGCTTGAGTTTTGCAGTAAACTGCAGTATGCAGTAAAATGCTTAAGTATTTGCAATAAAAGCAGTATGCAAGTAAAATGCAAAATATACAGTAGATGTTTAATTTATGGATGAGCACTAATCAAGTTTGTATATTTTATATACAGTTGTTATAATGTATGAAATTTACAATAGTTTTGTAGATCCCAAAATGATCCAGGAAGCCATTCCGGCATATCAAACCAGAACTTTTAAATACGTATTAAAGGAAAAAAATGTGATAAATTTAAAGAACTGCTATAGTGTTCCTTTTGAATGACGACTGATTGACATTTTGTGTCAGAAGTGGAATAGATCCGTGGAGATCAGTCCAGAGGAATCATTCCATGGAGATCAGTTTAGTGAGATAAGTCCAGTGAGATCAGTCCAGGGGGATCAGTCCAGTGAGATCAGTCCAGGGGGATCAGTCCAGAGAGATCAGTCCTGGGAGATTCATCCATCGGGATATATTCAAGGGTATCAGTCCAGGAAGATCAGTTCGGGAGATCAGTCCAGGGAGATCAGTTAAGAGAGACCAGTCAAGGGGGATCCGTCCAGGGAGATCAATCTAGGGAGATCAGTCAACGGGGATCAGTCTAGGGAGATCAGTTCAGGAAGATCAGTCAAGGGGGATCAGTCCAGGGATATCAGTCCAGGGAGATCAGTCCAGGAGGATCAGTCCAGGGAGTTTCGATTGAGGGAGATTGACCCATCGGCTTTCGCTCTTCAAGATACAGATCCAAAACCATCCAAAGAGTTCTGTTTTGTAGATTCTATAACAGTCTTGCTACAGGACATACTAACAGGACTCAGGGGAAACCTATACTCCCCTATGATTTCACCTGTAATGGACTAAAAATATTGGGGAGTGAAAACGCAATGTCAGTTTGAATTTAGTTTTTAGCGTTAATTTGTCAGTGTTTGTCTTAGAAACTTACAACTTCAATGAAAAAAAAAAGACTTCAACAAACTTTTACATTCTGTTTTTATTTTAACTACAGAAAACAAAAACATTTTTTTGAAAGATTATTCTCAAATTTTGCATAAAAATATACATCTGTTGCTTAAAAGAAAGATGGAGCAAAGCCTCTCTATTCCATTTAACTACACTTTTTGAAATGACATTCACATCTTTCCGAAAAAAATACTTTACGTTAATTTTGTCAAGAGTCCAATCACCAACAAGATTTTAATGCCAATATTTATCAGGAGCTGTGAAGCGAATTGGTTAAAGTATACACTAAACAAAACTTCTAAGTGTTCACTTTAATAAATGTATTTATTTAAAAAATACTTTATAGAATGATATGATATTTTCAAATTATTACAACAAATGAGTCTTCTCAACAATTATAGAAAGAAAAGAAATATCACCGATGAAAACAAATTCAATGAAATTGAAAAACAATAAATCAGTATATGTAGGCTTTGTGTAATACATCTTTTTGTGATCATTATCAAACTTTTAAAACTTTTCATTAAAAAACACAAAACATTGGCAAAATGATTATTAAGATGGGATGTGTCCTAATTCATGACCACGTTTTATTTTTAGTATTTGATTGCCTTTGATATTTCTTTAAAAAATTAACAACAAATATCAAAATCCGTTAATACATTTTTAATTAATTTTTCAAAAAAAATCAAAAATTTAAAAAAGTGACCTTGATCTTTGGTAAAATTTTTTTTTTCAATTATCAAAACAATTCTATTTTTAATGTTTCAATGCATTTTTCCACCGCAGCGATTTATTGATATTCAAATTATTTGAATTTTTATTTTGAACACAAAAACGCTTTTTCAACGGTTTGGAAAGATGTATGCAGTAAATGTGGCAATGCAATCTTTGTTAATTAACTAAAGATTGTTCTTAATTAAAGCGAGTTAATGAATTTTTTGTTTGAATTTTTTTTGAGGGCAATCCTTTTCCACTATAAAATGCTTTAATACTTAAATATGCATCATTAACCTTGAATTAAAGAAATTTTTATTGTATGCATTTGTTCTTTAAAACTTAAAAAATGTTAGGTGAACACTTAGAAGTTCAGTGTAAGTATCAGGATGAAATAAAAAGAATTTTATATAATGATACTCTTAATTTTTTAAAACAGAATAATTTTTGTTGAGAAAATTTTCCTCAGAAACGTTTTGTTATACATGTAATTTCATAAATTTCAAAAATGAGAACATTACTCTCAATATATTTACATCATTCTTAAATTGAATATGATTCTTTTAAAGGTACTTGGACACAGATTTGAAGTTAATATTTTCTCATTTTTTCTGTATAATATCACTTATATATTTTATCCATTTCACACAAAAATTAATAAAAATGACAAAAATTATTAAAACTTTAAATTTTTTGGCGGTGTGTGTTTTATTTTAACTTTATTCCTTCCTTAGGAAAAGTGGCAATTTTGATGTGTTTTAATGAGAAATATAAAACTTTTATCAAGAAAAATAATTTTATGCCGAGGAAAATATACACTGATGGACGAAATAATGAGCAATAAAAGTAGATACGTTTTGTCGCAGAGAAAATCCGCCATTGCGTACAAGAGGACAATATGTGTGGCCAATTTTGAAAAGTATTCTTTCTTTTGCACGTAAAATGAACAAATCCAAGAACCCAAATTTTTGTTCAAGATATAAAACTTGAAAAAAAATGTGAACATTTGAAATTTTTATTTTTTTTATTGCTATAAGGTGTTTTGAAAAAAAAAATAAATACCTTGCATCATTAGGCGGGCTTTGCTCATGTTTGAGCATTGTGTGTGTGTTTTATATTGTCCTTCCGAGACGTCAGGAAAATATACGTACTTCAATAAGGACTGTCATATTATGAAATATGTAACCTATTAAAACAAAAATGAACAATTCATTATGGTATCGTTATGCATAAATTTTTGTGTTTAAAACTTAAGAAAAAAACTATTTTAACTTCAAACTTTTTGAAATATTAAAATTATAACTCTTACAACATTAGGCGGGCTATTTTTTTTCTATAAACTTGATTTTGAAATAAAACATTTTAAATCAATTTATATTTTTTTAAAATATTCTTAAGTTCAAACTTTGAAATATTATTATAATTATATACATATTTTTTTCTAATAAACTAGATTTTGAATTAAAACATTTTAAATCAAGTTATATTACTTAACAAGTTTATTGATTTTCAATCTCAAGTTGAATCTGCCTACATGACAAACCTTAGCATTCCAAACTTTAGATTGAAAATTAATAAACATTGTAATTTTTGATAAATGAACAACAAAGTTATTTTTTCAATATACCTGTTTATCCATGAAATTAGTTTTAATATTTCAAAAGCGTTCATGACAATATCGATACATCAATTTACATCTATATTAACCTATTATATAAGTCATCGTCTTCCCCTCCCCAGCCGCTAAATTTGTTGGAAAACCCATTGACAAATAAAATTTGGTCCTTTGTCATGGCGGACACCCCACCAAAATATGTAAGGTATGGCAGTCTGAAATAATAAAAGGTTTATGATTTTATTTTCATTGAATGTTTTGTATGGATATCAATTGCGTGAAAAATAAAAAAACAAATTATGCAATTAAATATATTTAAATACAAGTACTCGATCGAATGTCTACATGAACATAGCTATTTTTTTTTCTTTTTAATATTAAATAGGACGTTGTTTTATCCTTACCGGTAGTTGAATTTGTCCATGGCAACAGACATATGTCGCGGCAGTTCAGAACATCGATAAAGGTTGTGATCGTGTTCTGGGAGGAGATCGACGTCGTGTAAAAAGTAACAGTCAAAGTCTGCCTCCTTGCTGGCCTCCAGGAACCCAACATTTAACAGAACACCTCTGTTAAACATAATTTCTTCATCCTGGAGAAAGATTCAAATAATTCAAATTTCAAATTTACATTTTAAAATAAACTTTAAACATACATTACATATGCATTTTTATAATTTACCAGTATAACGTACTTCCTCTACTAAAAATCTAAAAGAGAGACCATCACCGGTTTTCTTACTTGATACATAAATTTTTTAATTCGCTTGGTATTTGATGCATATCTTTTGATCATGTTTTCACTTTTGACAAAATCATTAAGGAAGAAAATTTACTTTTTTAAAAATAAACAATCAATTTGAGAGCATTGCATTAGCAATTTATACTAGTCCTCAACAGGCAAATGCTATCTGGGTTCCCATTAGAAACTTATAATAACATAATTATATCAACAATTGCTGAAGTGAATCAAAATACAGACATGAACAAGATAAAGATGCAAGGCATTTAGAAAAATTGCCAAAACTATTAAAAATTAAAAAGCCTGTAATTCCGTGAAGAGAACATTGATTTGTAACGAAATGCAAACTGGATCTGAAACTTATCAATAAACACTCATGCCAAAAAATCAGTTTAATATATGCAAACATTTATAAAAAAAAAAATTAAAAGCAAATGCAACAAACAGAGACAAAAGGTGTGACAGATAGACAGACAGACAGCAAGACAGACAGACAGACGAATGGGATACCTATAACCTTTCTTTATCCAGGATAACACAGTTAGCATAAAGCTAGTTTTCATGTGGTCCTGCATTAAAACATATTTACTATCACATATAGACATATAAAATAAGCATCTCAATATAAACAAAAGATATAAAAGTGCAACACATACATATATAAACATGAAGCGACATTTTTTAAGAAGGTACACTCAAAGATTGGAATAGAACTCTATTTTAAGTATTGAGTCCGTTAAAATACCCAGTGAGATACACAGATTTAAAAATATACATTGACCTAGAATTTCGAACATTTTGTGACAGTTTGTTCCATAAAAATTAGCTCGTGGTATATATAATATATTTGACATAAATTCATTCGACCTGGTTTGGCGACAACTGACATCTCTTATATATTAAAAAAAATTAAATAATCTGGCATTCATAATCCCGGTTTGGTTTGTAGGGGACTTAAAACAACGTACAAAAATGAAGCTCTATATTGTAGACGATTATAATTTTTTTTATCTTTTTAACCAGAAAGTAAAATAAGGTTAAATGCACTAATTTTAATTTGTTCCCTGATCGTTTGAATAATATGCAACAGTCACCAGACAGTATTTTTATTCTTACCAAATCAATGATATAGATTTTATATTCCAGTTGCTGTCTCATCAGGAATGGATGCATATGGTTTATAAATATTGTCAGGTGTTCTTGTCTGTCCCTGAAAGGAACAAGTAGCGCCACCTTCTGGCGTGCTTCGCAGTTTGCAAGACGAAATTGCCCCCCACACTTAACGTATCTGTATTTCTGTAAAGTATCCTCTAAGTGAATTTCATCGTTGATAACAGGTTTTCTATAACCAACTGAAAAATATTAGATTGCTCATTAAATACAATATATGTAAAGCTGGTTTACCGATATTAGTAACGCTTAGTGGAGAATTTTTGCTACAATTGTATTTGCTTTTAGTATAAAACAAAAAAATCATACTTTAAAAACTTTTGATAAGAAGAAATTATACAAAAAAAAATATCCTCAACTTAGGTATGGTGAAATTACAGGACATTTTGGTCTTAGTGCCATCTCTGATGTATCCCTTGTTAAACCTGAAATTTTATGAATATATTGTACGGTTTCGTCCATAAGCTTATGGCAGATCATCATACCAATTATATAGTTTCATTTTGATTTAGTCAAGAACACAATGCGATCATTTATAAAATGTTATCTTCGTGATGGAACGGCGTGGAAGGCATTGTCAGGAGAAATTTTCGTCGTGTTAAATTCAAAAACGTACCCACTGAACAGAATTTTTTTTTTAAACATTTCCCTAGATTGTTCCCTTGTTTTAAATTATTTTTAAATGTCAATAAAGAACATCACGACATACTCACAATTCTCCATTTGTTTGTTGACTTCCTGATATTTCCACAACTGGACACAGTTTTCAAAGCTCCATTGGTAAATGAAAACACCAATAATTAATACTTGGATAACGAAAAGCAATAACCATAACATGGCTGTCATTAAACGACATGGTTTCCATATTATGGCTTGTCTTCTTAATGAGGTCCAATGATATTGTTTCATCTCAGAAATTTGAAAATAGTGGTAATTCAGAAGTAAGATTCAGAAAAATCTTGAAAATTCCTGAAATTATATCAAACATGCTCATTTTTTAAATCCAAAAATAGGATCCAAATATCAAAAACATCTCTTTGTAAAATTATTGCATGCTGCTATCGATAAAGCAATTACATAAATTGAATGATGCAGGTCTATTTATACTTTACTTTACAATAAATCACTTGATTCTGTTAAATGTTAAAAATGCTTAATGCGAATGAGTCTCAAAATATTTACAAGGCAACAAATTTGCGAAAATTCTAAGCTTACTTTGGCCCTGGTGTTAGGTCAATGAGACAGAATTTCTCCGCAATATCCTATAAACTGTTTGCTTAAAAGATTTTATCCTGCAACTACCCCTTGCATTGACCTAATAAAGGTAACCTAATAAACCAAAGCTTTATCCGGTCACTGCCCTAATAAAGCTTCGTGCATGTATTCTGACGTTCTAAAGCATTGTGACGTCATGAATATTGCAATGTTTACGCCATGGCGTCATAGTTGTAGAGATGTGCCTAAATCTGTCGAAAATAGCTAGTTTTGGACGTTCAAATGTAAAGAATATGTTGCAGGATAAACAAAATACATGATAACTGTATTGAAATATAAGCGATATTTGGGCCCGGGTCGAAAACGTAAGAGGGCTCCGCAAGCCTCGCCCTCTATCACGTTTTCTTACCCTCGCCCAAATATTGCTTATATTTCAAGACAGTAACCATGTATTTTATATATACATGTAACTTTGTATAACGAATGATTCTTGAAACGAAATACATGTGTACATGTATATATATATAATTAACATTTTTATTACATATATATTAAAGACCTAACCCTCATCCAAATGTATAATCAATGACTTATGTTTTCCGGTTAAGTGTGAAATTGTATCATATTTAAAATGTTCAGTTTAATTTTACATCAAATTTCGTCATTTTTCAGGGACATTTAGAAAGCAAATTATTTGCATCAAATACGAAAATGATCGGCAATCTAACGTAGAAAAATGAAAATGTATACCTCCCCACACTACGGCGGGAAAGGGGGGGGGGGGGGGTAAATTAACATTAATTGAAATTCATACTGGAATATGGCTTATCTTTTTCTAGGAAACAAGTTGCGTGTCTATGATGATGGATAACAGATACAGAGTCCTCAAATAATCGTTTTTTACTCTTTTGTCCAGAGATCCAGTTTATGCTGCGTTACTGTAGAACAATTTATTTTCACGAGATAGCTATTTGATATTTATATGTACATGTATACGCAAGACAAAATTTTTGCTAGCTTTGTTTTTTTTTTTTATGTAATTTGCTATATATATTTTTTAAAGGTTACAAAAATACGCCAGATTACAAATTTCGCAAGCAGACAGACTCACAAAGAACTATATGCGGTATTAACCAACATTTGCCCCCCAAAATCAAACTTTGATGGAGTAATATTTAATTAAGTCCTTAAACAGGGGAGTATATGCTGACTTCAAAGCACTGAATATTTTCATAAGTAATGACGTCATATGTACGTAATGACGTCACAAATATGACGTAATTTCAGTTTTTTATGAATTTTGCAGAAAAATGTACATATTTCGTCGATATTTCAAATAAAAGTCACCGAGCGCATGTGTGTTCAGGATAAATATTTTGATATAATGTGTAGAATGATAATATCAATGAAATATGTCAATATTGTTCCTGAACACACATGCGCTCTATAAATTTTAAAGCTTAAATTGTTCTTAAATTGTTGAAATTTTGTCCATTTTGTCCTCTTTCTGAAAAAGGATATAAAATCGGACTAGTTTGTGACGTCATAAAAACAGAAATTGTGAATACACTGCTCTGGAACTATAATATTTTCTGTTAACTTATATTTCTCGTACAATTTATTGAATTCAGCACATTTCAGGAAGTTCTCAAAATTTGACTTTTGTGGGGGCAAACATATGCAATATACCGCATATAGTTCTTTACGCAAATAATAAGTTTTTGCAAATAAAAAGAGATTAACAGCATTTAAAGATTTTTTTAATAAAGCTTGTAATATTTAAGTGACCAAGGGGTCAACCTGTCTCTTGCCTGGGTGTTTTTGATGATAGTTAATGTAATATCCCAGATAGCATAACTACGTTGTCCCAATGTTGGCTAATGGTTTGACCGTTGGCATTGGGTTTACAACACTGGTCCAATGTTGGGCCAATGTCAACATTACACTATTTTACTCAGAGGCCGAGGTTGGTTGGAGACACAACGCTGGCCCAATGTTGGGTCAATGTCAACATTACACTATTTTACTCAGAGACCGAGGTTGGTTAGGGGCCATATGTTGGCGGATTTTGTTGGATGCACAACATTGGCCCAACATTGGGCCAACATTGGTGAATCACGTTCTTATTTTTTGTAGTTTGTTGGGTTTACAATGTCGGCCCAATATTGGAAAAATTAACATTACACTATTTTACTCAGAGGCCAAAGTTGGTTGGGGACACAACGTTGACCTAATGTTGGGCCACTGTTTTTAGCTTGTCAAGTTGTCAACACTAAGCTGACAGGTTTCGTTGGGAGTACAACATTGGCCTAACGTTGAACCAACATTGGTGACTCACGACCTTATTTCGATACAATTGTTGGTAAAACAACTTTGAACCAACATTGGAGTGAAGTCAGTTCTAATTCAGTAAACATGTGAAATGTTTGTTATAAAATCGGACAAAAAGACGGAAAGTGAAAAAAAAAGTAATAGTTAATTATATGCAGTTAATGTTACATATATACCATGAGTACCTAAAACATGCATGGCGATGTATCAAGTAATATAACTTTTATATTTTTTAGTTTAAAGTGAAACTTAAAAATATGTTAATGTTAAAACACTACTAGTTCTATAAAGTAAATGTTTTTGAGAATAACATAAAGAAAATTTCATATTTAAAAAAAAAAGACGAACAAGACACACACTTTCTAAAGTGTTGTATTTAGGGGTATATTTTAAAATAAGAGAACATTCTCTGACCAAGCAATTAGGACAGGGTTTTTCACAGCGTGAGACTGACCAGTTTCTATCAAGGTAATTGTGGAATTTGATGGTCAAATCTCAATTCTTTTAACACGCCTAACATTTTAATCTCGAGTGTTTCCTACAGCAGAACGTTGAAGCTTTGGAAAGTGTGTTCTCTAATGTGGATTAATTTTTAGAGCTATGTCCAGACATTTCACATACGGAAATGTAAGTACAATATTTTACCTAAAACTTTTTCAGGTCTTAGACACAAATTGCAAAGTTTGTTTCATGTGATCTTTATCTTTTTTCTAAGCTTCCCAACGTTGGGCCACTGTTGTTAGCATGTCACCACTAAGTTGGCGGATTTTGTTGAGAGTACAACAGTGACCCAACATTATATAAATTAAATTTTAGAAGAAGTTGGATTTCATTCTACAAATGGTAATCCTACTTATACTCATACTTCCCATTCTAAGGAAGAAATTCTTCAAAATCATATGTCAATTTTAAATATTTCTAATATTCCACAGAGCCAAAATGAATTTGAACTACCCCATATATATTGGATTCCGAAACTTCATAAAAATCCTTATAAACAAAGATACATTGCGGGTTCCAGAAAAAGTTCAACCAAGCCTCTTTCGTTACTTTTCACTAAGATATTGACAGTAGTGATGGAACAACTTCGAGAGTTCAACAATATATTCAAGAAGGGGTGTGAATCAGATGTGGATACTCACAAAAATTCCAAAGAACTTTTGGACAATTTGAAATCACAAGAATTTACCAAAATCAAAGCTTAAAAACTTACGACTTTTCAACTTTATACACAACCATTCTCCACGATAAATTAAAGTCGGGGCTTTTTGATATCATTGACAGCTGCTTTTTCAAAGAAAAAATGGAACTCGTAAATTTACTTACTTGGTCAATGGTCATTTGCAAAATTCTGATTGCACACACAAGTACTCTGAAGTTTGACATCAAAGGGATGCTTGAGTTTCTGATTGACAATATCTGTGTGGTCTTTGGAGACCAGGTTTTCCAACAATATATTGGAATTCCCATGGGCACCAATTGCGCTCCGTTATTAGCAGACCTATTTCTATATTCATATGAATTTGTGCAAAATCCTATGCGTGATAAGAAGAAAACACTTGCTGTGGCCTTCAACTCGACATTTAAAAATATCGACGACGTGTGGTCAATTAACAGGGGTAATTTCCATTCCTACGTCGATACGATATATCATGGTGAGCTTGAGATAATAAAAGATACCGCAGAGTCTGACACATCTATTTAATACTTGGATATTTTACTTGAAAAAGACGTTCATGGTAATCTAACAACCAAGCTCAATGATTAACGTGATGACTTTAACTTTTCTATAATTACTTTCCTAGCTTACTTATGCAGCAATATAACTTAATCACCTGCATACGGAGTGTATAGATCTCAGTTGATTCGATATGCAAGAGCATGATCTTCGTATGAACAATTTCTAAAACGAGGTAAATTATTGACAAGCAAGTTGATGAAACAAGAATATCAACAGTCTCGTTTAAAGTCATCATTTCGTAAATTCTATGGTTGATACAATGACCTTGTCAGCAAATACAATTTATTATTAAGTCAAATACTTACTGACGTTTTTCATACTAATTGTTAGTCCATTATTCATACAGTGAATTGACGACGGATTTTTCCGTTATTTCCCGATCATGACAAGGAGCACACGGCGGGTGTGACCGGTCAGCGGGGGATGCTCACTTCTCCATGGCACCTGATCCCATGTCTGATGTTTCGGAGGTCCGTGTTTGCTCTGCTCCTATTTTGTATTTTTTATGGACTTTGATATTGAATACTGTTCGTTATCTGCATATCCATCTACAAATAATCGAATATCCTTTGTAGTAATAGTTTAGAATTAAGTTTTAGTGTTCAACGTTTCTTTCTCTTTTTTGAGTTTTGCTTAAGAAATGGATTTATTTTTTTTTATTTAAGGGAGCTGTTCGAACTTACTGATTGTAAGCCGATTCAATTTTTATGGAATTTCACTGCGTATGATCATGAAGGAAGAATAAGAACAGACAGGTAAAGAAAGAATAAAATGCGTTCAAAAACACAATGGGGGACACAGATCGGTTATAAACCTGTTAACAAAAAGGTGTTTATAAGTACAATATGTAAAATTAGTGGAAATTGCCTGGTCCTTATTTTTAAAAAGAAGGCTAGAAATAGCTTCTAACGGCAAATAATTATTATTTGGTCAAGCATAGTTTTTAAACCTATTTCGAGTATGCTAAATATGAAAAAATATGCTGGCCTTCATGAAAATGGCGTTAAAGAGGTCAAAATGGTGATTCAAAATGGCGGACATCCAATTTTTCTAATTTTCTCTTAATGTCACTAAAAATTGAGAAGTAATGAGTGAATAACTCACTAAGTGTAAAAAAAAAAACTATAAAAGATATAATAGGATGCTAACATTGTTAATTAAAGTCAGAAAATTTAGTCGTTTCTACACTTAATTCGAATTTTCTCTGATTTTTTTTTCTATTGTTCTATATTCTTCTTTGTTCAGGATTTTACATTTGCAAATATCCATACACTGCAGATTTGTTTTTTCCCTCTACATCTCACAATTCTGCAATTGAATAATGGTGCAGCTGTAAGTCAAAAGTCAAATTGGCGATTCAAAATGGCGGATATTCATCCTTTTCTTCAAATTATTTAATTCTTAATTTCGTTTACATAGGAGGAAGGATTTGTGAATATCTTAATTACTGAGCATAGTTCATGACAATAGGACACTTATTTGATCTCTTTAAATCGGAAAATTTAGTCGTCATGATTTGAAATGTGTTAATTAGCTCAAAATGGCAATTCAAATGACATCTTGTACACTCGAATTTCGTAAAATACCCAAACTGCTTATTTCTGGTTCGTTTTGCAGAAAATAAATTACAGTTTGTTTTTTGTTCAAATATGCAATGAAAGTTGGAGGATATTTTTGTTAATGACTAAGGATTTTTTATAACACGAATTTTTGTGTAATTACTTCTATTGTTAAGATTAATTTTTGACGACAATTCCGAAAATATTTTACCTATTACCTGTCTCACCATGCTTCTTCATATAAAAAGTTAATAATATCATACATTAATTGCTGTTTTGATGACAATATGTAAATTAAACTTCCCCAAGAGCAGTATTCCCCTAGCATTAAGGCGAGTGAACATTCTGTTATTGGAAAATCTATTTTTAGTCCAGTGTAGAGAAGAAAATAAATATTTATGTTCGTGTGGAGGTTTAGTGCAACATAACTTAGTATGATTTTTAAAATGATTGACCACGACCAATTAGAGGGCTAAATATAAACATATTTGTTAAGAATTATCAGTATAATACACGTAAACGATATATTTTCTTGATTGTCCAGCTCTGATTCTGTGTCCCTACATTTGCATTTTGTTATTCTCAGTCAAAAATTCAACTGCATTCTCATTACTTTTCTCACAAAATTTGCACACGATGTGATTCCAGATGATAAAGTTTGAGAATTTTCTTGCTAATAGAATTACCTTTCTACACTAACAGACTATAAATCTATACGAGGTCACAAAATAAAGAGCTACACGTTTTGAACATAAGATATTTTTATACCCACCCCCTCCCCGCTTGAAAAGCGGAGGGTATAGAGTAATCCGTCCGCCCGTCTGTTACGCTTTGGGGTACCCATCTCTTATCCGCAACTCCTCTCATACCACTGAACGAAATTTGATGAAACTTTCGCAGAATCTTTACTACATATTGCCATTGTTACCTCCTATTTTACTTTTTGATCCGACACATGTTTTGGGTTTCCCATAGCAAAACATGGACACTGTCAATTTATTCATATGGGAGACGGGGGTATCTTTTAGTGAGCTAATTGCTCACAGTACATCTAGTTCATTTTGCATAAGGTTTTGGAAAACAAAATAGACGTTTAACATTAGAACATAAATGTGTTGTTCCTTGAGTGTTTGTTGATTGATTGTGTATTGTTTAACACCGAGTCGGCAATTTTTCAGCCATGTTTCGGTAGACTCTCAGCTTAAATAATCGATTTTTGAAAGATTTTGGTTTCTCAGTGAGCTTACTATTTTTCGAACTCCAGAGAAACGATCATTGACGTGCCAAGGGGGTTGTCATCCTTGACACGTGGCACCATTTTACTTGTGTGTTTAAAATACCAAAATTCCGAAGAGAGACTGTAACATATAGCAAATAAAGCTGGAATAGAAAATGGTAGGGGATAATACTAAGTTCTTATAAGTGCTAAAAAGCTAGAACAAAGTGTTCGATGAAATCGGACAAGAATTCTTCAGTTATATTTGATGGAGTGCCCAGGGATGTTGAGGTAAAAGTGCAAGTTGATAATGACAGGATTCAGGAGTGATTTCAGGTGGAAGGGGGCTCAAAGGCGTTGGAACACGTACGATTAAATTCGAAGGGTTATTCCATAGCATAGAAAAAAAATCAGAGAAAATTCGAATAAGTGTAGAAACGACTAAATTTTCTGACTTTAACTAACAATGTTAGCATCCTATTATGTCTTTTATAGTTTTTTTTTTTTTACACTTAGTGAGATATTTACTTATTACTTCTCAATTTTAAACGACATTAAGAGAAAATTAGAAAAATTGGATGTCCGCCATTTTGAATCACCATTTTGACCTCTTTAACGCCATTTTCATGAAGACCAGCATATTTTTTCGGATTCAGCATTTTTTCGGATTACTCGAAATAGGTTTAAAAAATATGCTGGACCAAATAATAATTATATTCCGTTAGAAGTATTTTTTCTGTCAATCAGACCAGACTAAAAACTTTGGAAATTTATTCTACTAGATACAAATCTAAATCTTAATAAGGGGAAAATTATTTATTGTTTTAACTGTATCAAAACACATTTGTTATTTTATACTTTCATTTACTTTTCTTGTATAGAAACAACAAATTTAATCACTGATTCTTTTTTTCAGTGAAATTCAGATGACTTAGATAGAAATGATCAATCTATTCGTTTTATTACTTTTATTAGATAGGAATTGTTGGTAAATAACACAATTTATAAAATCTCGTTTCAAAAAAATATATATATATATCAGAATTTCAAATTCAATACCTAATTTATTTACCGACTTCACTGCACATTTAAATAACAGGCAAAGTCAATTCAACTAAAGAAACGTAAGTTCAAAAGTTCAAAACTCACTGAAAATTTTAATTTGAGTTTTATAATAAGTAATGAATATACGAATATCATATAGCTTTAATATTACACCCAGTCTCATTTAATTTTTAACTCAGATACGTCATACCCGGTATATAGATTTAACAACTTTGAAAAATGTCGCATATCTGTGTTTTAAACGACAAAAAAGTGAGAAGTTACAGGGTACTAATGTTTTCATGTATAAATCCCGATAAATATTTTATCCGGATATTAAAAGTACATACTTTACCTGGCATTAATTTTTGCTTAAGGCTGAAACATGAAAAATACTTGTAAATAAATCTTATAGGACTGGTCTTGTGAACAAGTGTGACAGAGAATATACCAACTATTTCCGACTGATGTATCCTTAAAGCGATATTTTTTCTAAGTAAATGCAATTATAGTGATTAAGATTATATCCATATGTGCATGCACAATATATAGATTTCCAGATCTTGATAAAAAGAATTTATTTTACTCCATTGAAATAACGATAACTTAACGTAGGTAATGGCGTATCGAAAAAATTGGCTTGAAGTGAGGTTTAAAATGAAAAATAATATACTTGCGATTAAAGCATGTGTACACAATGTGATCACTATCTATATAGTTTTCTTTTGCATCTTTTCACAGAACAACACTGTGTTATCAGGCTGATCAATAGAACAATCAAGAAATCTTAAATTAGTATTTAGAGAATTGTAATTACCCTGCAACTCTTTTTTTTTTTTTTTTGTCTTTTAAAAATGATCCACCATACGCACATGAGAGAACAAATACGGAAGCGTAGATGACTCTGCTTTTGTTGTGTCATAACTTTGTCAACTGTCTTATATTTAATCGTCTTATGGATAAATAAAGTGTTATAACTTCTTATTTTTGCACATATTTTGAGTTGTATTAAGATGTTGTTGTTTTTTTAAAATAATTAAGGACAACTTCTTTTGTTCAATAGATTCTATTGCTTTAAGTTTTATTCTTTAAATTTTATATTGGTTTTCAGATATCGAACGAAACAAGACATTAAATCATATTAATATAGTAATGTCGATATGAAAAAATAAATACATCGTTATATCGATATTAATATATGAATATTTGCGAGAAAGAAGTCAGATTTATACGGAAGCGTAAATGGCTCTACACTTGTTGTATTATAACTTTGTATAATGTCTTATATTTTATCGACTTATCAACATATAAAGTGTTATACCTCCTTATTTATGTACATACTTTAAATTGTTTTAAGATTTCTTAACATAATAGAAGGCAACATCTTTTGTTCAATAGATTTTATTGCTTTAAGTTTTATCGACTGAAATAATATATTGATTTTCAGATATTGATTAAAACAAGATATTTAATCATATCGATATAATATTGTTGATATGATAAAATAAAGATATAGTTATATCAATTCCAATTTATGAATGTTTGCGATAAAGAAGTCAGAATAAAGTGTTTTTGAATTATTTTGGCGGGGGCGGGAATTCCAATGAATCTTCACTTCACTAGGGATTCAGTGAAAGAAGGATATGGAGATAACGAACAGTATTCAATCTCAAAGTCCATTAAACAATATACAAAATAAAAGCAGAGCAAACACGGACCTCCGAAACATCAGAGGTGGGATCAGGTGCCATGGAGGAGTGAGCATCCCCTGCCGACCGGTCAACCCGCCGTGTGCTCGTTGTCGTGATCAGGAAATAACGGGAAAAAATCCGTCGTCAATCCAGTGTATAAATAATGGACTAACAATTGGTATGAAAAACGTCAGTCAGCATTTGATTCAATGATAAATAGTATTTGCTGACAAGGTCATTGTATCGACCATAGAACTTACAAAATGATAACTTCAAACGAGCTGCTGATATTCTTAAAGCTTAGTTTGTATCATGTCAGCATGTACGATTAAAGGGTGAATCAAATTAAAAAGTATATTAAGAAAGGGAAATGGAGACAAATTGAAAGTTACAGATCCATCGTGGGCTATTGCACCGATCACCACTTTTGAAGAGGGGGAGACAAGAGTACCTTTGTGTCCCTCATCCAGCTATTTAAAAAAACCAAAACTGAGTACAGCAGAACAGCAGAGATCCACTGATATGTCCCCAAAGTTAAGAAAATTCTCGCTGTTAGATTATGAAATCCCTGGTCATTTTTCTTGTTATAAATTTATTTTGGCTGACGTGCACTACACTCTCTTCCTTTAATCTTTGTGACTAAGCTTATACAGATTGGCTGAAATCACAAATTATTTTATATTATTTAAAGCAATAAGAAGTTAGCTCTGGTGTTATTATATTTTTATGCAAAGGGGGGGGGGGGCTGAGAGGTTTCATGACTGTGGAGGTTCGCATTCATGAGTCCGATCCTTTTACAAAGTACATATATATTCAGTGTTACTTTTATAATAGTGTTACTTTCTATTTTCGCTTCATTAGCAATTTACAATCCCTATTGAACTCAAGAGATATAAGCAGTGAACCATGATAGAATATATCAGATTCCCTCTTCAAAATGATGGGTACAATAATTTCCTATGGCAATGCATATTTAACTGTTGATGTCTCTCCATCTCCATTTTTCAAATATTTTTTTTTAATTTTGCTTCAGCCTATAATCGTACACGATAGCAAATACATGGTACATAAGCTTCCCAAGTGAAGTGAGGATTATAATTAGAATTCCCGCTCCTGCCATGTTAATTCAAAAACACCTTTATCTGACTTCTTCTCAAAAATATTCATATATGTATATCGATATAACTTCATATTTATTTCTTCATATCGACAATACTATATTGACATGAATAGATATTTTATTTAGATCAATATTTGAAAAGTATTATAATATTTTAGTCGATAAAAGTTAAAGCAGTAAACTCTATTGAACAAAAGAAGTTGCCTTCAATTATGTAAATACACCTCAATACAAATTCAAAATATGGGCATACATAAGGAGGTATAACACTTTATATGTTGATAAGTCGATAAAATATAAGACAATATGCAGAGTTATAACACAACAAGTGTAGAGCCTTTTACGCTTCCGTAGATTTAAGTGTTATTGAATTAACTTCGCGGGGGCGGGAATTCTAATGAATCTTCACTTAACTCAATATTCAGTAAAAGCTTATGTACCATGTTTTTGCCAGCGTGTTCGATAATAGGCAGAATCAAATTCAAAAATATTTTGAGAAAGGGAGCTGAAGACACATTTAGTTACACAGTTAGATTCATAGGGGGCTGTTGCCTTTAAGTATCTTAATACAGCCCAAAATACGAGGGTTGTCCCAAAATTCCGTAGACAAGCGTTGTTTTGTAGGAACCCTACGTCATACATGAATGAAACTTCGTATATAGATTAAACAAACACTATCTAATAAATTTATGGACAAATATGGAGTAACTACACAAATAATTCCAATTTAAAAGACACATTACATTGTCTGGTGTAGGAAGGCGGCGCAATACCCAAAAGTTGCAATTAAAATTTGGTATATTATATTTAAAATCCTACGGAAAAGTAATTACAACCCCATATTTTATTTAATGGAAATGAAAATTCTTAATATTGTTTTATTAACTATATTTCCTCAAATTTTGGTGTGTATGCTTTGATAAATATGAATTTTATAACGTTTTATATACATGGTGTTAAAATTCGAATTTTTGAAAAATGGCGGCTGCGTTGGCCCAGGCGGCGCACTGGACTATGATCAAGTGTTTTGATCCTGAATTCACTCTTACAGAAATGTACCAGTCATAAATGTTTGGTAGACTAGGAAACTTTTTCTCCTCCTTAGTATTTAAAATGACTAAAACGGTTTCTCTATGTATATGTCATTAACAGTAATTAAAATAAAAGACAGGGCTAAGAAATGGGCAAGAGTTCCATTATTCAAATCCATAAGAGAAAATAGACAAAAAGCCCGTAGAAATATAGTGTTTTCAAATTATTATTATTTCATACCTGTACATGCATGTACTTTGTTTACATATTTTAATGTTTGATCATATCATAGTAATTAAGATATTTTACATTTATAACTATAACCGTTTCGTTCAATTTAAGAATTTGATTCTGTTAATTGAAATATTTTCTTCAAAAATTTGAACCGTTGACATTTGTATTTTTGACGTTGCAGATTGCTCCGGGTGTTAGAGAACGATATCACTTTAAATGTTATTACTCGAAAAGTTTTCAAGTAAACATGATAAAACTTCGTAATTTATCTGCCAAGAACATACTTTATCCACCTTGAAATTTTTATAAAGATACATTAATTTCTTTAAAAGATATGAGCTCAGTCTACGAAATTTTGGGACACCCTCGTATGTGTAAAAATAAGGAGTTATAACACTTTATATATTGATAAGACTATAAAACAAAAGACAATATGCAAAGTTCTGACACAACAAGTGTAGAGCCATTTACGCTTCCGTAATTAAAGGCAAAAACGAACGCTCTGTACTTTTCTTTTACAAAAAAAAAAAATGAACGCTGAACAAGAGATGAAATTTAACATTTTACATACAAGTACATACCTTCCATGAAGGAGAAATTTGCAATACTTTAATATCAAACGGTTTTAAAACAATTTCTTTTTACAAATTTCGGAACACTCTCATATATAAAAAATGTTGCTTCATTTGCTGAGGTATAATATGGGGAGAAATTATTTTTGTGTTGTTTAGTACCTGTTGCTATCTGTATATACTTCTTAACAATTAATTAACATTACCTGTGCGCTGGTAGACGTCAGAGTCACATGTAGACGAAATGACATTAACAGTTATTATTATATATATATATTTTCTATTTATCAACTATGTTTATATCTACTGCGCATGGCAAGACTTCAAAATTCGCTAATTGCAAAGGAACGTACACGTGAAAGAAAACTGGATACGCTGCTATACTGGTTTCTTCTGTTGCGTGCCATGATGCATTATAATTAACCTGCTTCGCTTACATTACTGAGAATGTTTTGTATACTATATATGGTATTACTATTTTTGTGTCAAAACAGGTCATAATCAGTAAATTCAATGAGAAAATTTGAGAAAAAGGAAGCAAAAATTATTTTTACATTGCTGATGAGGTAAATCTCATTTTGCATATATTAAACTTACCTGTGATGTCATATTCAACTTACCTATGATGTCATATTTAACTTTTCCCGTTTCCGAGAAATGTAAACATGATCGACACATTTTTGTCATGTTTATATTTTATTTAACGAAACCATCCTATGTTTTTTTTTTTTTTTAAAAACCGAAGAACTCGCATTTCAACATTTCAATATTGAATTAATTTTTTGCAAAGTAAGGGTTTTTTTGTTAGTCGTCTTAAAAAGTATTTCCTTTCCAATTCCAATGTGATAGAAGGAATTCGCTTTTTTCGAATTTACACCCTATTCATTCTCTGAAATATTTTTTTTTAAAAATACATTTCTACTGACATATATTTTATACTTCAATATCCTTATAAACGGAGTAATGTGCCCGGAAACATGGAGAATTCAAACTCCACTCAAACACTGTGGAACATAGTACAATGTAATTGTTAATCTTAAGTAAGGTTGGAGGCCCAATGCTATAACCGCTTTAAGATCTTTGGGACATATTTTATTAGAAATATCTACTAAGCCAACTGTGAAATTGATCTGTATATCATTTTAGTGTATACTCACGCGTAGAAGATACACGGAGAAACGTGCGTTAACGTGTTATAGGGCAGCAAGAAATTCAAATACTGGGTATAGCTAGCGCGCTTCGTGAAATATGCCTACGGGACAAGTCTGTGTGACTCACACACCAATAACTCACAGAAAAACATTCCTTTAATATACAAAATATGAAAAAAAAAACTGAATGATAAGATTTTTTTCAGCTCGTCTGCTAAATGGCTGTATGATGCGTACAGTGTGTGTGTCTGTCTGTGTCTGTGCTTAATTATTGTCACTCTCGCATTCAGCTCCACCACTGGCTAGCAGTTTCCTGTGAAAAATAAATAACTTTTATCTATATGTCTTATCTGCATGAAGCCTCTCCACAGTAAGACAGTAAGACATATGTGGCCCAGATATGAGGTCCTACTCGAGGTAGCATATTGGAAATGGGTACCTTGCGGCCCCAAGCTGAACCACATAGTCTTAGAGGAGACTAGGCCCCTAAAAGAAGGTACGCACGGCTCACCCACCGCCCTTGTGCCTGAAATCCTAGTTCCTAGCTTCAATTCCCTTCAAATTCATGTAAATTGTGATGAACTTCTGCATTGTAGTTATCTTTGGGAAAAGGAAAGGCTAAGGATTAACATCAATTCTCTGTAAGGACCAAAAATGCTTGGCCACGCACTATCATGGAATTTTATTTTATCAATATAATATTAAAGAGTGTCCTATATAAAGACTATATGTGGGTAAATTTTGGACAATGCTTCCTTGGTTTCCATAGCAACGGCCTTGAAATATTTTGCCATGCTGAAAATGACCTAATTGTCATCACCATGCAAAATAATTCCATGCTTCCTAAAAGTAGAAAAGTTGAGAACGTAACATGGGTCTCATTTTATAGCTAACTAATCAAAGTTTCTTTGCATATAAATTTTATTCAATTTAACTCAAGGTTTTTAACAGGCATTCTCTGTATTCACTTGAACTTCGTTGCCACGCATGGTCACCGATTTTGATGAAACTTCACCCATGCTTAGTACTTGACACCAGAAACAAATATCAAACAAAATTTCGTTGCTATGTGTCTCGGTTGCTATGGCAACAGCCGGAAAATTTTGAAAAATCGAGATTTTCAGCCACTTTAAATCTTGACTGTGGCTTAATAAAAACTAGAAAAAAGAAACAAACCATTCTCACAAAAACATGACACCTTGATGTCACTTATACTGTAAAGAAACTGTTTAGAATATATCTCTAAGTAAGTGGTAACCAAGGGTACATTTGGAATACATTTAAAATGCTGAAATATGCTGAAAGACACTTCGTATTCACTAATGGTAGGTGTTATATGCTCAAACTCAATCAACGACTTAAGAAAAACAATGAAAATGTTTGACCTTAAGTATATACGTATAAGCAATATTATTCTACAAATAACTTTTATGGTTGCCATGGTAACACAGTGTAACCATGCAAAACTAGTAACTAAGATTGGGTTAATGCTACTGTCTTCAGGAAAAACATGAAAATTCAAGACTGGCAAATATGCATCCTTAGGACCTTGCAACACCAAAACCATAAGAAAAATTGGGTATAATTGCTACTTTGCAGTGTTACCATGGAAACAAAGTACCAGTGCTTAAAAGTGAATTATTTTTCGCTGCATTAAGAATTAAATTGCCATTTAATCAAGAAACAAATTAAATGACTCAGCTTGAATAGTATTTATCTGTTAGAACTGAAGTTGAATATCATATATTGATAAAATTTGATGAAGAAAACAACACTGTTGCTATGGTTACCAAGAAGGGAAAATGTTCGATTTTGTGAACTTTATATCAATATTAAACCCTGTGTGCCAACTTCTTGCATCCACTTAGAGATTGGATGATAGTCAAAATTAAAAGTCAGGTAAGCTGTTAATAAATATCAATCATAAAAGTTTTGGGAATCTACATTTAAGGGTACGTATCCAAGGAAAGAAAATATTTTTAAGGTTTTTAAGCATATATTTTCTGCTTATTTCCATAGCAACGCTCTATTTAAAGAATCTAATCTGAATTTTTTCAAATGGGAAAACTAGGAACACACCAACATCTTTAAAAATTGATCATTAGTTATGAGGAAATGTGCTTTTTTAAAAGATAGGATCAGATTTAAACATACAGAATGTTACTTTGAAGGCTATCTGTGGTATAAAAACCTTGGCAACCATTGCCAACCAAAATGAAATATCATATTTTGTTCTTGGTATATGTTTCAAGGCTCTTTTTTCTGTTATTTGGTCACATTTCATCCTATAATTGCTTTTTATTTTTACATGTATGACTCTATAAAATTCAATGAATATTTTTTTTTACTTTCGATTACTTTGTTACCATAGTAACGTATGTAATAGTTGATTTACCAAACATGTTTATCATGCATTTGAGACATCTGACCTTCAACTTTTGGAAACAGTCATCGCCCATAGTTTGCTTTGCCGCAAATGTTAACTATGGGGCTCTAAACATGTTTAAAAATGTCATTTTTCGAACTTTAAGACATGTTGCCATGGAAACTATAAAGCATAGCAACCAATTTTTGCCTGATTTCAGTTTAGGGTATCAATGATTTTTATCATAGAGAGTTTGGAGAAATTCTGAGACTATGCGTGCCACAGCTCCTATATAAAATTTCAAGTCATTACAGAGAATGGCTCTTAAGGTAAGGTTTGCGTCTCCCTCCAACTTTTATTTTTTTTAATATGCACACATGCCATATATCAATTTATTCAGGGAGATTAGCTTCATCATTTAATATGATTTTCAAAGATATTGCCCGTCCCATTTTTTTAGTAAAAGACGCCAAATTTAACGTATTTCATATTTCACCTCGAATATTATTTTCATTGAAAAAATTGATTTATTTTATTAATTATCAAACTTTTATAATTAAAATGACCTGAATTAGTATAATTCATGCTTCTATTATTTAAACTATTAATTTTCCGTTATCAAAAATGTGAAAATTTGGGTAAAAAAGAAGATTTTTCAATTTTCCTTGATAAAGTGAAACCGTTGCCATGGCAACAAAAATATAAAAATCAACGTTTTACATATCTACCGATTCCATCAAATTCCATGAAGTTATTAATTTGATCATTTTAAATAATTTGAACCAAAAAAATATGTATGTCCCCAATATTATTTCCATGGAAACAGGGGCTATATTATGGGTTCGGAACACAAAAATCAGGCCTTTTCTACACTTATAAAGACAACATTGATATCACCTTGTCATGGTGAATGTTAAAGACTAAATGTATTTTTGATATTGTTTTTAAGCAAAACTTGGCCAAAAATATTCAAAATAAAACTCCTTCTGTGCTACAAGATGGTCTAAAAATTTATTCCATGGAAGAAATCTAGTATTTATGGCAATCTTTACATCTGAATATTCTGATGAAATTGTCCATGAATTATACTGCAACACCTTTAGAAGTACATGTATATGTTTATAAACATACTTCAGAACATGTTGCAACTAACCCAATTAAAAGCCTCTGTATTTGACCTCATGCTGATTTAGTTATTCCAACATGTAGTAATTTCTAGACATCTTCGTAGCAAAATATCTCTATTCAGTTATGTCTCGTGACTATCATTATACATGTATGCCATCTTTTGAGTGAAATGTTGTAAGCATTGCATCCACGAAGCTGCTGTTTATATAATTAAATGATTTCTTTACTTCGAAGAGTAGAAATGCTATCTTGAAAGTAATGTTTGTTTGCCCTCTCTTGACTCTGGGTAAAATTATTGGGTCGGTAGGTGAGAAAATCTTCAACAACATTTCTTTAGGGGGAATAAGAGGAATAAAAAGAAAAAATACGGCCCTGCATTGAAAAAAAAATTTCAGTCTGGTCAGTTTAGTCAGTCGGTCTGGAGAGGCCGACAACCAAACATATCTTAAAGATGGCCTATTTCTACACTTCATGGACATTAGCTCAATCATTGGATTAGGTAGTCTGAGAATCTAAATTGAAATATCAGACAGAACAAAATAAAGATGAATTCTAAGTGACATCAATTCATACTTTAATGAGTTTACAGAGTACTTCTGATTTCAGAGAAAAGGCAAATTCTGCAAAATGGCATAACACTGTCATAAATATTTGTCAAGAACAGGGAAAAAGAAACAATGTTACAGTGATAGATATATCTCCTTGATATCCATGAAATAATAATTTAAATATAACAATTTTTTCTCCTTTTTAAAATCAAAATACAGAAAAAAAATTAAAAGATTATAAATGTAAACAATTTTAAAATAAACTACATGTATTTGTGAAAGATTTTAATTTTAGTTGATTACTAAACTGGTCTTATCATTCCTACTAAATTAACAACCTTTCAATTTCCAAGTGTCATATTTTAAACTGTTAAATGTTCACTGCAGCTTTATTTACAAAACTCATCAGTTTTCAGAAATACTTATTTGAGCATATTAGGTCCTGGTAAGAACAAAATTTAATGAATAAAAATATTAAATTTAATTGTTCGTGTATTAATTTCCTTGCAATTTTACAAAATAACCCTTTTAAGAAACTTGTTACTTGTAAGTGTAGACAAAAGCAACCTTCAATTAATACCTTAATGTATACATTTATTTTACTGAAAACAAATTCAAAGATGGACAAACAGAGCATGCACTGCAATCATCACATACACATACATGTATTTTCTAAATATATTGAAAACAGCATGTATATACTACCAGGTAGATAGGATGCTGTTCAACATTAAATTTTTTTCTATAATCTATAGACATATAAAAAATATGCATTGGGTACAACAAATCATCATTTCTTTTCCAAATCTCCATTGACTTTGCCATGTCTGGTTCAACATCTTAGCTTGATCCATCCAACTTTCTTTAATATTCTTGAGCTGATATGGGATGACCTCTACTTTGATTGATGGCACAAATCTTTTAAGGAAACACTGAAGTACTTTTTTTTGTTCTTATCTATTCCAATTAATGACCCAATTGATCTGAAATCATATGTGTTCATTTTTACAATAACATTTAAGGAATTGCATTTTTGGAATTGCATAAGGAATTGGACTGAATTTCATTCACTCAATGAAATGAAATTTCCAATATAATCAATGAAGAATCAATATGAAATTATTGTACAATTTATACATGTAGATTGAATTAGTGAAATGCAAATGCTTGATCAAGAAAATTAATGTTCTTGTCATGCACAATTTGTATTAATTAAAAAATGAGATATTAATTAAAATCAAACCTCATTTAAAAGGTAACTTGAACAATTGAATACCTGTTCCAATAATGTTACAAATATTAGGCCTAAAAAGCAAGGATTTTTTTCATAATTTCTTGAATGAATGCATTTTTATTTTTTGGCAATGTTGGGATATTAGCCACATCCTGACATCCTTGTACCGTTTATTCATCGTTTTTAAATCTGTAGTCAGAAGATCATTCATAACTTTCAGTAAAATGAATAGTTAAATAATTACCTGATGAAAATACTATCAACAGTCAAACTGTCAACATCATCATTGGACATGGTCAAATGCACCGTGACTTTTCTTCCCTGTTCGGACTGCATAAAGCATAATACTTTACAGGATACTCTCAGGTCTTTTCTTTTTTCCTTCCCATTCTCACTTAAAATTTTAGTGTAGTGGTGAAGCGAGAAACACACAACAGCACAATGCGTCGATAACTTTCTTCTGATCGGAATGGCCTACAACTTGCCACATTCCGTATCGAAAATAAACAAGTCCTCCTTTATTGGTTCATCCACATGCATCACGCTAATCTCAAAGGCTTTTAAGATTCCTATGCTTTGATTTGTTATAAGACTTTCTCCTGAAAACGTCCTTTGTTTTTAGTCCTAACAATAAGCGACAACAAACATCAAGTATGACAGAGGAAATTCGTTACCGAGATGCTTAGCATCGCTGGTTTAAAGTCGCCTGTTTCAAACGCTTTGGTGATTCGCAAGAGTTATCTCCCTGTTAACGCAAACCTTACCTTAATATAATACAGATCAATTTACACGAAGATTGTCATAAAATGAATACAAAGGTACCTATTTCTCCACGTGCATAGAAATTTTTGCAGGCAATTTCAACTTATAAAAAAGTTTTTTTCAGTAAGATAGAACTTAGATCTAAAAGATACAAAAAGATTTGAGGTGGGTAAATCAGTTAAATGTTGTTTTCCATTCGCCTGAAATCATCACTTTTCATGAAAATTGACAAAGAGTTATTTCCCTTTGCTGACTCTTTTGCACTGAAGACAAAAAATGGTTGGCTCTCCTGTCAAAAGAAGTTTCTAACAACATGTGGCAAATCAGACACCAGGAAAATAAACAATGAGAAAATGATGTTTAAGTTGTGAGTGACAAAGTAAGTCATCAATCAATTAATGAAAATGAAAGAGACAGGTCTTGTGAAATATTGGAACAAAATTTATGAAGTCTGTCTAGAGGGATTCCATCTATTCTAAAGACTCATACGTACATTATGATGCAAATGGAAGAAAACATTAAAAAGCAGTGGATACGGCCACCCGGAAATCAATAGGAATGGTTCTGCCCAGGCAAAGGTAAAACAAATGTAGAAATTTGCGTTTACTTCAGAAAGCAAATTAACTTACTCTTGAAAATCATATAACTATTAATTAGGAGGAGAATGTAATAGAAGATGTAACTTATAAGTTTGTGTGTATGAAATGAAAAATTAATATGTGTTTTCGGGTACAGACTACATTGTTGTTAAGTGTGTGTGTGTGCGTGTTTTATTTGGGGGGGGGGGGGCTAAAAATATGTAGGGAAGTGTGTATAAATTAGAGACGGACGTAAACACATGCATATTATAAGGCTCTATTCAGTTTGACTGTGAAAAAAAACCCATAATTTTTAATTAACTTTAGCAATATATACACACTTTAATAAAATACATGTATAAAAATGATAAGCCCTAGCTTGTAGGTATGTATTCATGCAAATTTATTTCATTTTAATAATAAATTTATTTTTAGATGTACCAATACAGTTCGAACTATGAAAATAAAGATGAAACGATGCATTGAGAATTCATTTTCAGCAAAAGCAGGTAAGAATTTTTTTAAATATTTAAATTATCTGGTAAGGAAATAAACATTCATCATAATTTAATGCTAATAAAATAAACATTCATCATAAATTAATGCTAATAACTACATGTACTGCAGCAAAATTAAATCTTTTATTAATGTCATGATTTTTTCTTAGAAAGTCTTGGGATACAGTAATTAAAAAAAAGAATCAAAATTGGTTGTAGAACCTACTATGATTGTATTGTTTCATTTTAGAACTGTGACACCATGGACACAGGAGCATCACCTGTGAAAGGTTACAAATGTTACAAATGACACCAATGAAGGATATATGAGCAACTGTAAGTACACTGTTACATAATTTAATTCAATTTTCTCAACAGAGTCAACATATGATGCATATTTTAATAAAAATTTTATCAAAGAGGTTTTAGAATTTATATTGTTCTATTTATTAAAAGAAATATACTCTTACCATACTTGATTCACAAGCAAATTTAAAATTAATTGTGGGTACACCTTATAACTTACAAGTATTCAATCAAAATTTGTTCAGGAAAGTTTTTCTTGTATTTACAAATTCATAAATTGAATATGTACATGTATTAAACTATTATGCAACTGTACTTGGATACATGTATGTATGAAATACTGTAGTAATATGAATATCCCTAACATACATAATGCATATATGTATGATTTATCCAAGAAAGTTGCATATAAGGCCTCTAAATAACTATAAATAGAGGAACCCTAAAAAGAAATACTAGTATCCAGCAATGAACTATATAGTTGCAAGTGATTAGGAAATAATCTTTGTTTTTATGTTTTTATTATCTTTTTTTAACACAAAGGTTATATACCAGTGTCACAATCAATATTTAATTTTAATTGCATTTACATTATGTTTATGGTTTTTATTTTATTTACCCTTTACTGGACCTCTATACTTTTGTTACCTTATTGAACCTCAGTTAAGTTTTGCAGGTATTGGTCAGTTACGACCTATTGTATTTTGGGGTATTTAAATCGCTGCATAGCTGACCAGGTAACCGGGGTCCACGTTTTCATAGCTTTTAAATGGTTGACGTACAGTCCAAGATGAGTTGATAAATACTTTTTTTCAACGGTAACCATTTCTCCGTAAGGGGTTCCTGATGTAATCCAATTACAATCTAGCCATGTGTGTGTTGGCGACCACCTTAACCAGACCGGGATACCCACTGGGAGCCAGTTGGCGGGAGACCGTCGTGAAACGGGACATGTCTGCGTGGACGTGGTTCTGAGCCAACACTAGGATACTATTGAGGATTAAAAGAGACTTTAAGTTCTATTTATTGTAAATAATAGCTGTAAAAATTGTTTTTATTGATTTTATTTATAGATAAAAAAAAATTGTAAATAGAAAAAAAAATCTTGTTATATCTGACTGGACAGAGCACGACGGCTGTCGTGACAAATTGGTGTCAGAAGTGGGATGATTAGTCTGTTCAGTCAGGAGTATTTTTGTATATTACACTTATGTTTTTTTTTCTTTAATCATTTTTGTTGTATTTTGCAGTCAAAGAGTTTGTAGATTTTGACAGTCTCAGGGTGTGAGTACTTGGTTTATTGATGGAGCCCCAAATGGAGAAAGCTAGGTTACCGTTGCTTTGTTTCGTATGAATTGAGTTTGTATACTTAATTTATCTGTTGAGATACAAGTATACACATTTTTGAGAAAGATTTTCCACATTTCATTTTTGTTTTGAAAATCAATGTTGTTCTACTGGATTGTAGTAATATTTTTCATATTTAGTCAGTTAGTGTTAAGTTCTATTACAATGTCGACACTGAAAGAACTTGCAGAATATGGACAGAGTCTGAACTTGACTGGTGCGGACTTGCAGCAGTTTATACAGCAACAACAGGCACATCAGCGTGAGCTACGAGCGGCGGAAAGGGAGAAAGAGAAGCAGGACAGGGAGTATCATCTCAGTAGAGAAGCACTTGAAATTGAGAAACTCAAACTACAGGAAAAGAAAGGTATGGAAGAGATTGAGAGTAAATTCATGCAAACTATTCAAACCTTAGAGCAAAAGTTAGCTGTAAAGGAGTCAGAAACGAAATCAGAAAATTCTAGTAATGCAAAGTTTCCAAAAATGCCTGTATTCGATGAAGTTAAGGATGATATTGATTCTTATTTGAGACGTTTTGAAAGGTACGCTGCAGCACAGAAATGGAAGGTTGACAGTTGGGCATTTAACTTGAGCGCACTACTCAGAGGTCGTGCACTGGATGTGTATGCACTGTTGCCGCAGGAGAAAGCGTTGGACTATGATGCTTTGAAGACGGCGTTACTAAAAAGGTTTGAAAAGACGGAGGATGGATTTCGTCAAAAGTTCCGTAAGAGCAGACCTGAGGTAGGGGAAACTTTTTCACAGTTTGTTGTTCGTCTCGGTAGTTATCTCGATAGGTGGATTGAACTTGGTCGAGTTAACAAGACTTTTGATGGCCTCTACGATTTGATACTCAGAGATCAGTTTCTGTTCATGTGTAACAAAGAATTGACATTGTTTTTGAAAGAACGCATACCGAAAAACATCAGAGAAATGTGTGATTTAGCAGATCAGTTTAGAGAGGCAAGGCATGTTAACATTCAGACATTAGTTCATTTTAGCAAGAAAGAGAACTCTCCAGGAAAAAGTCAGGCATCGAGAGAACAGGAACAGCGAGATCAGAAGCCAGGATTGAAGTTTCAACCCATGAAAACTCCAATGAAGAAAGAAGTTCGTTGCTTCAAGTGTGACAGACTGGGCCACATAGCATCTCAGTGCCACCAGACTCAGAAGAACCGGAACTCATTGAATGTTGTCGTCGATCGTACAGAAAAGGAATCTACGACAAAGAACTCAGAATTACAAGGCAAGTGTGGAACTTTTACTTCCTTTACAAACACATCAACATTTTCGATGGCGTCAAATTCAATGGACCTTGTAAACACTTCATCGTGTAACGTTAGTGCATCTCTTGAAGATATGCCTACCTGTAAGGGCAAGTTAAATGAACATTTTGTGACAGTGCTTAGAGACACTGGTTGTAACGGTGTTGTAGTTCGTAGGGATTTGATAGATGATGTTCAGCTTACAGGAAATCACCGAATTTGTGTTCTGGCGGACGGATCTAGAATTCAGGCACCTGTTGCGCGAGTGAAAATAGACACTCCTTACTTTGTGGGTGAAATAGACGCTTGGTGTTTAGAAAATCCATTGTATTCCTTGATCATAGGGAACATCCCCAACGCAAGAGATCCAAAGGATCCGGATAGAAACTGGACACCTTATCAAGCGCATGCAGTAGTGACAAGGCAACAAGCTCAAAAGGAAGGTAAGAAGACTAAATCTCTTCATGTTCCAGATATTATTGACGCTGAGATATGTCCTGACGACATCAAGGCAGCACAGGAGAAAGACGAGACGTTAGCCAAGATACGCTCTTTGGTAGGACAAGACGACGACTCCAAGGTATCTTACATTAGTAAAAAAGGTATCATTTATCGTGTCTTCCAGACAGATAAACATCAGAATGGTAAACGTTTTACACAGCTAGTTGTTCCAAAGAAATATAGGACTAAAGTTCTTTCGCTTGCTCATGAATCTATTATGACAGGTCACCTAGGTACTTCCAGGACAGCCAGCAAAGTCCTTGCAGAATTTTATTGGCCGGGAGTTCAAGCGGACGTACGTCGATTCTGCAGATCATGCGACATCTGTCAACGTACTACTCCGAAAGGCAGGACTACAAAGGTACCACTCGGAGATATGCCTATTATTGAGGTACCGTTCAGACGTGTAGCTGTCGATTTGGTAGGACCTATCCAGCCAGCAACCAGTAAGGGTAATCGTTACATTTTGACTATTGTTGACTTTGCTACCCGTTACCCAGAGGCAATTGCTTTAAAAGGAATTGACACTGAACGAGTCGCTGAGGCTCTGGTAGATGTATTTTGTAGAGTAGGAGTACCGAAGGAAATGCTCACGGATATGGGGTCACAATTTACATCCGAGCTGATGACAGAGGTTAGTCGTTTACTTTCTATACGACAGTTAACAACGACACCGTACCACCCCATGTGCAATGGACTGGTCGAGCGGTTCAACGGTACATTGAAACAGATACTCCGACGGTTATGTGCGGAACGTCCTACTGATTGGGATAAGTATCTATCAGCCTCATTGTTTGCTTACCGTGATGCACCACAGGAGAGTCTAGGATTCTCACCGTTTGAACTGGTTTACGGACACGAAGTTAGAGGACCTATGAAGATTTTGAGGGAGTTGTGGACTAAAGAAGTAGCAGATTCAGAGGTTAGAACTACATACCAGTATGTTGTTGATTTGAAGGAACGACTAGAAGCTACGTGCAGATTAGCGAGAGAGAATCTACAAAAGTCGTCAGAGAAATACCGGAAGTATTATAACAAGGGAGCACGGAACAGACAAATGTCAAAAGGTGAGAAAGTTCTTATTCTTTTACCAACTGCCAGTAACAAATTACAAATGCAATGGAAAGGTCCATATGAAATTATAGAGAGACTAGGAAAAGTTGATTACAGAATTAACGTGAATGGAAAAATCAAAACATTTCATGCAAATATGTTGAAGTTGTACATTGACAGAGCAAACGAGAGTAATGATGAGACAGGTGTTCTAGGTGTTGTAGGCGCCGCAGTACTCGATCTAGATGATGATGGAGAGAGCGTCGATGAGATGTTGTGTGATTCTCTAGGAGAAACGAAAAATGAGGGACCGGCAGATGTGAAAGTAAGTGATGAACTAACTGAGAATGAAAAAGCAGAAGTCAAGACATTACTAGAGAATTTTTCAGATGTTTTATCAGATGTACCTGGTTTGACGAATCTCGGAGTTCATCATATCAAGTTGACTAGTGACCAGCCTATTCGCACCAAACCTTATCCTCTGCCGTTTACTTCAAAAGACGTTGTTTGTGACGAGGTAAGAAAGATGGTGGAAGCCGAAGTGATCGAGACTTCGACGAGTCCATACAGTTCCCCGATAGTCATCGTGAAAAAGAAGGACGGTTCGAACAGGTTTTGTATCGATTTTCGTGCAATTAATAAAGTAACTGTTTTCGATGCAGAAACCATTCCAAGTGCTGATGATATTTATGTACAATTATCTGGCTGTAATTATGTGTCCAAATTTGATCTATCTAAGGGATACTGGCAGTTACCTTTGGATGATGCAGCGAAGGAGATCACCGCTTTCCAAACGCCACTTGGTTTGTTTCAATTCAGGGTGATGCCCTTTGGCTTGATAAACGCTTCCGCAAGTTTCAGTCGCTTAATGCGTAAGCTCTTAGACGGAATGCAGTGTGTGGATAACTTTATAGACGATGTGATTGTGTACACTCGAACATTTCAGGAACATGTTAATGTAATTCGGGAACTTCTGCTAAGACTTCGTGCTGCGAATTTGACTGTGAAACCAAGTAAGTGTTTTATTGGTTACCGGAGTCTTGAGTGTCTCGGACATATTGCAGGAAATGAAGAACTTAGACCTCTTCCTGACAAAGTTTCCGCCATTCACAACTTTACCCAACCTTCAACGAAGAAGCAAGTGCGATCATTTTTAGGTCTGGTAGGATTCTATCGCAAATTCATTCCGAATTTTTCAGCTATTGCTTCGCCTTTATCAGATCTTACCAAGAAAGGCCAGCCGAACAAAGTGATTTGGAAAGGACCGCAGGAAAATGCGTTCATCACTCTCAAGACAGCTTTAACGGTAACACCAGTTCTCAAACTACCTGATTTAAATGAAAGCTTTGTTTTACAGACTGATGCGTCAGATCGTGGTGTTGGGGCAGTTTTGATGCAGTACGAAGATGGTGTGAAGAAACCTGTCGCATACGCTAGCAAGAAACTTTCCAAATGTCAGGTAAATTACTCTACAATCGAGAAAGAGTGCTATGCGATAATCTGGGCAGTTCAAAAGTTCCGCAGGTATTTGTATGGTAAGGAATTCCTACTAGAGACAGATCATCAACCACTAGTATATCTTACCAAAGCCAAGGTGTCTAATGCACGTCTGATGCGCTGGGCATTACTTCTGCAACCATACAGGTTTCGCATTATTTCCATCAAGGGTTCTGAAAATGTAGGAGCTGATTGTCTTAGCAGAATTTAGATATGTATATAATTATATATAGTCGATTTTATGCTATAATTGATTGTGTTTTTTTTCAAAAGTTCGTTGAACTTTCTTATGTTGGGGAGATATTGTCACAATCAATATTTAATTTTAATTGCATTTACATTATGTTTATGGTTTTTATTTTATTTACCCTTTACTGGACCTCTATACTTTTGTTACCTTATTGAACCTCAGTTAAGTTTTGCAGGTATTGGTCAGTTACGACCTATTGTATTTTGGGGTATTTAAATCGCTGCATAGCTGACCAAGTAGCCGGGGTCCACGTTTTCATAGCTTTTAAATGGTTGACGTACAGTCCAAGATGAGTTGATAAATACTTTTTTTCAACGGTAACCATTTCTCCGTAAGGGGTTCCTGATGTAATCCAATTACAATCTAGCCATGTGTGTGTTGGCGACCACCTTAACCAGACCGGGATACCCACTGGGAGCCAGTTGGCGGGAGACCGTCGTGAAACGGGGCATGTCTGCGTGGACGTGGTTCTGAGCCAACACTAGGATACTATTGAGGATTAAAAGAGACTTTAAGTTCTATTTATTGTAAATAATAGCTGTAAAAATTGTTTTTATTGATTTTATTTATAGATAAAAAAAAATTGTAAATAGAAAAAAAAATCTTGTTATATCTGACTGGACAGAGCACGACGGCTGTCGTGACAACCAGAAACAGGAGGCAGTTACCAAATTAATAAACAAAGACCGAAAACTTGCAGTGATCCTGCAGGAGAACTGAACACCAGACAGTATCGTTACTAAACAGTATTCTTTTGGAGGGAATTCTGTTTCAAGAAATTGGAGGTCAGAAGTTTTGAAGTTTGTGATGGTAAATTTACTAAATTGTTTAGGTTGCTTTTATCTTCCATTGGTTATATATACTTAAAATATTTTTGAGGTATTTTTTTCAAGGTGTGAATACTAACAATTGGTTTAGAATTAAATACATGATAGTGAAAAATATATCAATTTTGTTTTCACATGAAAAAAAAATGTTGTAGATAAATAATGAATTTAAATTAAGGTATAGATGTAAGTTTTTTTTATTCCAGGGAAAAAGTCGAAGATGATTATTTCAAGTGTCACTTTTTAAACCCACTTTCTTCACTGGACAGCCATAACACCACATACAGCAAAACTCGTTTAGTACAAACACGTATATTGTGAATTTACAGATAAAGCGAAGTCATCATGGATCCCCAACCATATAAATTTAACAGATTCCTTATACAGATATAACAAATTACGGATATAGCAAAGTAATTTCGAAGGTCCCCATGCCTTTGTTATAACTAAGTTTAATTGCTGTAACAGTAAACGTCTGATGTAAAAAAAAAAAAAAAAAGGTAACTTTAAGTCTAGCTATTTCAACAAAATTGTTATGTAACAGATTTTTTTTCTTGATTAATAATTTGAAAAAAAGACTGTATTAATATAAAAGTTGTTATATATACACGTACTGTAAAGCACATAATTTTTGCAATTATTTTACCTTATTTTCACAACATTGTCATTGACTCTTTTTTAAATAGACAGATTTTTCACAAATTGGTGTCAATACTCTTTTTAATCTCAAAAAACACTATTTTATGTGAGAATTAATTTTCTGAGAGCACAAAGTCTTGTTTAATAGTGGGAAAATAATGTTCTCGTGAATAAAACTGATAAACAGAATACACATGAGTATGTGTGTGTTTACAGTTTGTTAGTGATATATTAATGATTTTTTCAATGTGTTGTTAGTTTTATAGTCAATTTAGATTCAGCACCTTTTCTCCATTTTGTATCTAGTATTTGAAAATATTGATTACTGGGCAAAGTTCCTGTGAAAAGTTTTCAGTATGTTGTTGGTGTTGCAAGGTCTTAAAGATGCATACTAGTATGTGCCAGTCTAGAATTTTCTTGTTTTTCCTCAAGATAATAGCATTAATCCAATCTTACAATCTTATTTTGCTTGGTTTCACTGTGTAACTGTGGAAACCGTAAAAGTTATTTATAGAATGATTTTGCTAACATCTTTTGGTCAAGTTACGCCTAGAATTAGTGAATACTTTGCATTTTTCAGTATTTAAATTGGCTTTGAAATATACCCATATTTACCACTGACTTACATGTACAAATAATTTTCTAAACATTTTCTGTGTAGCATAAAATTAAAACAAGGTGTGTAGTTTTTGTGAGAATAATTTGTTGGTTTTTCTTAGATTTTATTAAATGTTCAGTAGAGATTTCAAGTAGCCAAAAGTCTCAATTTTTCAAAAATTTCTGGCTGTTTCCATAGCAACCAAGATACCTAGCAACCATATTTTATTTGATATTTTTATTTCTGGTATCAAGTAGTACTAATGGGGAAAGTTTCATCAGAATCAGTGCATGACAAAGAAGTTTAATTGTTTATAGAAAATGGCTATCAAAGAGCTAATTTTTGCTAGATTTTGAGTTATCTGCCCTTTGTAAGGGATCATTGAGAAACAATAATAAAACAATTAATTTTGATTTATTTTAATTAATAGCTTTAAAAAAAGTGAAACCATTTATTATTCATTTGATTTCTCATATTTATAAGAAAAAACTGTTTGGAAAAGAAATTTTATTAAACAATTAGTGTCTGGTAAAATTTTGAAAAAGAAACAAATTATTTGGCAAAATGCCAATTGTCGAAGTTAAAAATATTTTAAACGAATAAAATACCCACTCTACTTTTTATAAAAGTTGAATAACATTATTATAGTGTTTTTAAAATTTCAGTTGATTTTTTCTCATAGTGCTTGCAATTTTTTATGGACCTCTTGAAAAACAGGGTAAAAATGTCCATTTTCGAAATGTTAGAATTTGGTCATCTTTGAGCCACCAATTGAAGAATTTGCTGTGACATTTAGAATTTTTTTTATTTGTGTTTAATATATTGCTCCATATGTTCTGTTCATATAATGTATTATTTATCTTATAAAAATAAAGATGATTACACCATATGAAATGAATTATACAGCATTTTTATGTGTGAAATGGGCATAAATGGGGCCAAAATCTATTTTTGTCCGTTACCATGGCAACCAAGGTGGTAACCTTAATTTTGAATGTTGATTATGTCATACTGTATGGGCATTAATCACCTGAAAAAGTTTCATTGAAATCGCCAATGGTGTGTGCCACAGCCCTACAGTAAGATTTTGGTCCTTACAGAGAATTGATGTTAAACCCTACAGATATCTGGAGTAAATGCCATAAGGCTGTCGGAGTAACCACTCTTCTGGCAACTCTGTCCTTTCCGCGGAAAATGTCCGTCCAAGTGGGGGAGTTAGCCCAGTAAGCCGGCTATCAAGGAAAAGATAAACTCTTCCTTAAAAATCACGGGCAGATCTAGAATCGTTAGCCATGTAAAGCCATAGATCGAGTGAAAAGAAAACAAAAAATACCCTGGTCCTCTGAGTTGGGGGTTGGGCACAGGGCTAACAAGCTTGTAAAAGGAAAAATGTTACGGAAACAGCAACAAGAATAACCTTTACTTACATGTAAGGGTGTGAAAGGCCCTAATCTGAATTTAATGAAAATCAGGCACGTAGCACGTGGGGTTCCGGTAATGGCGGTGAGCAAGACGGACGTTTGGTAGACAGCTCCGTAGAGACTGGCAATATTGGCAGTAGTACCCGCTCTTTACATATCAAAAGTATGTTTCTATTTTAGACACTGAAAAAACTTCTACTTTTGTGAGTTATTATTGATATTTGTCGTTTGTGGGACATAATTTATGGAGAGTTCCGTGTTCGAGTA
This sequence comes from Saccostrea cuccullata, assembly GCF_032062105.1. Taxonomy (NCBI): domain Eukaryota; kingdom Metazoa; phylum Mollusca; class Bivalvia; order Ostreida; family Ostreidae; genus Saccostrea; species Saccostrea cuccullata. The sequence continues at coordinate 237,609 of NW_026928923.1, read as the reverse complement.
GTGCACGTGAAAAGTGTTCATGTGAATCAGTTCAGTGTAGTGTTGTGCAGTAAACAGATTACAGGTGCTTGAAAACAAAAATTGCGGTTTTAAAAATGTCCGTCAGTCAGGGTAAAAATAAAAGGTCTGGAAATAGGAGTGCATCTGCCAATGTTAGTATTAGTGTTAGTGATGATACAATCGGTGAAAAACAGTCGGAAAAACAATCAGAAGGTGGTGAGATATTGAAAAGTATTTTGGCGGATCTAAAGTCTTTGAAAGAAAGCATAAAAAAAAACTGTGAAAAATGATGATCTGAAAATTATTGTTAGTACCATTGTCAAAGAAATCATTTCTGACCACAATAAAGAAATGGAAGTAATGTATGAGGAAAGAATAAAATCATTACAAGAAACTATTGATAAGCAAAGATCCGACATAGAAAAACTGAAAACAGAAAACAATGAAATCAAACAAATTGCCAACTCAGCACTGGCCAAATCAAACTGGAACGAACAATACTCGAGAAAAAACAACATTAAATTACATGGGGTGAAAGAAATTAAAGGAGAAATTGTCATGGAGGTCGCACAAGAAATTATTAAGGGAAACACAGGGGTGGAAGTTCCGGAGAGTGATATCATTGCTATACATCGTATTCCGGGAAGACCGGGTTATCAACGGCCAATTCTGATGAAAATGAGAAACAATACGGCCAAAACCAGGATTATGATCCATCGGTCAGCCATGAAGAAAAACACGGATTCTTCGATTCGCCTCAGTGATGATGTGACCTACTTGAACAGCAAACTGATAAATAACCTACTCGAAAACCCCAAGATCAAGGCTGCATGGTATTTCAACGGGCACATCTATGGCCAAGTGGGGGAGGAAAAGGTGGTGTTTGACATCTTTGACGACATAGATGAAAAAATAAATCCTAAAGAAGACCAGGAGTAAAATCTGCAATCCGGAAATTACTATACTACGCACAGGTTCTGAGATTACACGGCACAGACAAACAACCGGTATTGAGCTACTACCTATACGGACATTCCATACATGTGGTTAATGGTATGAATTATTGCCAGAACAATCCTCTACAGACATTACTGTAACGCAAAATATGTTTTATTTTTCTTTTCATGTTTTTCTTCTCTTACTTTCCTCTTCTTTCTCTTTTCGTACGGCATGTTTTCAACAAAGTGATAAAATCAAACCTTTCATTTACAGTCTGAATTCCAGTCGGTGTCAAGTCCCAATGTCAGTACTCTGTTTTGATGGAGGTTAAAATATTATCAGTTAACTGTCAAGGTCTGGGTGATGTCGCAAAACGTAGAGATGTTTTTCATTATTTAAAAACACTTAAATATAACATATATTGCTTACAAGACACTCACTTCTCATCTGAAATTGAGAATGAAGTGAGAAACTTATGGGGTTATAAATGTTTTTTTTAGTTCCTTTACAAGCAACTCCAGAGGTGTTGCACTTCTTGTAAATAACAACTTTGATTTCAAGGTCTTATCAGAAAAAGGTGATAAAGATGGAAATTTTCATATTATTAAAGCTTGTATTCAAGGTCATGAATTAGTAATATGTACTGTATATGGTCCAGATAATGACGCTCCGAGTTTTTTTGAGAATATTGAATCATATTTAGAGGACATGAATTGTAGTAATATTGTATGGTGTGGGGATTTTAATTTAGTATTGAATCCAGAACTAGATTATTTTAATTATAAACATGTAAACAACCCAAAGGCTAGAAGTAAATTATTAGAAATTATGGAGTCCAATGGATATATAGACCCCTTTAGACAACTACATGAAAAACACAGAAGGTATTCTTGGCGCAAGAAAAAGCCTTTTAAACAGAGTTGTCTTGATTTTTTTGTCATGTCAGAAACACTTTTACCTTGCCTTAATAAATGTAACATTGAAACTAGCTATAGATCAGACCATTCAATGATTTCTTTGGTGTTAAAATTTCATGACTTTAAAAAAGGACGAGGCTTCTGGAAGTTTAATAATTCTCTTTTAAGGGACAAAGAGTACTTAGATAGCATTAAAGAGGTTATTAGTAATATTAAAAAGCAGTATGCTGTACCAGTTTATGAAAGAAAATGTATAGATTCTCTTCACGACAAAGACATATGTTTTACTATAAATGATCAATTGTTTCTTGAAACTCTCCTAATGGAAATCAGGGGCAAAAGTATTTCATATTCTTCATACCTAAAAAAGAAAAATGAAAATGCAGAAAAAAAATTAAGAGAAGAAATAAATAAACTTGAAGAAAATATTACAGATGAAAATATTTCTGATTTGGAAAACAAAAAACAAGACCTTGAAAATTTAAGAAAACATAAATTACAAGGTATATGTGTAAGAAGTAGGGCACGATGGGTAGATGAGGGAGAAAAACCTACAAAATATTTCTGTTCTCTAGAGTCTAGGAACTATACTAGTAAAATAATACCTATGCTAGAATTAGATACAGGGGAGATAATCCATGATCAAGCACAAATTTTAAAAGAAACAAAGAATTTTTATGAAAAATTATATTCTGAATCTGTATTGAGTGAACCACTGAAAGAATTTGAGTCGGATCTAATAAGTGAGAATTCTCCAAAATTATCTAATGCAGAAGCTGAAGAATTAGAAGGTTTCATTACTTTACAGGAGGCTTCTAGCACTTTAAATAAAATGAAAGCAGACAAATCACCTGGTTCTGATGGTTTTTCGGCAGAATTTTTTTAAGTTTTTTGGAAATACCTTGGAGAATTCGTTGTTAGATCAATTAATTATGCATATGAGAATAATCTTATGTCTATCACACAGAGACATGGTATAATAACGCTTTTACCTAAGGGGGATAAGCCAAGACAATTTCTAAAAAACTGGCGGCCAATAACACTCCTAAATACTGTATACAAAATTGCATCAGGTTCTATTAAATTGGACAAATTGATAAATAGTGATCAAACGGGATTTATTTCCAATAGGTACATAGGAGAAAATACACGTTTAATTTATGATATAATGCAGTACACAGAAGAAGAAAATATACCAGGCTTGTTGCTTTTGATTGACTTCGAGAAAGCTTTTGATACTATTTCATGGAATTTTATTCAGAGTTCCTTACAGTTTTTTTAATTTTGGTCCCTCAATACAAAAATGGGTGAAATTGTTTTATACCAATATAAATTCCACAATTAATCAAAGTGGTAATTTTTCACAAAGATTTAATATACAGAGAGGGTGTAGACAAGGGGACCCCCTATCACCCTATATCTTTATCTTGTGTGCAGAAATTTTAGCAATAATGATAAGAAAAAATTAAAAAATCAAGGGAATTACAGTAAAAAATATGGAAAAGAAAATATCCCAATTAGCAGATGACACTTCAATCCTTTTAGATGGTAGCAAAGAATCATTAACAGAAGTGATGAAAACATTAAAGAAATTTTCAGAAATGTCTGGTTTGTACATCAATTGTTCAAAATCCCATGCAGTTTGGATCGGTTCCAAAAGATTTAGTCAAGAAATACTAAGCAATGAGTATAATCTTAAGTGGGGATGTACAAGATTTACCTTACTTGGAATTCATTATGATGTTGATTTGAATGAAATTGAAAAACTCAATTATGAACCAAAATTAAGACAAATAAAAGCTGTAATTAGTCAGTGGAGTAAAAGATATTTGACACCTATTGGAAAGGCTTGGATTGAATTAAATAATAAAAACTATAGTTTATCCAAGGTTGCAGGAGACATACCAATTTTTTATAATCCTAAAATTGTCATTGGTGGGAAAGTTATTTATAATAAAAATATGTATGACTTGAATATTAGATTTATTAATGATCTTATAGATGAAAATGGTTCCTGTTATAGTTTTGAGGAATTTTGTGGCATATATCCAAATTTAAGGCTTAATTTCTTAGATTTTGCAGGTATAATACATGCTGTAAAGGCATGGATGAAAGCAACAGACACTAATGATACAATTGCAAAATTACCTAACCCATTAATTTTGTCCAGCACTCATTTTCTTTCAATGTGTAAAAAAGCGAAACAGTTTTATGAATTAATCAATGTAAATGATATTGAACCCACTGGGAAAACAAGATGGAATGATATTTTTAATTTAGGGGAAAGTGAATGGAAAAGGATTTTTAAACTTCCATTTAAGATTACAAAAAATAGTAAACTGCAATGGTTTCAATACAGAATTCTAAATAAAATACTAGGTACAAACTCATATCTATGTAAAATAAGGAAAAGAGATAATAACTTATGTTCTTTCTGCAATATGGAAGAAGAAACAATAATACATATTTTATGGGAGTGTGACAATGTACAAACCTTCCTCAACAGTTTTGAAATATATTGTGAGCAAAAGATAGGGTTGCAACTTTCATTTACAAAGCAAAATTTTATTTTGGGATTTCTAGTAAAAAACAAAGACATTCGTAACTTGCTGTTCCTATGGATAAAATATTATATATATACAATGAGATGCTTAGGAAAAAAATTAGATGTCAGACTTGCGACTTCACATATTAATTTTTTTTATGAAACTCAAAAATATTTAGCATATAAAAATGGTGACAGAGAGATTTTTGACACCGACTGGAATCAGTGGAATCAATTGTTTTTATGAATGAAAAAGTTTTTTTTGTTTATTTATGTAAAAGAATTAACATGCCATCTCTCTCTCTCCCTTTCTCTCCCCCTCTATCTCTCTTTCTCCCATCTCTCTCTCTCTCTGAAAAACCAATCTGTACTATGATAAAATGTGTATTTTGATTTATAAAACAGATTGTGTAAAATAAATAAAGAATTAAAAAAAAAGGCACGTAGCAACAGGAAGGTCAGTGGGGGGTTTTAACTCCTGGAAAATATTTGTATTATGCTAAGAATAAATTTTGTTACATTGCCTTTATTTTAGTGAAATGGGGGGGGGGGGGGGTCAGCTACACGGTGTGTAGCGTCTTCTCCATAAATAATATCGTATCCATAACACATGACACATAGTTTGCTAACAATTGTGCAAATAGCTTGAACTAGATTGTCAATGTTTTCAAATTCCTTACTGCGTAACTCAATTAGTTCAGCAAGAGAAGAGCATATCACTTTTAATGACGTTCCTAACTCTTTTGACAGGATTTTTAACTATAACCTGCTTCTTTGCAGACCATCCATCGTCCGATTCAAACTCTCTACCACTCAAAAATTATATTTTCCAATTTATACAAATACGAGGGGTTATCAAAAAGTTCGTGGACTAGCGCCATAAAGCTAAAACCGCTTTAGGTACATCAATGAATTTTAAAATATCTAGTTAGCATCATCTTTTCTATCTGAAGAAAAAACAATATCAAAATTTTTTATTTTATTTTTTAATAAATTAGTAATGTTTTTGTAAGCAATGGTATGTCCAGGCGGCGAAACCTCGAACACGAAGTTTTTGCGACCAAAGTGAAACTGAGAAAAACTCTTTTGATATAAACATTTGACATCCAAATTTCCCGATAATTCAGGTATGTAATGGGACACAATTATTACATAAAATATTAAATTTTTACTTCATTCTGGAAATACTATGAAATTTTATAAATTTTACATGGAGTGTCCAAACAAATAAGATCTTGAAAATGACGTTAAATGGGGGAGGGGTTTCTTTTCCAACATTCTATAAAGGTTTGCTCATAAAAAACTGGTATAGACCTAAGAAATGTTTAAACTGGCTACAGAGAAATATTATGCACCAAGAGTACTGTCATTTAATTCCAAATAGATTAGAAAGGAAAGGGATGCACGGTTAATGTTGATTTGTAGTCAAGGTGTGAAAAACCAATCAAGTCAAAAAATGACGTTGATAATGTGTTGTAGATATTGAACTCCCAAAAGCAGAATAAGCTGGCACATTCAAGTTAGGATCTGTTATTGTTTAAATCCATTTGGAATATTATATTCATTGGAAGCCGCTGTTCATGACATTGTAAGTGTATGATGTAGAAGTGGACATTGAAAAACAACGACGTTGTCGGACGTCACGAAACGAAACGGCGTCAGCGCGGGATGATCATATAATGTCGTTTTTATTTTATAATAATTTGGCAAATAATGAACGTATCAAGCTACAATTTTCAACAATACGTAATATCGCGACTACCAATGAGTAACTCGCAGTTATCTAACTTACTACCGCTCTTTTGCGGGGAAGTCGAGAAAAGTCTACATTTCTGGGGGCAAATGACATTGTTTACAGTAGTAACAATCGAATGATTTACAACAATTTAATGCCGAAATCACTATGTTTTGCCAGATATTGAACTTCAAATAGTAGATCGTCAAATAAGGAAAGTTTAAAATATTTTATCTGCTTAAAAATGTGACGATTTTCAATGAAAATTTAACGAGAAGAGTCCGCTTAATTAAAAATATCGTTAAAAATATGACAATTTAGAATTGGCTCCTCTCAAAAATATATTAGACTGGTTCAGCGATTGTTTAGCGAGGTATTCCACCAGGATTTTTTACTCATCTGTCCTTATAAATGCTACAATGATAGATCTTGCATTGTATTGAATAGCACATTGCCCCCACCCAACAGACGATTCCTACCTCCTTCGCGAAAGAGTTCCGCTAAGTTAAGTAATCGCGATATCAAGTATTCATTTTTGTTGTTGCTGTTGTTGTTGTTGTTTTATGTCCCATATGAATTTTGAAAGCACAAACTCCATAGTACTAATTTTATAGCCTCAGTCCACGAAGTTTTTGATAACCCCTCGTACACAGCCTATTTTTTTTTACATTTCATGATTTATACAGAATGTTTTGTTAAAGAAGTTTCCCGAATGCAAAGCATTTTTTGCTACGCGCTGCTCCGTGACGTCCTCCAATGTCATGATTTTTTGCCTTTTTTAATCAAGTCCATATGTATTTAATAACTGATATCTTTTTAACGGAGCGATGTGTTGCATTACCTGATTGCATCTTAGCTAATTCAGCAAGACTTAATTTAAACATATAAATTGAATTTCGTTTCAGCTCCATTTATCAGAGGTATGGCTATAGATACTATAAAGTGAAAATTAGTAAATTAGTTGAATTTGTCGTTGCTCCGTGACCCCATTTTTTCTGTTCTAAATCTTTGATAATTATACCCCCCCGCAAACGAAGTTTAGGGGGGGTATATTGGAATCACCATGTCCGTCTGTCCGTCCGTCCGTCCGTCCGTCCGTCTGTCTGTCTGTCTGTCTGTAGACGAGATTTTGTCCGGACCATTACTCAGAAACTTTTGAAAGGATTTGTCTGAAAATTTGTACACATATTATTCACCATATGAAGTTGTGCACCTGATATTTTCATCTTGATTGGATTATTATTTTGAATTTTACAGGTGTTTTTTCATTTTTATTTTGTGGTTTTGTCTGGACCGTTTCTCAGAAACTATTGCAAGGATTAATCTGAAAATTTGTACACTTGTGTGCACCTGGAATTTTCAACTCTTTTTGTTAATTTTTTTGCATTTTACAGGTTTTATTTTTTATTTTAATTGACTTGTTCATTTTGGGCTCATGTATAAGGTTTGAGATTTAGAATCTAGAATATCTGTTCAAAAATACTACAGCTTAAAACTACTCATAAAAACTTAAAAAAAAGAAACATCATCAAGTGTTAAAAACAGTTTTTACATTGCACAGAAGATAATGTAATTTCATTTGTCTCTTGGGAATAATGACTGGACATGCATCCAGTTAAAGATAAATTAATGAGTTTGGTGTTGGAAGTTGTTAAGGCATATCTCTTATCAAGCGTGTGTGTTATCTAATCTCCAGGGAATAAGGCACAAGAATTAAAGATCTCTCTTCTCTTATTCTCTTAATTGTAATTTATTGTCTGTCAAAGCACTTCATTACTGGATGACCAGCTCTTTATTTTCAAAATGCATTTCAAATTGATATATCAAGATTAATTTGATTTTGTATAATGGTTTTTTTTCAACAATCAGTTTGCAGAGTGACATAACACATAATTGCAAAATATTTTTTTAATGCAGAAATAAAAAAAAAAATAAAATGAAAAAATAAAAAAAAATGTTACAATGGAATTAAATTGTATTAGTATTGATGTTTCATTTGGTTGCACCTTTGTTTCATTCATTAAGAAACATGATGAGCAATAATATTTCACTGCAAATATTTGTAAATTGTAAACACCTCTAGACCCATACAGTATTTTTGAATTGGCACCTTCTCTGAAAAACCCAGCGGGGGGTATTTGTCCCTATTGGACAGTTCTAGTTTTAATAAATATGAAGATGTTTCCATTTTTTTTACTCAGATTATTCGAATCTTTTGTTAAAATGTAATTAACTAAGTTGGATATAATTTGACGTTAAATAAAAAAGTATAACAAAAGTCTACGACATATTTGAATGACTCTCGTATATATCTTTTTTTTTTCTTTTTGTAGTTCAAATTGATATTGCAATTTAATGGGTCTATGGTGATGTTGAATTAAAATATAACATTAAAATTACGGCCATTTTTGAACGTAGCAATAAAGAAACGTCATTGTATCAAAGGATATATATTTCTTTGCTTTTTCAATATTAATATAAACATATACTACTAGTTATTTATATATGTATATACTTTACCTTTTAATATATTAATTGGTAATTTTAAAAAAAAATCAATTCAATTCTTGCCGGTTATTCATGTAGAATGTTATACAAATATTGATATAGCTTTCAATAATTGAACTGCTGAGCGCATAAACGAATTTGCGTTTGATGATATCAATATCACATTCAGTGAGAATACAGTGTATGCATATGTTTAATATGCTCTTCACTAATATTCTAAGAAAGTTTATTTGTATCAGTCATACTAATTTGCTTGTTATTTGCATCTTCTAAATAAAAAATACAATTAATTCTTTTCGTGAATGATTCATGGTTTGTTGGCTTTAAAATGTGTTACTTAATTAGGATGAATGAAGTTGCTAAATTGACTATGTGAATTAAACAGATAAAGTGTAAATTTTACAGATTAAAGTGTAAAATTTTACAGATTAAAGTGTAAATTTTACAGATTAAAGTGTAAATTTTACAGATTAAAGTGTAGAAATTAAAAAAAATAAATAAAGTATCCAAGTGGCACTAATACGTTTCCGAAAATTTGCTGTGTTTCCATAAAATCTTAATTATACACATTTTAACAATGACTCGGCTCTGTATACTAGTACCTCTATCACTTAGATATATCAATTCTTCAGACCAATTTTTATCCCTTTGTTACGAGATCTTTAACTCGTTATAATGAGTTAATTTTCATTTAGAGATAAAGAACTCGTAAAAACGAGATAGTTAATTCGTTATAACAAGTTTATTTTCTCGTAATAACTAGATAACTAATTTGTTTTAACGAGATAACTAACTCGATATAATTAGACAATTATCTCGTTATAATGAGTTATCTAGATATTTTTTATCTTGCCAAAATTCAGCCTATGAGGCTTTCGTAAACCTTACCATACGCTTTACTTTCATAATATCTGTTTGACATTTTATACACATTTTTATAACCCTATTAGAGGTTCATTTTAAAGAATATTTGGATTAGAAGTGGTAATAGCAATCCATTTTTATGTTGATAGGGTTGATAAGATTGATTTATATAAGCTGTAAGTACGATATAACATATGTTGCGCATATACAAAATATATTTACAGTGCAGTACAAGAGTAATTGACATGTTATATTACACAGTGTCCGAGCATGTCAAAGCTAGCTAATTATAATGAAATTAGGCTTTTGAATATACATGTAGCATTTGGAATTTTATCTTATATACGAAAACTTCAAATTACGTGCAATGTCAGCTTACAATAATTTAGAGTGTACATCATTATACAAAACATGAACACACACTTTCATAATAAGACATGTCTTATTAACCTAATTAACACGCCAATAGAAATTGTGTTATGTATATGTACTTGTTCATTGGGTTGTCGAGTTAGAAAGCACTTAGCCAAGTAAAAAAAAAACGAGGCGAGGCGAGGCTTCTTAGACATCTCCATGTTCTTCTAAAAATATGCATTTGACATATAATTTTCAAATTTCGCATTCAAAATTGTAAAAGTTACAAGTATTTAACATTGCTTTTTTGCATATGTTTTGGAGTTACGTAGACACCAAACATCTCAAATATTCTGTTTTACAGTACTCCTGTTGTTTCTCCTTCATTGCTTTTAAAGTAATAAGGAAGCAGGTCTGCTAGAAGCATTTCAGCTGGTGCGTACTGAAAATTACCCTTAATATACAAAACAAATTAATACTACAGTAGGTGTGTACATGTGTACATATAATAATGGGAAGGAGACAGGGATACTTTAGACGATAATTTGAGAGGTGCATATATAAAAACTCGATGTAAATTTTAATTCTTTATTCAACAAAGGGTTCTATGCAGAGTGGCTTTCCAAAAACAAAATGTTGATCTAAACTGAAATTCGGTTTTTAAAATTATTCATAAGTAAAGAAAAGAAATGACGGCGCATTATGTAATGTTAAGATATAACACCACAGGGTTCGTGAATTGATATCTGATTCCAAATTTTTCTATTTATCACAATAACCAGAGTGTGTAAAATGATTGCAAGGTATGCTTTACAAATTGCTTCATATGATATATCTGTTTCAATTGTCATTTTGATTTAGGTCAAGAACTTTGATTAAATGCATTTTCATGAGTACAAATAAAATTGGAATCTACGATTTATATTGCATGAGGATTTAACAGAAAAGGATGCACAAAGTTCCAGTAATTCTTTAAATTGATCTTTGTAAAATGTTATTTCTTAATATATATATTCTATTCTACACAGTTAACCCCTTAACGGCCAAGTGCGCCTTTTGACGCATTTTCAGCATCACAGTGATTTAACTGTTGGCGTTTTGTAAATAATTGGGATACAACTAAACAGTTGATATTTTCTGAAACTAGAGAAGAAACACAATTTTTCTATTAATAATATCAGTTTTTCTCTGCGATGTTAAGAAATTATTGTAAACTTGAATTGAACATTGAATATAATTGCGGGAAGTTAGTAAAATTACGCATAAATGAGTGATTTTGTGCTATCTTCTGTAGGCTGTATCTCACTTACAGCACACGATAAAATCAAAGTACTGAAAGTACTGAAAAGCGGTTAGCATGCTTTCATGTAATATGTACCGAAAAAAGTGCATGAAATGGTTATATTTAAGTATGCATATCTTTGTCCAATGTCATCAGAGAAAAAAAAACAACAGACATTCTGTTTTTATAATACTTTACTTAATAGTAAAACCAATAACATTCCAAACTGATGTCACAGATGGATGCAATCTAATTAAAATTAGATGTTCCGAATCCGCTACTGCTTCTCAAACATCTAACAACATCCTAATTGGGGTCAAGTAAGAGTGAATCTTCGATTAGCCAAAGAAAATGGTTCCTCCGAAATCTTGGCTTATAGTTCAGATGGGTTTCTTGTTTTCACCACCGAACAAAAACACCCGAGGAGTTTTGTTGTAAACAAAATATGCATTGCAAAAGCTGTGTTATGCATGACGTGTGGGGTATCTTGTATAGTTTGTGCTCTTTCGTTTGCATTATTCACGTTCAGATGCCAGACTGCAGACTATACATGAAATTTATTCCAAAATTACTTTAATTCAACGTAAGACAGTATCAATAATGATGAATGTAGCCGTGGAATTAATTTGAGAATTGTTTACCGAGGCTTGATTCTACATGGCCAAAATGTTTGTGTTTACTAGTACATGTATTCATAATCGAAAGGTCGCTCTGATGTGACCCCGAATGGGATGTTAGATGTTTGAGAAGTGGTAGCAGATTTGGAACATTTAAATAAATCAAATTAGATTGAAATTCGTGTTTCAAAATTTAAACATGAGATTTCTTCAGTTTGAAAGAGAGGAAGTGCATTTTTAAAAGTTCTCTCTTGGTGGCATCCAATCGTTCTCTGGATGAAAACAATTATGTTGATGTTGAAAATTTAATTGTCTTTCATGCTCTATTGAATCTGAAATTAGGTTATTGTAAAGCCTACTATAGCAAACAACTAAAAAATGACAAGCTAAATTCTTTAGATTAATGGATTTGGAGTAGTGTAGATCTACAGCTGGCTAGTCAGAGAAAAAAGGATGGCTGAGCAGAGACTTTGTAAATGAATTGATATCAGAGAGTTCCAGTTGTGTAGGCTCACTGCGGGTGTAACCTGTCAACGAGGGATGCTTACTTCTTCTAGGTAACGGATCCCAACTCTTGAACTTTCAGGAGTCAGCTTTTCTTCTTAAGGAGGAACAGGACCTTTAGTTGAAAAAATTCCTGTCAATGAATTTTTTTCGTATTTTTTATTTTACTAATTTAATATTTACTTAACATTTTAAAACGGTCCTGTCATGGGATTTCTTGACTTATTTAAAAGATATCGCCCCACAAATACCGCCCTGTTTAGAGTTTGTATGGAGTTTAGAAACTTCATGTTTACGGGCCCATAACGGAGTCCATAATGCAAATTTTTACGCACAAACGATAAATATGATAGATAACACTATATACTCAAATATTTAAGAATATTCCTAGTGTTTAAATTATCTGAAAGCAATTGTTTTAATTTTATGTGGTATTTGGGTGGGATGATTTCTGCATTTTTCAAGGTAGCTTCAACGACAAAAACCTCATTTGGAAAAAAATCTGTCAATAACTATTTCTAAATTTACGATTGAATGTCAGTCCTTCATCGTAATTATTTACTGCATAAATATCACAGGGTGAAGCTTACCTCAATGTCGCACAGGACATCGTTGAATTAGACGTAAGCATGATAAAAACACTTCACGTATGTATTTTCCGAGTGCGGGAAATCAATTGTGACGTCACACGAAAACATAAACATTCAAAATTATCTAAATACAGGGAAGCTCTGCTAGTAAACACGAAAAAATATTAATTTAAAAAATCTGCTTCAGAAATTTATCATGATACATTGACTGTGACCTGTTTATTATGAAATAAAACTGATCATGACGGGTGTGTGTACTTGATCTCGCTGCACTGAGAATTCAAACACTACGTCTATGACGTCAATAACGTCAGACTGCAGGGTAAAGAGAAACAAATGTGTGGATTGGGCAACTTCAAAATATCTATATGATGGCAAGATCTTTAAAAACTTTATTACAAATAATTTCTAAAATTAAATTTTTAAAAATCAATTTTAGAATTTAGAATAAAATTACACAAGAATTGTTGATTTTAACAACGTTTAACATGTATATCATCACCGATTATGACGTAATATGTCTTTTTAGTCATGTGACATGTTCCCTGTCTCGCCTTAAATCGATCATTGATCATTCTGTATTTTGATACAGATACTGAATACTTCCGTTTAGTAATATTATGAACTACTACTTCTACGGGAAGACTGGCGAGTAAACAAGATTATCAAGCTTTATGAAATGTACTTCATTGACTTTTCAAACAAGTAAATGTTCGAATAAAGTAAATGGTATATGAGAATCATTTAAAAGAAGTCTTGCACAATATGTCTAGATAAGGACATATAATGTGTATTTGCCATATACTCTTCATGCAATGTTGTTCTCAAATAAAACATGTGAAAAGGAAAGATGTCTAATCAATCAATACTATTATTTAAAAATTCAAATGTACACTAAAAATCAGTGTAACTTAAGAAGTTATCAGTGTCACTTTCTTCAATATGTCGGTTCAACAATATACACTGATTTCTTTTCTATCAATGTGCCTCTAAACACCTGTATTTTAATTTAATTCTTCTTAAACGCTCAAAATAATAATCGACAAATTGGACAAATTCAAATTTAAAAAGTATTTTCACAGCTAATAGTACGTTCCCTAGGAATTGATCAAATTTTCAAAACTTATAAATAAGCATTTAGTATATATTTTAAATTTTTGCTAATTGCCAAGATTTTTCTTACCTCATTCTTCTGTGAATAATAATATCGGTTGATTTTTAGAAGAGGATCACAATGCAGATTAAAATTAATATATATTTATCCATTTTTTTTCAAAATTAATTTTACTACTTTAAGTGCCCCATTATTTTTTTCAAAACTAAAAGTAAGTGATCCCTTATGATCGTTTGTAATAAATTATCAAAGACGGAGTAGAGAATTTACCCCCGGGAGCAGAGCTTTTATAATCTGTTTAATAGACAGAGAAGAAAAGAGATGAAAACAAACGTTTCATTGTGGAGGTACTTCTGTTGTTTCCATAAAAACGTTACAAAAAGTGTAAAACTTACAGATATATTCGGTGTTTTTATAAAAGCGTTTTTCAGGTATTACTTAACTTAATAAATGGTGTTTCTTAATATTTTGGCAAGGAAAATCAAACTCGATCGAGAGATTTGCTGATGTTTTTGCAGTCTGTAATAACCTTCAACCTGCTGTATAATTAACCGTATCGTTCAACTTTCAAAAATAAACTAACAGTTGCTATAAATCGCGATCGCACGATGTACATGTAATAAGGACCAAATTCTCATTTCTTTGAAGTTAGTGTTCTAACTATTGTCAATGCTTTGGTAAATACTAATAAGAATTCGATATAATCGTTATAATAGCCACTCTTCATACACAGCATATTGTCAATCTCTCACCAGGGGGCGTATTATGCCAACAGTATACAAATCATAGGAAGCGCTTTGTTGAAGTTACCTTTGTCGATAGGTAGCGCCTTGTGGAAGTTTCCGGTTTTGGTTGCAGAAGCATAAGGTTACGTGCCATAAAGCGATGTCGATAGGTAGCGCCTTATGGAAGTTTCCGGTTTTTGGGCTGCCATGCCATAAAGCGGTTAGCTAGCTAACCGCTTAAAAAATGAATGCCATATCCTAAAAGCGGGGAATTTTCCCTACATTTTCTCTACTGGACATTAAAAGGTACGAGCATCCGTTACAGAAATATTTGCTGTTGAATATTGGAACTTTTTCGAGTAAAACAAAAAAAAGCACTATGACGTCATCTAACGTTTTACGTGTACACAATGAAATCGTTCATTAGCTTTAGAATATAAGTGATAGTTCTTGACCCAACGCCCCGACTTCGCGCACCCACTGTTTCAGTGTCATTCCTACATGTAGTAGGAACAAGAAAACATTGATGTAACCATCAATTGTCGCCCGGGAAATATATAAAGTAAACAATGGGAATGAGTCTTGCTCATCAAACCGCTTTGATATGTGTAAAAAGGCATGCGTCTAATTGATGGCGACGATAGTCGCGAATATTTTGAAAACTTATACTCGGATAAAAATCAAACAAAAACGATACAATTTTAAACTTGATCAATTCCTCAAGTAAAGTTTGGCTGCATAAGATATAAATTGAAGTTAGACACACGCATCACCTATATTTAAAAATGTATCAATTTTCAATTTTAGAATATAAAACATGAACCGTGCAGAATACGTTTTTATCCGAGAAGTAAAATTTGATGTTCTAAAAAAAGGGACCTGTCGTTTTTCGATAGTACATGATAAGCAACTTTATATATTAAATGTGAAAAATATATACATTTTTACAGATTCACTTCATGGAAGTAAATATATTATGTATCTCGTAATTTATAAACGGAAATAACATCCTGATTAACAATCTTTTCAATGTGTAGAAAACCTTTAATTCTAAATAACTACTCCCACCCCAATCCCCATACACCAACAGATAAACTTATATGTATAGAGCAGCCCGGTCCTCCGGGCTGCAATAATTTATAAAGTAATCAGGTATTGTCGTTACCATTTTCTTACTTTTCGGATGTGTTATTAAAAGTTAAAAAAAAATATACAAGCTTATAAATCTTTTTTCGAGTCCTTAGGCTAGTATTTTAAATGTACTCTGAAAGGAAAAGCTTTCACAACGACGAAACATATTAGGAGTTAAAATTTCGATGAAAGATATATTTTTGCTAACGCACAAATTGCATTTAACTGACGCGATTATTTTTCTTATCCTTATCTTTATCTAATATAAAATGAATGTATAGGAACATGAACATAAAATAATGAATATACACTGAGATATTTATTTTTTAAAAATCGGGAAACTTAATTTCGTTAGAATTATTTCCCTTTCTGTTACCATGGTTGTTATATACAAAGGGAGAGACATAGCACGGAACAGTCATTCTAAAAAAAACAAGCGTGGACAATTAATATTTTTTTCATGTCACTTACAGATTTTCCCTTATAATATCTTAACTATAGATTTTAAGATCGAATTCAGCTCTAAGATATAACAATACACGCATGTTTTTTTTTTTTTTAATATTTACCGATATATATGTAGTTAAAGTTTAGATATGAACATCATGAAGGCCTAATGTTGAAAACGTATTCCAGTGCAAATCTTAATGTCGCTTCATTTATATACAAATTTCAAGACGGGATTCTCAGCCGTAAAAGCGTTCCTAACAGACTGCGATGAATGTTAAATAAGTTTTTTTTTTATCTTTAATAAATAATCGAAATCAATTTAAACCACTTCTCGAAAAAGAAATGCATGGATCTTCTTTCATAAGTAATCATAGTATATCGCTAAAAATAAATCAACTTCAGTACTGAGTTTGCTCTAAATTTCACGGACAGATTATTTGCAGGTTTCAAAAAGAACTGAAATTTACCAAAAAAAAACTTATATCAATACTAGTTGCAAGTCAGTTATTTATTTTGAAGACAATGTCTTTTTAGATATAAAAGAATATTTACATTTGCAAATATCTTTCTTGGATGAACCTATTGAAGAGAAAATACGTTCAATTCTGTGTGAATTTCATTAGGGGCCCGGGGTCAGAGGTCATAGCGCGACCGGATCACAGAGCGATGTGATATTTTGACCAAACAACTTCTAGGTCATTGCGCGTCACTACATAGCAATACGTTGGCCCGTTCGTGTAATAAATACAATTTTTATTTAAACTCGAAATTTATTGGTTTCAAATGTAAATATAAGTAATAAACAACAATGTTAAAAAGTTCACTGGGAAATGAAGTTTTAGTTGGTACGTGATCAAATCTACTGAGAAGCCCTTCGGGCTTCACAGGATTTAATCACGTGACCAATTAAAAGTTCATTTCCCAGAGAACTTTTTAACATTGTTGTTTATTTCTTAATTGAACTGGAGAAAAACATTTACTTCCGAAATGGTAATTCAGGAAGGATTTTGCATGACAGATATAATTTTTTTCATTCTTTGGGGAGCGAAATTCTTCATACTTTTGTTTTATATCCTAAAACAAGCTTTGATTTTAACTATTGCAGAGAATTTTAACTTTTATTATAAAAGTTGGAGAATTAACTTCCGTAACCTTAACTTCGTAACGATATTTTTACCGAAATTTTAGCTTAATTTTGGATATGTGAGACTTCATAAATCATACATTTGTGTCTATACTAGACATCAGAAACAAACAATTGGCCATATTTAGCTTTCTTTAAAAAAATAATTGGACTGGATCAAGTACTAATTCCGTAATATTACCTAAAAAACAATGGAATATTAAAATTGTATTTAAAAAGTAATCTATGCAAGAGTTGTGGACAATTTTTTCCCCAAGTTCAATGATATGTCTTTAAGAAAATTATAATTATGTTTTTGCTTTTTGAAACAGTTATTTCTTTCATGATTTATATAATGAATTCGTCCATTTATCGTAGAATGACTCGGAATTACATGTAAGGTCGGGTAGCGAAGTGGGACATACAATGGAAGTATATGCACTGGCGTCAGAAGCAAATTGAAAGTGGAAGGGGGCAAAGTAAAGGAGAAAAGAATATTCAAGTTACAAAAAACTTGAAAAGCGAAAAAAAATTGTCCTTCGTCCTTCACGAAAATCCTATTTCGGGGAGGGGGGGGGCTAATATCGAACTTCTCTCAATACAATTTCTTTCTAAACCTACGCTCCAATGTTCATTGTCTTTATTATGGTTATCTTTGCAAAAAAGAGGCCCTATCCCCCACCCCCACCCCCCGATTCCGACGCCTATGATATAAAAATTTGTATAGCGATTCAGATTCCGTTTTTTCTATTGCGACTTTGAATAAAAAACGGAAGAAAAATGAAGAAAAATCGTGTTTTGTCAGACACAGACAGAGATGCTGTCACTGAATTGCAAGAAACTTGTTTGTCTGTGTAAACCATAATGAGTAGGACCCCCATCCCCCGCAATAACCAACTTTTTACATCGTAGGTTCAAAATGTATCGCAATATTCTTTTTTTAAAACGTTCTCGGAAATTGATATCTACATGTATTATGATTATATTTATACAAGTACCAAGTCCAAGAAAAGACATTTACATGCAAGTCTAATATATGTCACCTATGAACTATTTTATACGCGTTCATAGTGAATGCCTAAGTACACCGATAATCAACACTCAAGCCACGGTCCAGAGTCCGCCTGTAGCCTCCATATTGAAAGAGGATTTTGGCCGTGATTAGAGAGACACCAAGTTTGCACAAGAAAATGCCAAGTGTTTGTCATCTTAACATTTTGTTCCCAGTGCATGTATTTTACCTTAGTTCCCTGAAAAAGGTTTGGAGATTTTCCTTTGCATAAGCCTGCACTGATATTACCACCTAAAAATATTGAAGATCTATAACAATGAAACGAAATCCAAAAAATGAAAAACTCAAACTTTAATCTATATTGCGCTGTCGCCCCATGCGGGCTCATCAGTAGATTAAGCAATCAAACAGATACATATACCCGCAAAGATAACATGATCAAGGTTGTGACTCAAACTGGACTCAAAGTGATGCACTCAATTTTTCTTAAGAAGGTTGACACACGAGAATACTCATTTTAGGGTTTCTTTAGTAAGGACATTTTCAAAGGCTGCTCCATTTGCCACCTCTATTTTTGTTTACATTCCATACCTAAGTTTCGTTTCCTTTTTTACTCATCGGTACCCCCCCCCCCTTCCACACAGACACATATTGCTTCATGTCTCTTAGTAAATAAAGATAAAGGATTTCTCTGGGTAATGGATTTAAAGGGGATCAAACAGTTACTTGCCCTGGTTGGAATATTTATTGTAAATGCTACATGTCACAGCTAGTTGGTGTTCATTTTGCATTTGCATTGATAATTGATTTGGGAAAGGGATCATAGGTGATGATAAACTGTAATGGAAGACATGTGCAGTACTTGGTAAAACCTTCATAGGGAAAAGTAGAATGGACTAAATTTAAATTTAAATTCAAGCATGCATAATAGTGAGACCAGTAAAAAGTTCCAAAGTCATGTAAACTCGTATTAATACTGTAAGTCTTTTTATTTTAATCCCGATGTAAAAAAATTACAATTTGCTTTATGCATACGCTACCGATTGAATTACATACTCTCAGGTACATATAACTATATTGATCAATCAGATTAAAATCAGCTGTAAGTTTTTGTTTGGCTACGTTTAATACTAGCCCAGGTACTACGTTGTTCGTCGTATTATCTCAGAAAAGTGAAACTCAAACGAATGGTAACTTGAAATTTATTTTATTAAGTGTGGCGATATTAGGGCACGGCTGTTATTAGTAACTTGCTTTCAAATACAAAACAAACAAAATGGGCAATGGGCGGCCAGCAACGAGCATGCCCCAAATCAAATGCACAAACAACATTCAACATCAAATACAATCAAATAGTAAGGTCATGACCAAAGGTCAAAGTTCATATAGTGGTGGGTCAAAGTTTATACAACATCAAAGTTCAAAGTTCACATTTTATCGCAATCAAACAAGTTCAAAGTTCACAACAACATCCAAGTTCAAAGTTCACCATATATATCTAGAAAGCATTGACCCTGGGAGGTGCAGAGGTCAAAGCTTACAATATATTTATTACCAAATGCCGCTTATACGCCGTTTATATATCATTCACTGTTTAGGAAAGATTGGCCCTGGAAGTTCATCAGTCACTGTTTAGGAAACATTGGCCCTGGGAGGAGCAGTGGTCAAAGTTTGCGAAAATGTCATCTAGGTTGCTATCCAGGTACACTTCTTCCTTCTTGTAACAGCCGTACCGTTTGGATTAACTGATCCTTATATAGGGCAGCTGCAATAGAAAGAAAAGCAAAGCACAAAAATCCATTCAAATAGGGGGTTGGGCGTGGAGGGTATTTTTCTAAATATCTAATTTTACAAAAAATTGTCCTTTAAAATTGCACCAACCTCATTCATTGATTCTTTGATTGAAAAGGGATTAACGGAAGTTGACTCAGGGGGAATAACTCTAATTGATTGTAGGGATTATAGGCGGATCTAAAGCTTGTATTATATATGGGAAATCAACACTTTCTTCGATAAAAGCCTCCAATTCGAATAGAATTGGATGTGGTGTTATCTCAGAAAAGTGAAACTCAAACGAATGGTAACTTGAAATTTATTTTATTAAGTGTGGCGATATTAGGGCACGGCTGTTATTAGTAACTTGCTTTCAAATACAAAACAAACACAATGGGCAATGGGCAGCCAGCAACGAGCATGCCCCAAATCAAATGCACAAACAACATTCAACATCAAATACAATCAAATAGTAAGGTCATGACCAAAGGTCAAAGTTCATATAGTGGTGGGTCAAAGTTTATACAACATCAAAGTTCACATTTTATCGCAATCAAACAAGTTCAAAGTTCACAACAACATCCAAGTTCAAAGTTCACCATATATATCTAGAAAGCATTGACCCTGGGAGGTGCAGAGGTCAAAGCTTACAATATATTTATTACCAAATGCCGCTTATACGCCACAAGTTCCCTGAGATGAGGATCAGAATGAAACTCATCCAGGGAACTCCGCCACCATGGTGGGGGTAGAGCGGCATATACGAACAGCCGTACCCAGGACCCTTGTTAATTAGGAAAGCAGGATTGACCATGCGCAACGATAGCCTCAAGTCCCCCTGGAGAGAGTTTAGAAATATGTTATTTCCCAACGAGGACATGTGTACCCCGTCGTGTAAAAACAAGGCCGGATCAGGTTTAATGTCTGTATGGCGGATTATTGCGCCCCCAGATTGCAAGACAATTGCAGCTATACCAGAATTAACCCGTTTGCGTGCATTTTCCATAGCTTTTAAATTTGCCGAATAGCGCCATTGAAGACGAGGAAGGATAAATGACCATATAATCCTAATGTTTCGAAAGTGATTCATTAAAAATAAAACCAACTGCTTTGCCACAACCCTTATTTTTCTGATCGATACATTGCCCAAATCGTTCCCCCCACTATGTATAAGAATGAAATTAGGTACAGGGCCCACCTTTTCCAGAGTTCTTATCTTTTGTCTTGTTTTACTTAACTGGAGGCCACTATAACCCTGCCACCACAGGGAGATGTGCTTTCTTTCTAGTGTCAAATTTGTACCACCTGGTCTTAATACAGCTTCCAAAAAGGCGTGCTTGATTATTGATGAACCCACCAACCATATAGTCTGTGTATCTAAAATTAAATTAGAACTTTGGTATGCGAATGTAGGATTTGTAAGCATCAGATTTCTAACGACCAGATCTCTGAATGTCATTATTTGAATATCCTTTTAACGCGAGATCAGTACTTGCGCCAAAGAGTGAGATTTGTAACCCGAGATACCAGGTAAATTCAGGTGCTTTACTGCCTTACACAGTACCCCCGTAAATTGATAACGAGTGAGTGGGGATAAGTCGAAGTGTCGAAATAATGGACCTGATCCCTCTGGACGGATGCTGACGTATTTGCTAATGAGCTGATATGGACATACTACACCCCCCTGCTTATCTATTTGTAGTACTGTGCCTCTACCTAACTGATCCGTTTTCGAGTACTGGATAGTCAGTGAGAGAGATTGTGTTTCGTGATTTATGTTCAAATGGTCAATTTGAATTGTATTTTGTTGATCACCTTTGCTTGTATTAACTGTTAATTCGCCCACTCTAAAAAACCCATGAAAGGCCAGGGAGAATGCAGCTGAGAAAAGAGCTGTTTCAAAAGCATTGGTACATATTATGGGCAGAACCTGAATAATATTTATCAAAATTGTTTTCGTTATTGGCAATCTCGTATCTGCTTTATGTTTCAAACGTTTCATACCCTGCAATAACTTTGTAACCAAGAATTCCGGGGTTGGATCGTGAATACTCTGCAATTTACAATAGAATCAATGAAATGGCAGACAAGTATGACCTCACGGTACCATATGCAAGACCGGATGATGATGAATGCAAAACGAATTGCACGACTGAGTTTAATGTAGGAGGCCATGGCGTACAATCAAGGAGTCTACATACTTTGTAATAAGCTGCCATTCCAGCACGATGAGATTTATGTGTGTTTTCAGATACTGAAGCGTCTAAAAGTTTAGCAAACTCAGGCTGGAGATGATGTTGCGGAATGATAGGGGCACTGGGCAAGGATGTGTCCTGGCATGTGGAGCTGCTTGTCGGAATCTGGCCCACTGCTTACGAAAAATTGAGTCAGCTACTACATTGTCTTTGCTTGATATGTAAACTGCACGAAACAAGATATTATATTTCATAGAAGCAAGTACCAATGATCTAAGTAGGGTCATGACCCGCTCTGATTTGGAGGTGAGCTTATTTAATATAGCGACTACCGCTTGATTATCTATATGGAGAATTATCTTTTTATTAGTGTAGAGAATTTATATTAGTTGATTGTCAGATTCCGGATTGTTAGCTACTTATTATTAATCTCCCATTTAGCTGTATCACCTTATCTATTAGTAAGCATAGTCAGTTTATTGCCCTTTAATTACAGTGATAATTAGTTAATCACGGGTGGTCCTTGTATAATTTTATGTATTGCCTCCCCACTTAGAGGAGGTAGAATTTTCACTCCCCACATTGTGGAGGCTCAGTTTACTATATAAATGAGCGCATTTTGATCATTAGATAGAGTAGATGAAGTTTAGTTGTTGTAGTTTTGTGTTTAGAGAGTTGAAGAAAAGTTATTCTATAGAGATAGTTGAAGTTAGTGATGCTATAGGATTTTGATAGAATTGATTCAGAATGGATTTATACTGGATTACGGGATTTTAGGATTTTATATACTGTATTTTCATTTGGATTATTTTACTATTATTTCTACTGTGAAATGTGGACTATGTGTGTGTGTAAATATTGTGTGTAGACATGTAAATAAATTAGTGAACTTCAATACGGACTTATCATTCAGCACAATACTAAGGAAAGTTGGAACTTAAGGGAAAAACCGCTCGGACAATAAATATGTAGACACTCGGCAGTATAAGCCGACTTCCCCGCAGCTCGGCCTGAGCTACAACTGGTGGCAGCGGTGGGATCCGTGTTGATTCATGTGGATTTGTGAGATTCATATGGATTTAAATTTATGGATTTTACGGACCGTTCAAAATAGTGAATGAATTGGATATTTCAGTGAAATTGAAAATGGAAAAATTTTCATTTGTGAAACATTATACCATTAAGAAAAATGGAGTTGGGTATGTGAAATATTTTGTGGACTTGGAAATTTATGATTTAAAGTGTACCAGATGTGATCACACATTCTCTAAATCTAAGACCAAAAACAAAACTATAATGGAGTGTGAAAAATGTGCAACCTCAGTGTTCCGATTTTCCTGTCCTCGTTGTGGCAATGTGGAATACCGTTAGTGCATTCGCAAAAATGAGTTATGTCAACGTATATGATTTAGATGAATCCGGAAATTTTGTGTTAATTGGAAGTGTTAATGTTAACCTTCGAAAAGAGTGTCCAAACTGCTATGTAATGTTTGTGAAAAGTGAGAATCGCCATTGTATTTACAGGAAAAATGGACACATCAGTAAATATTACAAGTGCCCGTTTTGTGGATGCAGAATCAAAGCCTACGATGAATTCTAGAGACTTTGTGTGATTTAAGCGTGTTAATTCTACCATGAATAAGTAGTTCTTGGAAATTATTGTTTAAACTGGATTTATTTACTGTGTTTGTTGCATTGACACATTGTGCATTAATTCTCAACATTATGTTTGGAGGGGAACGCACGACATTTTCACCGAGAGATATGGAATTAACTGGTAATGTACCCTCAGCCAGCACACCTGAATTACCAGTAGGAACATCACCAAAAACGCCAGGATCAACAGCAAGACGTAGACTTTTACCAGAATTTGATCAGGAATCACCATCACCTATTCTACCTACAGAATACAATGAATCTACAGCAATGTATGAGAACAACGTTCATTGCAAATCTTTGGAAAATAAGGATTCAGGATGGAGTTCTATCCTGAGATTATGGATTACTGTGATTTTACTGTGTGTGCTAGGGATTATTACTGTGTACCATTATTTTCCGGGATATCTACTGTATTGCCTTACGAGAGAAGTTCTGGTGATATCATTGTTCTTAGTTCTTCTCGCGATTCTAGTGAGTGCTGTGTGGAAAATGTGGAAAGATTATCGTGGTGTCGAGAATCTTTCCGAAGTCAGGAGACTACAGCCTAATAGTTCTTCAAGGAACTTTGCCCCGGAAACTGATCAACATGTACTGACGAGTGAACAAAGCGCCAAATCGTTCAATGTTCAAATTAAACGAATTTTCAAAGGAGATAACACTGATGTATGGAGTGAATTTATTCGCTACTTTGAAAATATATCTACTCTGAATAGATGGTCAACAGACATGAAACGACGAGTACTAATGACAACTTTCCGTGGTCAAGCAGAAACCTTTGCCTATGGTTTACCAGATAGCGTACTACAGAGTTACGAATCTTTGATGGAAAATATGGATCACAGATTTGGTCACAGAGCCATGAAAGAAAGCTATATTGCAGAAGCTAAGATGCGTCGAAAAATGAAAACAGAGTCATTTCGTGATTTTGGCCAGTCAATTGCTGATTTATTTAGGAGAGCCCATCCAAATAATAGAGAGTATGTTGAGGAAGCTAGTCTCAAGACCTTCATGGATAACTGCTCTGACAATGAGGATTTCCGTCTAGCTGTTAAGCGCACCAGACCTTCAAGTCTTCAAGATGCAGTTACTGCGGCTATGCAAGAAGAATGTATACGAATGACTGAAAACCTGAAGATGAAAGAAAGAAGAGTAGAAAGACCTGTTTATGATATTCGTAATTCTTATGCCAGAATTGTCAACAAGAATAACCATCCAGAGCGAGGTAGTTCTAAACAAGTGAAGCGGTGCTACAGATGCAATTCCACAGGACATTTACTAAAGGACTGTCCGAATAATACACTTAACCGAAGTAAACGTGAAGTAAGGGAGCCTTTAAACGCGAGTCAGCCGAGGCAGTAGGCCATGCGTCGGCAAAGTTAAGGAAGCGGCCTTGTACTGTTAATCTACAATATCGTGATGGTAAGGAAATTGATAGTGAGACAACACTGTCAATAACTGTGGCAACACAAACAGATATTATAGAGGACCTGGATTATCATTCCTATGGGGATGAAACTCAAAATGCCATACACATTCCTGGAGAATCTGGAATGAGGTTAAAAGGGTTTATAGAAGGAGCACCATTAGAATGGAAATTAGACACAGGAGCCATTAATACGTTCATAACAGAAGATGCCTACTACAGCATTCTTCCAGAACAGCGACCAGTACTTGAGTTAGCAAAGAAGAAATTCCAAGCTGCTGATGGAAATAACTTGCGTATTTTAGGAACAGCGAAAATGTTGATATCATTTGCTGGGTTTAGTGTGATATTTCGCGTATTTGTTGGAGGTGTTAAAACAAATTTACTTGGACTGGATTTTATAACAAAGTATAAATGTCAGTGGAACTTTGACAACAACTTGTGTATCCTGAAATGCGTATCAGATAGAAGTTTACAAGGATCTCATGTGTTTTCCATAGAGGACTGTGTAATTCCGCCACATCATGAGGCAATTATTAAAGCTAGAGTTTACTCAGGACCAGGAGGAGGAATAGGAATTGTAGTGCCCTTGCAGAATTTTGTACTTAGCCATGGATTAGCGGTTGCTCGTGTGCTTGTGAGTTTGGATGCAGAACAAGATTGCATATATTTACGAGTATTTAATCCATTTGAGCAGGAAGTACATGTAAAAGAGAATACGGCCGTAGCATTCGTTGAACCAGTTGAGAGTGTTTCATCTTCTGCCAACCTTACAGATGTGTGTAGTGTGGATGAGACAACAAATAGGAAATTGCCAGATTTCCTTGAGCCAGTGTTCACTGAGGGATGTGAACATTTGACTGAAGAGCAAACAAAGAAATTTAAAGATTTTCTCCTGAGTCGGGTAGAGGGATTTGCTGACCCGAGTAAACCAGCTGAGAGGGCACGTGTTGGAGAACATTTTATAAAGTTCAAAGAAGAAATACCTTTTAAAGAATCTGTACGAAGAGTCCCGATCTTTAAACATGAGGTTATGGATAATGAGATCAAGAAACTGGAAGAACAAGGGCTAATTGAGAAGTCTAATAGTCCTTGGTCATCTCCCCTTGTCTTAGTACAGAAGAAAGATAAGAGCTGGAGACTATGTGTAGACTACCGGAAGCTGAACGCAAACACCATCAAGGATGCTTATCCAATACCGAGAGTAGCAGATGATCTTGATTCCTTAGCAGGATCTGTGTGGTTTTCGTCTTTAGACTTAAACATGGCGTACCACCAAATTCCCATGCACAAGGGTGATAAAGAGAAAACAGCATTTGCTACCCCCCGTGGAGGATTATATCAATACACAGTAATGCCATTCGGACTGTGCAATGCACCGGCTACTTTTCAACGTGTTATTGAAAAAGTTTTGAGCGGACTACAATGGAGGATATCAGTATTATACCTCGACGATATCATAGTTCACAGCCGTGACTTTGATACACATCTAGAAAATTTAAATCTAGTACTTGATCGATTACAAGAGGCAAATTTAAAACTGAAGGCTAAGAAGTGCAACTTTTTCCAGAAGGAAGTGAATTTCCTAGGACATGTCGTATCTCAAGAAGGAATACAGACCGATTCGTCCAAGATTACCTTAGTAAAAGAATGGAAAGTACCCAAGAATGTCTCTGAACTTAGAAGTTTTCTTGGATTGGCAGCCTATTATCGTAGATTTATCCAAGGATTTGCTAAAATAGCAAAGTGTTTACACGCCCTTACCGGTAAAAATAGTACATGGAACTGGACTAGTGAATGTACGGAAGCCTTTGAATTACTAAAGGAGAAACTTGTGTCAGCACCAATTCTTGGTTATCCGGATGTAAGTGGAAGTGAGTTCATACTGGATACAGATGCTAGCAATGATGCTATTGGAGCAGTCCTGTCACAAATACAAGATGGTAGAGAAGTTGTTATTTGTTATGGAAGCCGTGTCCTGTCTAACTCAGAGAAAAACTACTGTGTTACAAGGAAAGAAATGCTCGCAGTAGTATATTTCATCAAACAATTTAAGCATTATTTACTAGGACGAGAATTCTTATTACGGACTGACCACGGGTCACTAGTGTGGTTGCATAAAATAAAAGAACCAGAGGGTCAGATGGCAAGGTGGCTTCAACAACTAGGACCATATACCTTCAGAATTGAACACCGACCTGGAAAGCAACATGGAAATGCAGATGCCTTGTCTAGAATTCCGTGTGATTCAACTTGTAGACAGTGCAAGCGTGAGTCTACAAATAGTGATAGTGACAAATTCTCTCATGTTAGTGAATTACGGGAAAATTCTAACGCAATAAAAGAAGAAGAGAACGTGTTTGCTGTGCGCCAATATTAGGAAGTACAAGGAAGAGAGCTAACAGACCTAATAGAGCAAAAGCTAGAAATCAACCAACAGAACCATTAGATACTCAAAACATTCAAAAACATCAACGCGAATATAACGGGATGCGGACTATAATTCAGTGGCTAAAAAAAGGCGAGAAACCCCCATTATCAGTGATATCATGTGAAAATTCTGAGTGTAAATTTTGGTTTTCCAGATGGGATTTGTTGTATATGGATCATGGAATATTGTGTATTCACTGGATCAATCCAGAAAATGAGGATTACAAAATATGTGTTCCGCGGAAATTACGAAGCGTTATTCTGTGGCAACTACATGATTCCAATAGTGCCGGACATATGGGAGAAAAGAGAACGCTTGCAAAAGTGCAAAATTCGCGTTATTATTGGCCAAGAATGCGACAAAGTGTGCATGATTATGTGTTATCCTGTGATATTTGTGAGGAGAGGAAAAATCCACCTAGAAAGAAAAGATCCTACATGAAGCAATATTTCAGTGGTGAACCGTTTGAAAGGATAGCAATTGATATTACTGGACCTTTTCCAAAATCTGATAAAGGATATTCTTACTTGTTAGTAGTGGCTGATTACTTTACCAAATTCATGGAGATTTTTCCGTTGGTGAATTTAGAAGCAGAGACAGTTGCTG
Organism: Saccostrea cuccullata; assembly: GCF_032062105.1. Classification (NCBI taxonomy): domain Eukaryota; kingdom Metazoa; phylum Mollusca; class Bivalvia; order Ostreida; family Ostreidae; genus Saccostrea; species Saccostrea cuccullata. The sequence continues at coordinate 209,112 of NW_026928923.1, read as the reverse complement.
AAGTGATATTTAAAGGCTGGATAAAACGTTATGGATGCCCAAATGAAATTCATTCGGATCAAGGGAGACAATTTGAGGGTAACTTATTCCAAGGCTTGTGTCGGATATTCCAGATTAATAAAACCCGGACAACCCCATATCACCCGCAATCAGATGGAATGGTTGAACGACTGAATAGAACGATAAAAGATATGTTATCCAAATAAATATGTTCAAACCAGACGGACTGGGATCGTTATATAGATGGGATTGTTCTGGCATACAATACTACGCCACACGAAACTACGGGTTTGTCACCACATAGGATGGTATTTGGAAGAGAAGCAAAATTACCACTGAATCTCATGACTGAAAAAGATCTAACAAACAGTGATGCCGAAGTCAATGACGCAGAATATGTGCGCAACTTAGAAAACAAATTAATCGAAATTCATCAATTAGCGAGGGAAACAATGAAAACTAGTGCTAATTGTAACGGGGACCGTTACAGATGTTCCCCAAACGCTCCCAAACTCCCCTTTTGGTGCCATACTCCCTGTAAGCTTCATTAAATAAGACAAACTCGATGCATTTGAGACTTTAATAACGTTTGCCCAGAAGTGTACAAAGTTCATTCAAATTTTGCGTGCGCATGTGAATGCATGTGCGTAATGACCACATCATCTTGTCTACACAATCTATATATTTTTATATACTAAATATTAAAGCATTTAATCCAAAAGTATTAAAAGGATACGCTCATTCAAGTGTTTTTTTTATTTTGCTCATTTCACGTGCACGCACGTGCATACATGAGCATCGTGACCATATCTTCTTGTAGATGTCCGTTACATCTATCTATGTTCTAAATCCCACCCCGTTTGGTTGAAAACCAAGGGAGTTATAGCTATTTAAAGTTTCAGCCAATCAGATTGCAGCGCACGTACATGCACGTGTATGCATGTGCATGGTGACCACATTTTCTTGTAGTAGTCCAGTATATCTATCTATGTTCCAAATCCCATCCTGTTTGGTTGAAAATCAAGGAAGTTATAGCTATTTAAAGTTTAAGCCAATCAGATTGCAGTGCACGTGCATGCACGTGTTTTCATGATAATTGCTATAAATTTTGTTGTAGGATATCCTAATGCATGGCTATTTTCAAAATTTCAAAGGATTTCGTCAAAAAATAAGAAAGATATTGAGACTTTAGTTTCAGCCAATCAGAGCAAAGCGCACGTGCATGCGCGTGAGATCTTGCTATTTTGACCATGTCATATTGTCTATGCTTCTAATATATCCTAGTATTATAAGTTTCAAAGCATTTCATCAAAAATTTAAAAAGTTACGCCTATATCAATTAAATGTCATTTCACATGTTGCACGTGCACGCTCTTGCAAGCACGTGCGCGCAAAATGACCTTCGTTCCGCAAATCTACATAACATGTCTACTGACCCTAAAAACATTTCACCTTAGTCGGATGTATAGTTTACGAGATCATTCCCGGACAAAAAAGTACCCAGGAAGAAGAAGAAGAAGAAAAATAATAATAATAAGAAACAGAGTAAAAACAATATGTTCCCCAACTTCGTGTGGGGAACATAATAAGAAACCGAGTAAAAACAATATGTTCCCAAACTCCGTTTGGGGAACATAATAATAATAAGAAACAGAGTAAAAACAATATGTTCCCAAACTTCGTTTGGGGAACATAATAAGGCAGCAAAATTCAAATTCTCATTTCTCTACTAAGATTTTTACATCGGGCTCGGAGTTGGTTTTCTTCAGAAAGACAGGACTGGGTTCAAGGCGACTAGGGGTACCACACCGGTAATTGACCAATCAAAATGAACTTAGTCAATTGTAGGTCCATACATTAAGCCGATTTTCCTTTCTTTTGAGAGTTTTTTTAATTTCCTTCCAGGCCAGTTTGACAACTCTGGTACCTGTGCCTAGGAAATTTTATCTACTCTATAAATAAATAAAGTTTTTTGACAGGAACTATTTCTCCAGGGAATAGGAGGCTACTTCCTGGGGTGCTTTTGTGATGTTTATAAAGACATGGAAAACACGTGGATTTGAGGGTAGCCCTGTTTGCATATGCAAATAAATCAGAAAATGTCGTGTACGTACCCTGGTTTTTTGGTGTCAGCTAAGGTGACAGGTATTGTTTAACACCCCCTTATCAATATTTTTTCATGAATTCAAACACGTGAGGTTTTACTGGAAAGAAACGTGTATTGCTTTTTAATATACCGAAACTCGCTATTTCTGGGGATTGTGTAATTCTAAAAAAAATTCAGATAAATTTCAATGGTGAAATAAAAGAAGAATGCTTGGTATTAAAATATTAATTCATATCAGTAGAATTGAATGCTATTAACGACATCTGGAGAAATAGGCTTTAAAAGGTTTATATCATATCTTTGTTCGTCTGCACTTAAATTTCAAACACGACAGAATTTGTAATTTTTGCCGTAAAAATTCATAATTTCTATATACTTTAGAGACTTACCGTAAAACTTTCAGGAAACTTTCTATGAAGTCTTTTCTGCACCTTAAGTGAAATTTTATGTCGATCCCAGGTGTTGATCGAGTTTCAGAGAAATTTTCTACGTTGTTATTGATTTTTTTTTTTTTAAGGAGAAGGGGGGGGGGGTTGACTTTTTTATTCTAAGCATTTGTTAAAGTGAGTTTGTAAATACATCTACGAACTTGAGCTGGATTGTGACCTTTGGGTCAAGGGGTCAAAGGTCAAGGTCAAAGGTCAAGGTCATCAAAGCATTTCATAAAGAAATATAAAAGTAACGGCCATATCAAGTATACAAGTCATTTGATCATTGCACGCGCGCGAAGGTGCAATGCATGAAAGCTATATCATCGTGACTACACTTTTAATGTGTTTCTATTCTTTGAATTTTGAAACGTTACATAAAAAAAAATTACGACTATATCAAGTAAATCGGTCATTTAACGCGTTGCGCGCGCACACGTGCATGCAAGTCCTTGCATTCAAGTTTGATAGTAGCATAATGTAAGAATCCGTCATATCTATTCATATTCTAAATTTCATCCTGTTTTGTTGAGAATCAAAAAAGTTATAGGCATTTAAAGTTTAAGCCAATCAGATCGCAGCACACGTGCATGGGCGTGGTTTCTTGAAAACTTTTATATATCATAGTTTAGGACGTATTAAGGTATGATTATGTTTTAAAATTCAAAGTATTTTGTCAAAAAACAAGTACGATATTGAGATTTTTGTTTCAGCTAATCAGAGCAAAGCGCACGTGCATGCGCGTGCATGCATGTGCATGATGACCGTAACTTCTTATAGGAGTCTATTGTGTCTGTCTATGTTCTAAATCTCATCGTGGTTGGTTGAAAAACAAGGGAGTTACAGCCATTTGAAGTTTAAGCCAATCAGATTGCAGCGCACGTGCATGCGCATGCTTTCATGACAAATGTTATACATCATGTTGTAGGACATCTTAAAGTATGCTTATATTTTAAATTTCATACCATTTCGTCAAAAAACGGAAAAGATATTGAGATTTTTGTTTCAGCCAATCAGAGCGAAGCGCACGTAAATGCGCGTGAGTTCTTGCTAATTTGACAGTGTCACATTATCTACACTATTAATATATCCTTATATAATGAGTTTCAAAGCATTTCATCGGAAAATGTTAAAGTTATGGCTATATTAAATATATTAGTCATTTCAGTCATTTCGCAGGCGTATGCGCGCAAAATGACCCGCACGTGCAGGCGTATGCGCGCAAAATGACCTTCGTTCCGCACACCTACACAACACACCTATTAACCCTAAAAAGGTTTTAGCTCAGTTGGGTGAACAGTTTCTGAGAACACTCGCGGACAAAAAAGTACCGGAGAAGAAATAAGAAGAAAAAAGAATAATAATAATAATAATAAGAAACAGAGTAAAAACAATATGTTCCCAAACTTCGTTTGGGGAACATAATAAAACAGCAAAATTCAAATTCTCATTTCTCTACTAAGATTTTTACATCGGGCTCGGAGTTGGTTTTCTTCAGAAAGACAGGACTGGGTTCAAGGCGACTAGGGGTACCACACCGGTAATTGACCAATCAAAATGAACTTAGTCAATTGTAGGTCCATACATTAAGCCGATTTTCCTTTCTTTTGAGAGTTTTTTTAATTTCCTTCCAGGCCAGTTTGACAACTCTGGTACCTGTGCCTAGGAAATTTTATCTACTCTATAAATAAATAAAGTTTTTTGACAGGAACTATTTCTCCAGGGAATAGGAGGCTACTTCCTGGGGTGCTTTTGTGATGTTTATAAAGACATGGAAAACACGTGGATTTGAGGGTAGCCCTGTTTGCATATGCAAATAAATCAGAAAATGTCGTGTACGTACCCTGGTTTTTTGGTGTCAGCTAAGGTGACAGGTATTGTTTAACACCCCCTTATCAATATTTTTTCATGAATTCAAACACGTGAGGTTTTACTGGAAAGAAACGTGTATTGCTTTTTAATATACCGAAACTCGCTATTTCTGGGGATTGTGTAATTCTAAAAAAAATTCAGATAAATTTCAATGGTGAAATAAAAGAAGAATGCTTGGTATTAAAATATTAATTCATATCAGTAGAATTGAATGCTATTAACGACATCTGGAGAAATAGGCTTTAAAAGGTTTATATCATATCTTTGTTCGTCTGCACTTAAATTTCAAACACGACAGAATTTGTAATTTTTGCCGTAAAAATTCATAATTTCTATATACTTTAGAGACTTACCGTAAAACTTTCAGGAAACTTTCTATGAAGTCTTTTCTGCACCTTAAGTGAAATTTTATGTCGATCCCAGGTGTTGATCGAGTTTCAGAGAAATTTTCTACGTTGTTATTGATTTTTTTTTTTTTTAAGGAGAAGGGGGGGGGGGTTGACTTTTTTATTCTAAGCATTTGTTAAAGTGAGTTTGTAAATACATCTACGAACTTGAGCTGGATTGTGACCTTTGGGTCAAGGGGTCAAAGGTCAAGGTCAAAGGTCAAGGTCATCAAAGCATTTCATAAAGAAATATAAAAGTAACGGCCATATCAAGTATACAAGTCATTTGATCATTGCACGCGCGCGAAGGTGCAATGCATGAAAGCTATATCATCGTGACTACACTTTTAATGTGTTTCTATTCTTTGAATTTTGAAACGTTACATAAAAAAAAATTACGACTATATCAAGTAAATCGGTCATTTAACGCGTTGCGCGCGCACACGTGCATGCAAGTCCTTGCATTCAAGTTTGATAGTAGCATAATGTAAGAATCCGTCATATCTATTCATATTCTAAATTTCATCCTGTTTTGTTGAGAATCAAAAAAGTTATAGGCATTTAAAGTTTAAGCCAATCAGATCGCAGCACACGTGCATGGGCGTGGTTTCTTGAAAACTTTTATATATCATAGTTTAGGACGTATTAAGGTATGATTATGTTTTAAAATTCAAAGTATTTTGTCAAAAAACAAGTACGATATTGAGATTTTTGTTTCAGCTAATCAGAGCAAAGCGCACGTGCATGCGCGTGCATGCATGTGCATGATGACCGTAACTTCTTATAGGAGTCTATTGTGTCTGTCTATGTTCTAAATCTCATCGTGGTTGGTTGAAAAACAAGGGAGTTACAGCCATTTGAAGTTTAAGCCAATCAGATTGCAGCGCACGTGCATGCGCATGCTTTCATGACAAATGTTATACATCATGTTGTAGGACATCTTAAAGTATGCTTATATTTTAAATTTCATACCATTTCGTCAAAAAACGGAAAAGATATTGAGATTTTTGTTTCAGCCAATCAGAGCGAAGCGCACGTAAATGCGCGTGAGTTCTTGCTAATTTGACAGTGTCACATTATCTACACTATTAATATATCCTTATATAATGAGTTTCAAAGCATTTCATCGGAAAATGTTAAAGTTATGGCTATATTAAATATATTAGTCATTTCAGTCATTTCACGCGCCCGCACGTGCAGGCGTATGCGCGCAAAATGACCTTCGTTCCGCACACCTACACAACACACCTATTAACCCTAAAAAGGTTTTAGCTCAGTTGGGTGAACAGTTTCTGAGAACACTCGCGGACAAAAAAGTACCGGAGAAGAAATAAGAAGAAAAAAGAATAATAATAATAATAATAATAATAATAATAATAATAATAAGAAGCAGAGTAAAAACAATATGTTCCCAAACTTCGTTTGGGGAACATAATAAAACAGCAAAATTCAAATTCTCATTTCTCTACTAAGATTTTTACATCGGGCTCGGAGTTGGTTTTCTTCAGAAAGACAGGACTGGGTTCAAGGCGACTAGGGGTACCACACCGGTAATTGACCAATCAAAATGAACTTAGTCAATTGTAGGTCCATACATTAAGCCGATTTTCCTTTCTTTTGAGAGTTTTTTTAATTTCCTTCCAGGCCAGTTTGACAACTCTGGTACCTGTGCCTAGGAAATTTTATCTACTCTATAAATAAATAAAGTTTTTTGACAGGAACTATTTCTCCAGGGAATAGGAGGCTACTTCCTGGGGTGCTTTTGTGATGTTTATAAAGACATGGAAAACACGTGGATTTGAGGGTAGCCCTGTTTGCATATGCAAATAAATCAGAAAATGTCGTGTACGTACCCTGGTTTTTTGGTGTCAGCTAAGGTGACAGGTATTGTTTAACACCCCCTTATCAATATTTTTTCATGAATTCAAACACGTGAGGTTTTACTGGAAAGAAACGTGTATTGCTTTTTAATATACCGAAACTCGCTATTTCTGGGGATTGTGTAATTCTAAAAAAAATTCAGATAAATTTCAATGGTGAAATAAAAGAAGAATGCTTGGTATTAAAATATTAATTCATATCAGTAGAATTGAATGCTATTAACGACATCTGGAGAAATAGGCTTTAAAAGGTTTATATCATATCTTTGTTCGTCTGCACTTAAATTTCAAACACGACAGAATTTGTAATTTTTGCCGTAAAAATTCATAATTTCTATATACTTTAGAGACTTACCGTAAAACTTTCAGGAAACTTTCTATGAAGTCTTTTCTGCACCTTAAGTGAAATTTTATGTCGATCCCAGGTGTTGATCGAGTTTCAGAGAAATTTTCTACGTTGTTATTGATTTTTTTTTTTTTAAGGAGAAGGGGGGGGGGGTTGACTTTTTTATTCTAAGCATTTGTTAAAGTGAGTTTGTAAATACATCTACGAACTTGAGCTGGATTGTGACCTTTGGGTCAAGGGGTCAAAGGTCAAGGTCAAAGGTCAAGGTCATCAAAGCATTTCATAAAGAAATATAAAAGTAACGGCCATATCAAGTATACAAGTCATTTGATCATTGCACGCGCGCGAAGGTGCAATGCATGAAAGCTATATCATCGTGACTACACTTTTAATGTGTTTCTATTCTTTGAATTTTGAAACGTTACATAAAAAAAAATTACGACTATATCAAGTAAATCGGTCATTTAACGCGTTGCGCGCGCACACGTGCATGCAAGTCCTTGCATTCAAGTTTGATAGTAGCATAATGTAAGAATCCGTCATATCTATTCATATTCTAAATTTCATCCTGTTTTGTTGAGAATCAAAAAAGTTATAGGCATTTAAAGTTTAAGCCAATCAGATCGCAGCACACGTGCATGGGCGTGGTTTCTTGAAAACTTTTATATATCATAGTTTAGGACGTATTAAGGTATGATTATGTTTTAAAATTCAAAGTATTTTGTCAAAAAACAAGTACGATATTGAGATTTTTGTTTCAGCTAATCAGAGCAAAGCGCACGTGCATGCGCGTGCATGCATGTGCATGATGACCGTAACTTCTTATAGGAGTCTATTGTGTCTGTCTATGTTCTAAATCTCATCGTGGTTGGTTGAAAAACAAGGGAGTTACAGCCATTTGAAGTTTAAGCCAATCAGATTGCAGCGCACGTGCATGCGCATGCTTTCATGACAAATGTTATACATCATGTTGTAGGACATCTTAAAGTATGCTTATATTTTAAATTTCATACCATTTCGTCAAAAAACGGAAAAGATATTGAGATTTTTGTTTCAGCCAATCAGAGCGAAGCGCACGTAAATGCGCGTGAGTTCTTGCTAATTTGACAGTGTCACATTATCTACACTATTAATATATCCTTATATAATGAGTTTCAAAGCATTTCATCGGAAAATGTTAAAGTTATGGCTATATTAAATATATTAGTCATTTCAGTCATTTCACGCGCCCGCACGTGCAGGCGTATGCGCGCAAAATGACCTTCGTTCCGCACACCTACACAACACACCTATTAACCCTAAAACGGTTTTAGCTCAGTTGGGTGAACAGTTTCTGAGAACACTCGCGGACAAAAAAGTACCGGAGAAGAAATAAGAAGAAACTAGATACGATCTCGTTGCGAGCAACGAGAGGTCTTCCGTCCGATTCAGGAAAAAAAACTTGTAAAATCGAACCAAAAAGTGATTCAAAATTTTGATCACAAGGAGGAGTGAATCCAGGTCGCCAACGTGAATGCGCCTTTTTTCTCTTTTCTAACCAACGCGCGAACCAATTAGCTATTGGGAATACTGCTTTAAATATACTTGTGTATACTTTTGCAACAGTACACCTGTCTAAGAATCATAAAAGTCGGGCCACTATTCATAATTTCGTGTCAAACGCCACGCGTAAATATTCGCACCTTTTCTTTGTACTGATCTATTAAAGAGGTGCAATAGCTTCAATGAAATTAATTAAATAAAACATTCTTATCACCTTTATTTTATTTCGGCGTTAGGAAAGTATATTTAACACATTGTACACATTACATATCGTATCTAGCCCAGTAACACTAAAGGAGTGAAACGTAAATTAAGTTATTTAAGATTGACACTGAATTGCAACATACTACTACGTGAGAGTCCAAGTAGTTTTTTGCATTTCATGTATTCTTATGTCAGAATGGTTTAATCAAACGCTCAGCTGCCTCCATAAGCCCCTACTCGCGAAATGTCGGAGTTGACAGAGACAGCCGCCATCTTGGGCCCGCTTCAGATTTTCAAATATTAATATTTAGAGTTCAGATTAACCAATATTAAGACAACTTATATAGTAAGCATCAATAGAAGTGTCTCTATTAATATTCCAAAAATAAATGAAAAATATTGAAAAACAAAGAAAGTTGAAAATTTGGACTTTTTGAATTGGCTTCCGGTAGCGACAGGAAGTACTGACGACGAACGAAAAGTTGCGTCCTGGAAAGCATTGATCATCATCTATAAACTCTGAAAGTTTCACATTGATATCTTTTACCGTTTTTGAGTTTAATCGAGGACAAAATGTCGTTTTAAAATCAGGAAAATGGTCCAGAACTTGGCACCAGAGAGGAATTTCCAAAAACTTTCTTGGAACTTTCAAGAATATCTTACAACACATCTTTCCTGAAAATTTCATGTAATTCTATCCAGTAGTTGTCGAGAAATCGTGTCAGAAAAATAATAATAATAATAATAATAAGAAACAGAGCAATAACTATAAGGTCTTCCGTGAAGACGGAAGACCTTAAAAAGAATAATAATAATAATAATAATAATAATAATAAGAAACAGAGTAAAAACAATATGTTCCCAAACTTCGTTTGGGGAACATAATTAATTCCGAGAGACAGAAGCGAAATTTTGACAGAAATATACGAGAAATAACGTATGAAATTGGAGACTTAGTGCGCCGTAGTCAACCGAAAATTGTGGAAGGAACGAAACAAAAATTGGCTAGAAAATTGACTGGACCGTGGATTGTTACAAAAAGACTATCAGATGTATTATACCAGATTAAACACTCGGAAAATTCGAAACCCGTTATCATTCACTCAGACAACCTTAAACGATACCACAGCAGTAAAACTTTATCAGGTGTTAATTATGATGCTGAGCCAGAAGACCCTGACGTTTCTAGTCTGCCGCTCCCCGACCAGACCGACCCAAGTGTCTCGATACCCCATACGGAAACGACCAAACTTCAAAAGGATGAAAGGAACGTGGATCAGGAGTCGCAGCTTACCACCACCTTGACACGCAGGGGCCGTGAAGTAAAATTACCAAAGCGCTACTTGTTGTGACCATTCTAAGAAAATCTTTTGAGATGCTATGCTGTGCGAAATTTGTGGAAGAAATATTATAAGAAAAGATAATTTACAACGACACATAAGAGAAAACCATTTGGACCAACTAATTGTGAACTGTTCGTATTGCCAACGTCCATTTTCAAGAAATTTCAGCCTTAAAAGACATTTACAAAGTTGTCATAAACTTTCTGACAAAAATGCTGGAAACGAAGTAAAACTTAGTAAGAAGAAGAAGATGTCGCAGGAGGAACTAAACGAGGCTAAGAAAGCAGTTTTCATTAGCGCCATGTATGAGGACATTACTCCTGTCAACTCGCCACCACGTCCATCAACAGAGTACGATCCAATTAGTGAAGACGAAGATTGGCCGTCCATTGGATCCGAGTTAGAAAATGAGCTTTTGAACTCAACAAACAACGCCAAGGTAAATGCGGTTTTTTAGAAGACATTTTAAATGGCAGTGAGGATGTGCATTCAAACCTCAACGAATCTAGTGACTCGGAAAATAGCGTTGCGGAATCGATGCCAAATTCAACAACAGTGACGGAAACCATAATCCTAAAAATGACAAAGAAAACCACCTATCATAGTGATGGTAACTTGGAAATTGTTCGGGATACCGAAATCTCACATTCAGAAACTGTGAATCCTGATGAAGTGGACCTCGTGAGATTTGCGACTGACATTTTAAATGAAGTGCCAGAACACTTTCGTAATCAAAATGTGAGAATTGTCGAATTAAAGGATTAAATCTATTGTTACTGACTTAAATGTGAATATGTGAATTTATGCTTAACTGTGAATGTGTAATATGAATTTTATTGTCAATTATGTCTTTATTGTTTGGTTTACATTATTCACAGATGAACAATCGGATTTCTTTTTATTAATGCTTTTTGTTTATTGATTTTATTGTACATGTATTTGTAAAATCTTTTATTACTTTTATTTGATTTATTATGTCAAGTTGAAGTACATGTATTGCTGATTTTATTGTTATCTGTCATGTATGTTTTTCAGTTTCAATTTTTTCAATGTTTCGCTTAGCTTAGTTTTTAAGTTAGTTTTTTTTCTTTTATTTGAACGGAGTCAAATATTAAGTGGGGGAGAGTTGTAGAGAATTTATATTAGTTGATTGTCAGATTCCGGATTGTTAGCTACTTATTATTAATCTCCCATTTAGCTGTATCACCTTATCTATTAGTAAGCATAGTCAGTTTATTGCCCTTTAATTACAGTGATAATTAGTTAATCACGGGTGGTCCTTGTATAATTTTATGTATTGCCTCCCCACTTAGAGGAGGTAGAATTTTCACTCCCCACATTGTGGAGGCTCAGTTTACTATATAAATGAGCGCATTTTGATCATTTAGTAGAGTAGATGAAGTTTAGTTGTTGTAGTTTTGTGTTTAGAGAGTTGAAGAAAAGTTATTCTATAGAGATAGTTGAAGTTAGTGATGCTATAGGATTTTGATAGAATTGATTCAGAATGGATTTATACTGGATTACGGGATTTTAGGATTTTATATACTGTATTTTCATTTGGATTATTTTACTATTATTTCTACTGTGAAATGTGGACTATGTGTGTGTGTAAATATTGTGTGTAGACATGTAAATAAATTAGTGAACTTCAATACGGACTTATCATTCAGCACAATACTAAGGAAAGTTGGAACTTAAGGGAAAAACCGCTCGGACAATAAATATGTAGACACTCGGCAGTATAAGCCGACTTCCCCGCAGCTCGGCCTGCGCTACATTAGCTAGTTTGTTACCCCATAAATAAATAGCCAAGACCACCGGAACTAACTCTAAAAGGGTCATGTCTCTAAGTACTTCATTGGACGCCCAAGTTTCTGGCCAAGGGTAAAAACACCATTCCCCATTGAAATAAGCACCACAACCTAAGTAAGACGAACCAGAACTATCTGTATAAAAATTAATGTTGTCTGACGTCCACTCATTATCTAAAAAATACACAGTCCCATTAATTAAATGACTCAAGAAAACTAATCCACATGTACAAGTCCTGCCGCATTGACTGAGTTATCCTTATGCGATAATGTAATTCTGAAATTCCTATTGTAGCATTATAAAGCCGACGCAGAAATGCCCTACCTGGTCTTATGGCTCTTGTAAAGAAATTCAATTTACCTAAAACAGATAGTATTTGTTGGAGTGTTGTCTTGCGTTGAACGACGAGATGGTGTAAAATACCCAGTAGCTCCACGCATTTTGAATTGGGGATCTTAACTAACATATGATAAGTATCTATCTCAAAACCTAAAAACGTCATAACCATAGTAGGGCCTTCAGATTTGTCCTCGGCAATGGGAACACCTATTTCATCACAGACGCCTTGAAAATTCGACATAAGTTCTTGACAAGAATGGGCATCCCTCCCAGCAAATATAAAATCATCAAGATAGTGATCAATTGTTGATGTTTTAGATCGCTGTATCGTAGCCCACTGCAAAAATGTAGAAAATTCCTCGAAAACCTTACACGAAATGGAACATCCCATAGGTAAACATTTGTCTATGAAATAATTACCCTGAAATTTAAAACCAAGAAGATCAAAATCGCCGGGAAATATTGGGAGAAGTCGAAATGCCGATTTTATGTCCCGCTCACCTATGAAAGCCCCCTTCCCTAATTTAGCAATCATCTGAATTACTGAATCAAAGGATGAATATTGTACAGCAGTCTCACAGGGATCTATGTAGGAATTCACACTACTAAACTTCGGAAAAGAGAGGTGAGTTATTAGACGCCAGCCCGAATTATCCCCCTTAGGCACTAACCCAATTGGAGATAACCTAAGATTAGAAATTGGTATTTGCGTGAAGGGACCCTGTATCCTCCCCATTTCAATTTCTTTCAATCTGGGCCCATGATAATGGAGTTTAAACCCTTGAGAGAATCCTTGAATTAGCCGATTTGCTACAATTTTGTAAGGATAGTGGACGAGACATTTTTTAAGGGCGTGTGAATTAATAAGAGTTGAACCTAGACGCCATAGATTGCGGACTGCGGAATCTTGGTCTTGAGTAGGTTTGGCGCTGAGTGTTGCTGTTGGAATACCCCTTATAGTTGGTATTTGCATTGGTGGAATACCCTTTATACATGTAGTTGGTATTTGCATTGGTGGTTTGTGTACGGAAACCTGACTGTCCAAAGAATTGACCATTTGAATTTTGTTGGCGAAATGTTTGTGCAGACCCAGTGTTTGGGGCTTGTACACTAGTAATACAATGTATCAGTGGATGGTTACTGCCACAGCGAAGACAGCTGTGCTTATACGTGCATGGAAATTTGTCGCAGGACCCCTTGAAATTGAAATTGTAACATTTACCATTATTTGTTTTGGGTTCATTTGTCACGTTATAAGCAGGGCCAGAATGCATGTACATTAACCATAATTCTGAGTCAACTTCGCCCCATGATGATGAAGGATTTTGCTCCTTACGCAGCCTAAACTGAGTATCATATTCTTTCCAAGATATAGCCCCCCTGCTAACACCCATTCTTACGGTCTGTATGTACTTAAACAGGTCAAGGGTCTTGGCGGGATGTGCACTCAAGTACACGCTTGCAAATATGAGCATAAGATCAGTCCATTGCTCTATGTTTTCTACCTTTTTTGAGTTGAGATCTTTAGAAATTATCTCCCCCATACTATTTATAACTAATTTCTTTTCATCAGACCCCGATTTTGGTGTTACCAATGTGGCCAAATCAATATACTGCCCCCCAATAATACGTTGCTTGATTGTGCTAGAAACATTCGTACCAATCATATGTACTGATGGGACAGAAACAGGGGTGGTGCCCACATCTGCTGAAGTTGAAATCAGTGTTCCAGGCGTAGGCAGTGCAAGGGATTGCCCTGAACTTCTTGTCAACATTGGTTGAGCTTCCGCTACAGAAGAATTTGCTGGAGCCTGGGCCGGTGGTATTGGTACTGGACATCCTGCCGACACCGACGACGAGTACGTCTGGGAATTCACTGTAGCCTGACTACTACTTCGTGGCTGCTGTGAGACAGTCGCTGATGGTTGAGCCATTCTGCGCTTCTTAGCTCTCGGTGGCATCGTGTACGTTGATTGCAAGAAACAGAAAAGAAAATTAATTAATTTTTTATTTATATATTGTATATTTTTATTTATTTATTTTATTCTATTTTTTATTTCTTAGAAAAGAAATTGAAATTCATCAACTGTTAATTCTTACATGCTAATCTATTCTTATATATATATATATATATATATATATATATATATATATATATATATATATATATATATATATATATATATATATATATTTTTTTTTTTTTTTTTTTTTTTTTTTTATCTCCCCTTGATATAGAAACGTGTCTGATCAATTTGTAAAACAAAGAAAATTTAATATAAACCAAAGCACTACGATATAAATCCTAACGATCGAGATTAATGACTTAGCAATCCTTATATCGTATCACATACTTACATGATATAATCTGTTTAATGAAAAGTTATTTATTTAGTGGTCGGCAAATTTTATGCAAAATGGCCACAACAGACGCTAGAAAAAATTGGCATGATAAAATCAAGGATCATCGGGAAATCATGAATAAATACACTTAAATTGATTGCAGCAAACAACTACCGAATAGATAACAAAAACATCCATATGTATAATAGCCATTAACTATTTTTTTAAATATCTAATTTTACAAAAAATTGACCTTTAAAATTGCACCAACCTCATTCATTGATTCTTTGATTGAAAAGGGATTAACGGAAGTTGACTCAGGGGGAATAACTCTAATTGATTGTAGGGATTATAGGCGGATCTAAAGCTTGTATTATATATGGGAAATCAACACTTTCTTCGATAAAAGCCTCCAATTCGAATAGAATTGGATGTGGTAAAAGTAGACAAACAGCTGGGGGTATGTGTACAGATAAAATTTTTTTACTTTAGTGAAGTAAAGTGAAAACTGAAAATAATATCCATATCCATGAGAAATGAAAATTTGAAAACTATTTTTTAAATCTGGTGATGTTTAAACTTAATTACAGTGGACATATATCTTATAGCCCCACCCCACCCCCTTCACCCTTATACAAAGAGTTGTGATTAAGAGCAATTGAAAATTTGACACTGGTATTAATAGTATGATTCATTCACTTTTAAGTCATGTTTGTAATTAAAAAAAATTAATGGCATAATGTCATTTTTATTGAATAGAAGGTGTTTATGTAAAATGTAGGCTGGAATCGAGAGTTAATGTGCATAGTTCTTTGTCATACTCTCCCCATGCCATTCATATAAAACTTAATGATATATACTAATGATATTGCATGTTCGAGTACATAACAGGGTATTGTGAATTTTTATATGCAGATCGCTGGAACTAGGCAGGTAATTTTATTCATTGATAACACTCTACTGAAAGTAAATAAATATATAATACCCATGCATGCTTTCTGAAAATTGCTATTTTTGTAATCATGGCAACACACACTGTTCCTTGAAATAAAAATACTAAATTTTTTTTAAAAATGTGCATCTTTGTATGCTCCACATGTGTACCAAATTTTACTGAAGTCAGTAAAAACTGTAGGAGGGAGAGCGATTCAAAAATTGCTTACGACAATCAGACAGTTGTAAAGCCGAAGTCGAACGGATGAGGTACTGACATTGTGTAATTGTATAAACTCTTTCTATTTAATAAAATTGACCATTAAAATTAAAAACTAATTGAATGCATGCTTTGTTTTAATAGTAACACCAAATCCTCTGGTTTGGAAACATTATTTGTAAAATTGTTTGTATTTCAAGGACGAATAAAGGGAGAAAAGCACATATTTTGGCAATCATGGGTCTCAATCGTTGCCATGGCAACCGTGACGTCAAATTACTCTGCATAATCAAATATTTTAGGATCTTACCTTTCAGAAAATATATAGGTTGCTCTATGTAAAAGTGACTAGAAAATGTCTAAAATTCTATTTGAACTTTTAAAGGCAATTATGCGGAAAAATAGCAAAATCTCCGGCCGTTAAAGGGTTAAGTCAAATGCATTTTTCAAACAAGATTTCATTGTAACTTGTGTTAATTGTACAACTCAGCTTTATTGAGATTTTTCGTGTTTTTCTTCTTTATGTGTAGTATTATATTCCAATCTCTGATACCTTTTCCTTGCATTATATAGACAACATCCCATTTCAAAGGAGTAGCTTTATTTAGCATCCGTTACATGAAAAAAACATACAATTATTTCCTGTGTTTTGTTTAATTTTCCTGCAATATTTGCATAATACATATTTATATTTTCTTTCCTGCAAATATTTCATAAGCTCCGACAGAATAAATTCGATCATGCTTCTCGTAGTATGCTTGGAGAGTTCCCTCATTCTTCATTTGCGTCACGTTTCGTATCATATTTTGAATTTCCGACTCCGTGCAGAGTGACCAAAAAGAGTTAACGCCTCTCCAGGATTCAGACAGAGGGCCCTCTATGTTGTCATAGTTTGGTAGATACGATGCCATTAATGGTTTATATGTCGACTTCAGTGAGAAGCCAGAATCTTCAAGCATTTGCTTTATTTGTTTATGAGTAGGTAGCCTCTTCTGTAGTCTTTTTGTAGTTTCTGGAACCAGACTTGTGAACCAATGGCCATCAATATTTTCTGGTGTATCAGCAATAATGGTTAGGACCCCGCCTGGTTTCAGAATGCGATGGGCCTCCTTCAGTGTTTGAACAAAGCCTGGGAATGATTTTCCATCAGGGTTTACCTCTACATGATGCAAGACCTAGATTAAAAACAAAGAAAATTAAAGCAATAGAATTACAAACCGTATTTTTTTAATTTTTGTTTCAGAAATATTGCTTTATCTCTGAGCTTCTCAGAGCGTTATTTTAGTTTTTCTGTACAACTTCGGGTTAAATAGAATAAAAATTGAATAACATTTGAAGGAATAGAAAGTCACAAAATTAGACTGGCGAAATCACACAATCTACAAAAGCAAATGAAACTGTGTTTGCGTTTTCCAGACCTAAAAGAGCAATAATATTAATAAAAGCATTTTTTAAAAACCTCAGACGTACATGGTTTATCATCCCAGCATCAAAGGAATTGTCTTTGAATGGAATTTCTGGTAGAACTGCTTGTTTGAAAGATATCTGCGTCCTACACGCTGCTGTTAACTTGGCTTTAGCGTTATTTAGCATACCCACGCTGGCGTCCATCAGGGAGAGGCTTTTTGGTTGGAACTGGAGGAAATATTTCGAGTAGTTTCCGGTCCCACAGCCGATGTCAATAATATCCATGTCCTTGATTAAAATAAAAAGTGAAATTAGTAACGGATTCAAAACTACTGCGGGGCATGGAGACCGCTCCTTAGGATGAGACCGTATAAACCGAGGTCCCGTGCAGTCGGTATAAGCACAAAAAAGATCCCTTGCTGTTCAATGGCCCCGAGTGTCGAATAAAGGTCTAAATTTGCAGCTCTCCACCGACAAGTACACCGATAGTACCGTCTCAATAAGTTCTCTTTTTTGTAAAGTAATAGATGATGAAACATGGATACATTATTTTTATTGATAATAAAATAAGGTTTGCCTTAAAAAATGCGAAAACCCCAGTTATCGTGACAAAAGTTAGGAAAGGTTTACACTTTATACTTAATTTGCTTCAACAGCAAGGTCCTGTTGTTCAGTTCCTTTTTCAAAAGACTGATCATACACTGGACACGAATATAAAACCTACTTGCTGAAGAAAGCTAAGAGACACTGCAAAACGAAAAGACAAATAACAATTCGTTTTTATATGACTTATTGTTTTTCACCCTTGCTTCCAGTTTCATTGTAATTGACCTTCCATCGTAAACGTAACTTTTTCTACTATTGTTAGTTATGTTCACATTTCTGTGAACAGATACATGTATAATTCAATTTTGTCTTATCAAACCAATCTTGCCTCCAGAGACTTTCCGGTGAAGTTTTCCATCAGACTTTTGATCAGGTGCGCGTCTGGGGCCCTCCTGACGGAGTCGTACGTCCTCGACGCCTCGTCATAGTCCGTCATGGTGCTCATTTTTATGATAATCACAAGGATCACTGCAATAACAATAGAATATTCTTATAGAAGTATAATTTCTAGTGTGTAAGAAAGATGATTCAAAGCTCCAAATAAAGTAAAAAAAAAAACCAACACTGTGAAAGAGCTCGAGTCAGTTTGCGGATTATTTGCCAATTTACTAGTATCCATGTATATTTTTTTTTAAAGGGGGGGGGGGCATTGGGGGTGTTGGGGGTGATAATGAACAGTGATAAATCTTAACAAAGTCTGCGAAAATAGAAAACTGTAAACAGGGCTTAAAACTTTTCCCGGGTTTACGATCAACTCTTTGTTGATCATATGTAAATACTTTAAAAGGGCAGGCCCCATATAGACAAGCTGATGAAAACTCGCTCAATGATCTCGAAGGAGGAATAAAGTCATGAAATGACGTCTCGTATGAATTGAATAATTTTGTAGAGGAACAGTTAAATGTATCTTTAAATTTGACAATCGACCAATCAACGAGACCTTCACCGGTGAGCGGAGTGTCTAAAAGGAGTGAAAAACTCCCACGGGGATCGTAATAGATTCTGATTTAAACTGCATATGCTGAATTCAATGACCCAAGTGTGAAATATTTTATAGATGTACATATATAACAAGGGTATTTTGATATATTAACTAAAGAGACTTCAAAGGACATTTTGTGCTCCGTTGATGCAGTCTTACAAATAATTCTGTCATACTTTTATTTAAATATTACCAGGCATAAAACATTTGAAACGAATGAATGAATGAATGGAAAAGAGTTGTCAGCAATAAACCTCTGGGATTTTTTGTACATCTTTTATCAAAAAAAAAAATTCTGCAAAAATCAGGTCAAGATACTCAAGAAATAGGGCGTTTAATTCAGGTTATCAAACGTAACCTTAGTGTTACCGGTCAGGACGTAAATTTTCGTACAGGAAGTGACGGTTCCTGTGCCAAGTGCTCGGCATTAAAATAAAATATATAGAGATAACGAACAGTAAGCTCACACCTCCATACATTCAAAACAAATGAAGCGCAAAGCAAACATGGATCTTAAAATAATCAGAGGTGGGATCAGGTGCCTTGGAGTAGTTTGTATCTATTGTCGATAGGCCACACTCATCCTGTGCTAATTGTCATTGTCGAAAAATGATTAGAAATATACTTTCACATTTCAGTTCGTAATTAATGGGCTAACATTTTGAAAAACTCAAGTCAACATTTGACTTAATCATAGATTGTATTTGCTGACGAGGTCATTGTATCGGCCATAGAAGGGAAAAGTTAGAGTATTTTGAATGTGAAAACTGAGGTCCGTGTCAAGGAAGGCAATTAAGAATTCTAAAATATCAATATCCGCAAGTACCGATAATAATTCAAGAAGTTTTGGGTTACGTGTTGACGTCACTGTCAATGTTCTCAGGTAGGGGAAGTTTATGTGGAGTTCATTAACTAATATAAGAAATATAGGATATGAGAATTATTTTTAAGTCGACAGGCCCTGCTTATTGAATGAAATTATAGAGAAAAAGATCAGGTCAGCAGGAATACTCACTACTCCATGGCACCTGATCCTACCTCTGATGTTTTGGAGGTCCATGTTTGCTTTGCTCCTATTTTGTATTGTTTTATGGATTTTTGATCTTGATTACTGTTCGTTATCTCCATATGTTTCATTCAAGCTTTAAAGTCGATCAAACAATACACAATTGGAGAAAATCAAATACGGACCTCCAAAACATCAGAGGTGATATTAGGTGCAATGGAGTTGTGAGCATCCCTGCCGACCGGTCACACCCGCCGTGTGCTCTGTGTCATAATCGGTAAATAACTGAAAAATCTGCCGATAATTCAGTGTGAATATAATGTTAAACAATAAGTATAAAAACCACCAGTCAGCATTTGACTTACTGATTAATTGTATTGTTGACAAGTTCATTGTATCGACCACAGAACTTTTGAAATGATGAGATTAAACGAGACTGCTGATATTATTGTTTCAGCAACTTGAGTGTCAATCACTTATCTGGTTTTAAAAATCTTTCATGCGTAAAGCATGCTCTTGAATATTTAATAAACTGATATGTTGATTTATTAACATTTAAGTTTTATTCTTGATCTATAAATTCCCTTTAACATGAATGCTTTTCAATTCATTAAGAGATTTATCCGTATGAAAACGTTAATTGCAAGGGTTTTTTTCTACAAAACAAAATTACCAAATAAGATTTATTTACATTATCAATAAGTATATATAAATATTGTAAAATGCTTTTGAGGCCCCTACCTTCCTCTAACAAATGCCACCCGAGTGCTTCTCTCGCAGCAACCAGTGCTCGAAAATATTTTAAATTTAAAATAGTATCTTATATATAGCAGATATTTCAAAAAAGTTTTCTAACCGTGAAATAATGTCTCAAAGGCATTTAAATTTCAATTCAGGGGTGCACCATTTTCATTTTTCTGATTTATTTATATTAAAGTTAAATGAAGATTTATTTTATCACCAGTGAAAAAATTATAAAAGTATTACGTTTTTTGTGTTGATGTTGTTGATATTTATAATAGTTCAAAACTTCTACAAAACTTATTATCTTGTTGGCATCTTGTTTTTCGCTTGTTTTGATTTGAACATATTTCATTGTAATTTAATCACAAAGGAATTGGTATACAAGATTTTAAAAAAAATTATTACGTCCTCTTCCTATATGTAAATTACGCATTTAAATTGTCACTTTTTGAAAAATTAACTAATCGATGCATTTTGCAGATAAATACGTATAATTTTGTACAAATGCTATGTATTGGCACACTTAATAGCAGGATTTTTATTTACAAAGACTAGTAAACGTCAAACCTACACTTGTATTTCTGCTATTACGTATCACCTATATGTACTGTAAAATTGGATCTATCCTTTTATTTTTACCCAATCCGGGAGATTCGTGAGTTTCACTTCGATATCCGGGAAAGGCACTTCCAGTGATTATGTCTTTAGTTGGACGCGGTGCGGTAAACCAGACCTGAACCCGGACCTCCGGATCATGTCTAAGTGGACATTTTTATAGTGGCTCTCAAATTTTACTCATAGTTAAAAATTGTATTTAACAATTTCAAATCTATTCCAAAAAAATTCAGATATTTGAAAACACAAAACGTTAACAATGGTTCGCTTAGAAAACACCAAGCAGGGTTACTTACAAAAAAGACAAACTACGGTTTACTTAGAAAATATTAACTATAGGGGTTACTTTCCAAACATAAAATAAGGTTTCCTCACAATACATCAAGTATCGATTAATTACAAAAAAGGGACTAGGGTTTACTTAGAAAACATTAAGGTTACTTCCAAAACATAACCTAGTGGTTACTTCCAAAACATGAAATATGGATTCCTTAGAATACATCAAGTACCGGTTACGAAACAAAAAACGAAAACATGACTTCTCTACAAAAGTTGAGCTGAAGTGTGCAGTTCTTATTTAGATTATTCAGAAAAAGGCATTTAACATTAGTGTGAGGTTACTTATCATACAATGAAGGTCACAAAAAAACCTTGTTATTTTGTGAAAAGAGGATTTATCCCGAGTACTCATGTATTCAACAACATTAAAAAAAGTTCTCTAGATGGAAAAAGCAGTTTTTATGTTATTGATTTAAAAAAAAAATATCTGAAATATTTCCAGGTCCGTCAGAGAGTGATTAGATAAATAAAAGTCTGTTGGCGATACTACAGTGGGATTGGCAATAGTTGTACCTATGATATTAACTTGCACAAGGTGAATAATGATTAAAATGAAAACTTGCTTACATCGGGACTATGGTCTATTAGCATTGTATGATTGTGCTAATATCGTTTTATTTTCAGCGTTTCTTGCTATTTTTTTCCATGCCTAGCGCCGTTTATAATTGTACTTCACATTTTCACTCCATTAAATGTCTTTTCACATTTCATTCCTTTCACAAACTTTGTTCAATACTTTTTGGATATTTAGTAGTAATTGTGAAAAAAAGATTTTATGCAGTATGTGACATATATTGCTGCAGAAATGTAATTTTCTGCTTGAAAAAATGTTGATAGATAAAACAGAGTTAAAGATCCATGAATTGTAAAAACCTTCGATTATGCCTCCGCTTTTTTGTCGCTAACTTGGAATACCCAGTATTATTTCTTTTATTCTATTTCTTTACGCATCTTCAAAATTGTATCGGATAACTAAACATACTCCTATTTTTGATATTTTTATCTTTCAAAGGTTCCAAAGGTCGTCCGTGGTTAGGGACGTTGATCGAAATGGGAATCATTTAAATCGACATTCTAAAGCCATAAAGGACTGTTTCGGACGTTGAAAGGTAGATTTAATATCAATAATTGAATTAAAATATATAGCTTATTTTCGGAAACCACTGTAAAAGCTTCGGAAAGCAAAAGAACATTAAGTAATACCTGGATTGAACGACAAAAATCGTTGGTGTAAATCGAAATAATATTCCAGACAATATAATTCAGGAAAAGGACTTGTACATGTACCAACAACTGCAACATAAAGCTTATCCCTACCACTGTCAAATTTCCATAGGAAATCTTTTCATTTTATGACAAAGATTCGCTCTGTGATTTGTTATGAGCACCATTCGCATAGTAATTATTATAATAATAATTTTTATATAATCAACAGGAATTATCTTCCACCGTACGATTATATAAAAACAAGTTTATTTTGAAAATAAATTTTAAAAAATTATCTCAAAAATGCTGCATCATAAACTTAATTCTTTCTTAGTCTGTAAGTTTTTTTCCATGAATATCAAAACGGGGTCATTTAGAATGGAAACAAGTGGAAATTGTTTTTAAAACAAACATAAGCCTGTTATACATTAAGTAATAATTATGATAACAGTAAATTGAACATGAATGTGATAAGCTGAAAATCAAGAAAATAAAAAGCAACCCGCTTTTTATAACTTTAAAGCCGCTTAACCCGAAACAGGCACATATTATCTTACACAATAAAAGTTCGTCATTACATAGATTATATATAAAAATAAATTATAAGATTGATTTAATAGTTTATTACAACAATCCTTACATGGAAAATGCAGATCAAAAACCTTATTGACAAACAGTAGTTCCTGACGGAAGTTAAGATCTGTTGTGAAGTCAATTATGGAAAAAATAAGTTTATCGGATATATCTAATAATGAAGATAATTCAAACCCGAGTATTTTTTTTTCACTATTAGTAGAAGCCTTAGTCATAATACATCTTTTCAAAATTAAGAAATTAATTGAATATAATCCATAGTAATTTTTATATTCATATGCATATTTAAAGAATAAAGGAAAATCAGATATTTAAATGATTTTTTAAAGGAGCTAAAATATTGTCCGTGTACAGGTAATATATGTACTTAGCTTTGTTGTGAAAAAAAAATGATCGGATTCGTTCTTCATGAGATAAACATGTATGCGATAAATTTAATTTTTCGAAGGTGATTTCACGCGATATCAACAATGATCAACATAGGATTATTTTTTGTGTGACCTAACAAAAATTATTTTTTTAACTTTTGAATTTTGATATCTTTTAAAAGAAAAAGACTTTGGGGATATAATTTGACGAAAGTTTAAACAATTTATGGACAATTATTTTTCAAGAAGAAAAACGAATATATATTTTTAGCGATTAGAATCGGACCAAGCAACTTTAACAAGGAACATGATATACACACCTGTAAACTGATATGTAGATCGTGTCACTGATATTATTCACAATAGAAACATGGAGAATCAAACTTATGAACTTACCAGTTAGTCCTATTCAGAAGTAGTCGGATGTCAAATGGATCTAGGATATAAAACTTAACCAAGCAACCCACAGGATTCTGCATGAACTCAGGTCAAGGCCTATAATAAACGACTTTATGTTGTCTTCTTGACGCAAGATCAGGACAAGGAGCACACGGCGGTTGTAACCGGTCGGCAGGGAAAGCTGACTCCTCCATGGCACCTTGCCCCACCTTTGATGTTTTGAAGGCCCGTGTTTGCTCCTTTTTGTAATGTTTAATAGACTTTAAAGCTCGAAAGCTATTCTTTATTTCCACACATATTTCATCTATTATTATATCATAATCAAGTTTAACTTTCTTTTTTCTCAGACTTTAGGTGTCTAGTAAAATAATGAAAAAAATTAAAGTATTTTAACAGACTTTAATTTTTAATCATGTAAAAAATTATCCTGATACTTATATTTTATTCTTTAAAAAAATAAGAGGCTAAGGAGGTACATGTACGAATTACCGTTTTTGAGAGATGTGGGCAAACTGGATACATTCATTCCATTTGCTTGTTATGAAAAATCCGCCCAAATTTAAGACAACATATTTTACGTACGCAAACATCCTCTTAAAATAACTTTTTAAGCTAAATCTATATTGGTTAATCTACAGCATAGCGAAATAGAGGGTGGGATTGGAACATTTATTTGGAATTCCGACAATTCATCAATGTTTTATCATTGGGGATAATTGTATGAAGTGAAAAAAGTCGGAAGTTTTGATGCTATCGGTTTTGGTAATAAAATTTTGCGATTTCTAAGTTTTTAAAGTTTCTTGGAGTGTTGAAGTATCGACAGCTGATTACACAACTTCAATATACTGATATTCAAAGCTCCTAAGTTTCTCCTTAACTAATATACTATCATTCCAATAACAGCGTGTCTGACTTTGCTTAACCCAGCATGGTAAAATTTCACATGTTGATTACCATATTACTCATCGATTGGATGTTTGATTTCAATGAAAGCAATACTACTTTGCATATGAAATACAGAACCCAGCAATACCACTTACAATACTGACCAATCGTATTGAATGATTGTTCACGAGAATGCAGTAAACAATAATAACATGTGGACAGGCAAAACAAGTTTCAATCCTTATAATGATGGAATTGATCGCTATATACAGTATAACTCCTGAAGATTGGAAATGAAACCGGTTGAGTTTAATTCGGTGTTGTGATTTTTTATTACAGTATAATATATATATTACAATAGTTTCAAAGTATAGTCTTACTTATTTCATGCTTTGAATATTCTCATTCGTATCAAAATTAACTCCATTCGGTCAAATCACAAGAAATATGGCACGTACTTTTTGCTGGATAGTAAACGGGCTTTGGCTGACCACGTGTTCCCGGTGACTACAAATGCCGAGCTGGTATACAATCATTCAATACGATTGGTCAGTGTTTCGGGGTATTGTTGGATTCTGTTTTTATATGCAAAGTAGTATTGATTTCGTTCAAATCAAACATCCAAGCGATGAATGATACGGTAACCAATTTGTGAATTTTTATCACGGTCGATCAAGCAAAGAGACACGCAGTTATTGGAATGATAGTAAGTATTTTGGTGGGACGTAAAGCAAGTGGCTTGGTAGGATATTCACTAGCTAGAACCCACTTGATTAATGTTTTATTATATTTGATGCCTATAGAAGAAAAAAAGTTGACCTCCAAATGCAGTTAAAATGATGCATTGCTCATGAATTAAATACCTGTATGTTGATAAATTCTGATGAAGGGTGAGATTTAATTGGGATAATGCAAAATTGATGCAGAGCAAACATGGGCCTCTTTTACAACAAATATGGAATCAGGTGCCATGGAGGAGTAGCTACTCCCTTTCAACAAGTCATACCTGTTGTTTGCTCCTGGCCATGCTTGATTTGGGATTATTTAAGGAGGCTGGGGGGTCAAGAAATAAACCACAAATTAACCACCAGATTTAACTTATTTTTTTAGATACGGTATCTTAGGCTGTCAACTCTCATTTGGCAATGAAAAAATTCATACATTTTAGTTTTAAAATTTGATCATGTTTGTATATCTTTATATGGAGCTCCTCTTTTAAAGGAGATCAAAATAGTCTGAAAATGGCTGCCACCCCCAGCCTCTTTAAAACGAAAAAAACGTGGCCAATTGAGTTAAGTATAATGATCTAACAATTTCATGAAAAACATTCTTTATATGAAGTATCCATTAATTCGGTTATTCTTTATAATTATAATGCGAAATTAAAATTTGTGAAAGTGAAAGGATGTGTCAATCAAACCCGTCTAAAAATTTTAAGTTTTAATAACTTTAGATGAAATAAGATTTTTGATATTTTTTCGTGTGCAATGTTATTAGAATATATAAGTCATAATATTATACAGAAAATATCAACTTCAAATCTGTGTCTATGCACCTTTAAACTTTATTTATCAGATAGCAGAATCCATTGGAAATTTATCTGCCTCTAATTCTTATTATTCTAATAAATCATTGAACTTGGGGTGAGCTAGGCTTCGTTAACGAATCAAGACTAAGACCATTTTGACCCCCCCCCCCTAAAAAAGAGAATTTATTCACAAAATGATAGGCAAAAGAAAATGATAATCAAAAGTCACATACAAACTCTAGAAAGTCCCTTTGTAAAATGATAATAAACTTAATAATTAGCTGTTTGAACACAGGTAGAATATGTGTAATACACATGGGATATACTTAGCAGGAATACACATAGATGGAATATAAAGCGTCAAAGACCAAAAAATGTAATATACGTAATATGTACGTAAATAAATAAAATAAAGAACCGTGATTATCATAATCCAGTAGGCTTAACGAATCGTGAACAGGGCAATACACGGAACTCTGGGAAAAACGGAGGTGGGACCAGATACCTAGGAAGAGTAAACATCCCCTGTCGATCTGTCATACCCAT
The DNA here is from genome assembly GCF_032062105.1 of Saccostrea cuccullata. Lineage (NCBI taxonomy): Eukaryota > Metazoa > Mollusca > Bivalvia > Ostreida > Ostreidae > Saccostrea > Saccostrea cuccullata. Next base: position 182,132 of record NW_026928923.1, on the reverse strand, counting down.
ATATTGGTCTGTCATACCCATATATTGATCTGTCATACCCATATATTGATCTGTCATACCCATATATTGATCTGTCATATCCATATATTGATCTGTCATATCCATATATTGATCTGTCATATCCATATATTGGTCTGTCATACCCATATATTGATCTGTCATACCCATATATTGATCTGTCATATCCATATGTTGATCTGTCATATCCATATATTGATTTGTCATATCCATATATTGATTTGTCATATCCATATATTGATTTGTCATATCCATATATTGATCTGTCATATCCATATATTGATCTGTCATAACCATATATTGATTTGTCATATCCATATATTGATTTGTCATATCCATATATTGATCTGTCATATCCATATATTGATCTGTCATAACCATATATTGATCTGTCATACCCATATATTGATCTGTCATAACCATATATTGATTTGTCATATCCATATATTGATCTGTCATATCCATATATTGATTTGTCATATCCATATATTGATTTGTCATATCCATATATTGATCTGTCATATCCATATATTGATCTGTCATACCCATATATTGATCTGTCATACCCATATATTGATCTGTCATATCCAGATGTTGATCTGTCATACCCTTATATTGATCTGTCATACCCATATATTGATCTGTCATACCCATATATTGATCTGTCATACCCATATATTGATCTATCATACCCATATATTGATCTGTCATACCCATATATTGATCTGTCATACCCATATATTGATTTGTCATATCCATATATTGATCTGTCATACCCATATATTGATCTGTCATACCCATATATTGATCTGTCATACCCATATATTGATTTGTCATACCCATATATTGATTTGTCATACCTATTGATCTGTCATATCCATATATTGATTTGTCATACCCATATATATTGATCTGTCATAGCCATATCTTGATTTGTCATATCCATATATTGATCTGTCATACCCATATATTGATTTGTCATACCTTTTGATTTGTCATATTCATATGTTGATCTATCATATCTATTGATCTGTCATATCCATATATTGATTTGTCATACCTATTGATCTGTCATATCCATATATTGATCTCTCATACTTATTGATCTGTCATATCCATATATTGATCTGTCATATCCATATATTGATCTGTCATACTTATTGATCTGTCATACCCATATATTGATCTGTCATATTCATATATTGATCTGTCATATCCATATATTGATTTGTCATATCCATATATTGATCTGTCATACCTAACATTAGATGTTGATCTCTCACATCCATATGTTCATCTGTCATACCATAAATTTGATCTGTCATATCCATATGTTGGTATGTCATACCCATATATTGATCTGTCATATCCATATGTTGATCTGTCATATCCATATATTGATTTGTCATATCCATATATTGATTTGTCATATCCATATATTGATCTGTCATATCCATATATTGATCTGTCATATCCATATATTGATTTGTCATACCTATTGATCTGTCATATCCATATGTTGATCTGTTATACCTATTGATCTGTCATACCCATATATTAAACTGCACATATATTGATCTGTCATACCAATATATTGATCTGTCATATCCATATATTGATCTGTCATACCTAACGTTAGATGTTGATCTCTCACATCCATATGTTCATCTGTCATACCCATAAATTTGATCTGTCATATCCATATGTTAATCAGTCATACCCATATATTGATCTGTCATACCTATTGATCTGCCATATCCATATATTGATCTGTCATACCTATTGATCTGTCATATCCATATATTGATCTGTCATATCCATATATTGATCTGTCATACCCATATATTGATCTGTCATATCCATATGTTGATCTGTCATATCCATATATTGATCTGTCATATCCATATGTTGATCTGTCATACCCATATTTTGATCTGTCATACCTATTGATCTGTCATATCCATATATTGATCTGTCATACCTATTGATCTGTCATATCCATATATTGATCTGTAATATCCATATGTTGATCTGTCATACACATACATTGCTCTGTCATACCCATATGTTGATCTGTTATATCCATATGTTGATCTGTCATATCCATATGTTGATCTGTCATACCCATATATTGATCTGTCATATCCATATATTGATCTGTCATACCTATTGATCTGTCATATCCATATATTGATCTGTCATACCCATATATTGATCTGTCATATCCATATGTTGATCTGTCATATCCATATATTGATCTGTCATATCCATATGTTGATTTGTCATACCCATATTTTGATCCGTCATACCTATTGATCTGTCATATCCATATATTGATCTGTCATACCTATTGATCTGTCATATCCACTGATCTGTCATATCCATATATTGATCTGTCATATCCATATATTGATCTGTCATACCCATACATTGATCTGTCATATCCATATGTTGATCTGTCATACACATACATTGCTCTGTCATACCCATATGTTGATCTGTCAATCCTTTGGTTTGTATGATTTGATTCTTTTTTTTTTTCTTTATTTCAGTTGGGAGGTTTTTTTTATTTATCTTCATCTTGATAATTGCTCCATTTGTAAAAAAGGGTACCTAGGTACAAATTTAATACAAACTTTATTTATTCATTAAGAGATAATATAAATCAACAAAAATTCAACAGCTTTACAATAATTTCATGCATGAACCTAACAATACTATAACAATTTAAACTTGCAAAATTACTCTACTGATATTAAACATTCGATCTATCTATTTGATTTGATGAATCCGATTGCGATATCGTTTGGATAGAATATGAACACGTAGTTTCCCTTACTTTTCTTATATATGAATCTAGAAACGACTTATTCCAGAAGCACACCAGCTTCAAGAACTGAAGACGACATTCGGTGAGCAAAATACAGTACAAGACTGGGTTAATCAAAGAGGTGCAAAATGTCACTCTGGCGAAGATCTTCTTACTGGCAAGCAACAAAGGTGTTGGATTGGTCGACGTTGTGTGTATAATTTGTATAACAGTGTATGGAGCTGTATAAATTACAAAACATCCCGTGTAAAGAGACACTTTTCCTATGCAGTTAGTGTTTACTCTGCCTACTTTAGCAGTAACTGCAAAATGAATAATGTAACGGTACTCAAACAAATTTTTCAAAATGAGGATTGGAAAAGTTACAGATGTCCACTGAAATGAGTTGCGATCGTCCAGATCCTGTCGATAACAACCGATTTCTGCGATTGGCGTTAATACGCCGAAGAACCAAGACACCAAGCAGACGATTAGCACATTCTTCTTGGTCACTAACTTTGAATACTTGAAGGGGTACCGTAAGGCAAGAAAACGATCTGTGTTCATAAATGTTATGATTAAAGTTGATACTTGATACAGGGACAATAGCGAGTACCTCTTCGTTATGCAAAAATTATCATATATTTTCACAATATTAGGGGCACAAAGACAAATCCCTATAAGTGCGTCAGAAATGGCCATGTTGATGGCTGGTAATCGTACACTAAACATCATTTTTCTACTTCGATGGAGAATCAAAACTGCAAAGGAGTTCAACACAGCAATTGGAAATTCTAGGGAAACTTGCAAGTAGTTTGCTATTAGATTTCCTTTATTTGTTGCAAAATCACTAATGTTTGTTGAATTTTCCATTGTGAACTTGAAGAAAATACAATGTTCACTGTTTATAATTTTGTGCTTCGTTGTTTATGTTTCTGTTTTGAGGAACATTGCCTTAAATAATAACCTTTTTATTGATCCCATGCGTATATATGGCTTAATTAATGTCATACATTTCAGTCTTCTTTTTTTAACTCTAAAAAAAAAACGTATCTTTTAATTTCCTATTTTTTTTTAATAATGATACATGATTTCCGGTTGTAGGAAATATGTTTAGAATTGTTGACATGAAATTACAAAATTAATATCATTTTTATGAAGATTTTAATAATCATCAACAAGTATAAAAATCATACACTAACTGTGTTGATTTGTGTCGTTATTCGAAAGATCATTGAAAGCAGCTAGAGATATCATTGGTCATCAGAGGTAGACAAAATATTAAATGTGATATTATATTAGAGCTGTTCTGATGAAAACAATTAGAATTTTATACATGCTTAACAAATATGGTCTTGAATACGGCATGGAAGGGGAGCACGTAAATTAGTTAAATTTCTTCCTTTTGACCTTGAGTATTTATGCTAACGTTTCCGAATAGTTTAAATCAGTTAGATGAAAATATTTCTTAGTCAATGAAACTACATGTAAATCTAAGTGTTCCAATTAAATGGATCAATACAATTAAATCTACAGAAATTCCCTCTAGCTGAATATACAATGTAACTCATATGTTTACTCATTTTTTTTAAATTTTGGTTATCAGATTTAGGAAACATAGACAAAAGCTATACATTTTCCAAATCAACCTATCATAAAGAATGTCTCAGGGCAGATTAAAACTCGAAATGATTTTTTGTTGATTGCGTCACATTGTGGAGGCAGTAAATAATTGTTGATTTGGTCACATTGTAGAGGCAGAAGATAATGTTGATTGGGTCAAATTGTAGAGGCAGTAGATAATTGTTGATCGTGACCAATGTAGAGGCAGAAGATAATGTACTCTACTTTGTATAGGCAGTATATACTTGTTGATTGGGTCACATTGTACAGGCAGAAAATATTGTTGATTGGGTCACATTGTGGAGACACTAGACAATTGTTGATTGGGTCACATTGTAGAGACAGAAGATAATGTTGATTGCGTCACATTGTAGAGGCAGTAGATAATGTTGATTGCGTCACATTGTAGAGGCAGAAGATAATGTTGATTGGGATACATTGTAGAGTCAGCAGATAATTATTGATTGGGTCACATCGTAGAGGCAGTAGAAAATTGTTGATTAGGATACATTGTAGAGTCAGCAGATAATTTTTGATTGGGTCACATCGTAGAGGCAGTAGAAAATTGTTGATTAGGTCACATTGAAGAGGAAGTAGATAATTGTTGATTTAGATACATTGTAGTGACAGTGCAGTGATTGTTGATTTGTTCATGATGTAGAAGCAGTGAGGAGGTTTGCTGTTTTTTTTTTTTTTTGGTCACATTGTCAAGGCAGTGAGGTTATTGTTTTGTCACACTGTAAAGTCAGAGAGGTGATTGTTGTGTCATATCGTAGAGGCAGTGAGGTTACTATATAGTATTGTTGATTGTGTCACGGTGTAGAGGCAGTAAGATGGTTGTTTATTGTGTCACATCGTAGAACCAGTGAGGTTATTGTTATGTTACAATGTAGAAGCAGTGAGAATATTGTTATGTCACACTGTAAAGTCTGTGAGGTGATTGTTTGTTTATTGTGTCAGACTGTACAGGCAGTGAGGTGATTGTTGGTTGGTTCACATTGTAGAGGCAGTGAGGTTATTTTTAGACGGCAAATTACAAATCAATGTTCTTTACCATTGGAAGACTAATAATTATAATTTCCAAAAAAAAAACTTATCCTTATGATTGATTGATTGTATACTGTTTAACGTCCCTCTCCAGAATATTTCACTGATATGGAGACGTCACCATTGCCGGTGAAGGGCTGCAAATTTAGGCCTATGCTCGGCACTTACGGCCTTTGAGCAGGGAGGGATCTTTATCGTGCCACACCTGCTGTGACACGGGGCCTCGGTTTACACCGTCTCATCCGAAAGACCGCCCCATTTAGTCGCCTTTTACGACAAGCAAGGGGGTACTGAGGACCTATTCTAACCCGGATCCCCACGGGGGGTTTATCCTTATGACCTTACTGACGTAAACTAATTAAGATGTAGCAATTTAATTAATGGCCATTTATTCACATTTTTTTTATCATCAAATGTTTGTCTTTGAGATAACTGTTATGAACACTCGAACTATGAAGAAATGTTTATACTTCCAGAACAGGGAAATGTCGTTCATCCGTTATTTCTTATGAAAGGAATGGATGAGAAAAACGACATGACGCATCTCTGAGCAAGGCAACTGAGTCTTCCATATTTTTAAGCATGTGTTGTGAATGGACAGGTTCAGATACGTATACACATGTTCAGTTTGAAATTCAGAAGAAGAGATGCGCAAATGAAATCTAAAATTTCTATGTCCTAGGATGAGTTGTTAAGTTTATAAATGTACTAGAGTAGCTTCCCTCTACGTTCACGGACCTTAAGATATCAGTTTACCAGGGGAATATAACCATTGGAATATATAGCAGAAACTAAAGACAAAAATGTTAAAACTGTTATTGTCTAAAAAATATTTTAAAACATTGTTTGTTCGTTACATATACTCTAGGCAACAAAGTCAAAGCTAAGTCTAACCTACCCTTAAATATGTTGGACAGTCATTTCTTGTAAAGTTAAATCTGATCTTTTAAGGAATGACTCTGATTCTTGGTCAAATTATTCGATATAACCTGGTTTGGGTAAATTTGCGCTTTCGCGGATTATAAAAAAAGCGTACACTGACCCAAATTGGGTTACACTCGAATCATTTGGCCAAGAATTAGAGTCATTCCTTATAACTTAATTTTAAAATAATTAAACCACTGTGGATGTAAAATTGTGCTGATTTTTACGAGTTCAAATTTGCCGCTCAATAATAAAACCGTAGTAATGGAAGTGATGGGAAACTAGAGGAGGTAATAACTGATACACAGACCTAGCAGCCATGATGTTTGTTTACATGAGGCAAGATCGAGCTACTGTTTGAAGCTAAACGTACATTTATTAAGTATTTTCCATGAATCCCGAGGACTGGATATGAGGAGATTGCATAGATACAAATGATTCAGCTGGTTGTCAAGGGTGTGTGTCCCCATACCAAACCAGATTATACAAAATAATTTGCGTTCCTTTTGGAAATCAACCAATGAGAGACTACAATACAAACAAAATTATATTATTAAAAGATAAATATTAAATGATAAGAAATATTTTTTCTTTAATCGCTATATATTAAAGAAAGCATGGACGTAAAACCTCATCAATCTAAAGCGCGTAGATCTGTACATTCAACCATTTTGAAATTTTAGCAACGTTGTTGTGACGTATTTCTACGCACTGTCTTTGATGCTTTGATTAAATATTAAAATGAAACAAAGTTATATATGATTACTTTTAAACGTAATTTTAAAAATGATAAGAAATGAAAGTAATATTTTTTCTTTGACAGATGTATCACCGGTCACGGTAGACTAGTGGTACAGCGTTCGCTTTGTGATCAGGAGGCCCGGTTCGATTCTCGTTCGCGGAGCCGAGTCAAATTAAAAAAATAGGCAGTGACTGTTCCTTCGCTAAACGCTCGGCATTGGAAGTGAAAGTCACGGGTCTTTCAGATCTGACCTTAAAAACGTAAGTTTCGTTTTGCGGTAGATGTTGGCTCGATAAAGAACCCTCACTGCTCAATGGCCCTGAGTGCCGAGTAAAGGTCTAAATTTGAAGCCCTTCAACGGAATACGGTGACGTCTCCATAATAGTGAAAAATTCTCTAGTGGAACGTTAAACAACATACAATCAATCAATTGACCGACGTATCAAACAAAAATTTGTACAGATAACTTTTCCATTCGAATTTTTGTTTGATACGTAGGTCAATGAAAAAATATTACATTCATTTCTTAAATGATAGGGAGTGCATCTTCGTGTTATGCAAAAATTCTCAAATATTTCCACAATATTAGGGGTACAAACCCTACAAGTGCGTCAGAAATGGCCGTGTTGATGACGAATGAAAGAACGTTGATTAAGCTTTTTTAGGTCACCTGAGTAAACTCAGGTGACCTATTGCTATCACTTTTCGTCCGTCGTCGTTCGTCGTGCGTCGTGCGTTAACATTTGAACATTTTCAGCTTCTTCTCTGAAACCACTGAACCAATTTCAACCAAATTTGGCATATAGCATTTATGGGTAAAGGGGAACAAAAATTGTGAATTTCATGGTCCCTGCCCCCCTGGGGCCTGGGGGGTGGGGCAAAAACCACTAAAATTAGTGCAATCTTTAAAAATCTTCTTCTTTACTCCTGGACATTAAGCAGTCAAACTGTTTGCATGATTGTAATCAACATTGAGTCCTCTACCAAAATTGTGAAATTCATGGCCCCGGGGTCATGGGTTCTAGTGCTAGGGCGGGGCCAAATAAGTATATAGTGAAAATGCATTATTTCTTTGAAAATCTTCTTCTCTGCTACTGGGTATTAACTAAACCAACTAAGTACATAGTTATGATGAGCAAGAGTGCCTCTACCAAAATTGTGAATTTTATGGCCCCAGGGTCAGGGGTTCTGGTGTTAGGGTGGGGCTCTATAGATTATAACAGTGAAATTACATGAATTCTTTGAAAATCTTCTTCTCTGCTCCTGTGTATTAAATAAACTAACTAAGTGCATAGTTATGATGAGCAAGAGTGCCTCTACCAAAATTGTGAATTTCATGGCCCCAGGGTCAGGGGTTCTGGTGGGGAGGGGGGGGGGCTCTATAGATTATATAGTGAAAATACATGAATTCTTTGAAAATCTTCTTCTCTGCTCCTGGGTATTAAACTAACTAAGTGCATAGTTATGATGAGCAAGAGTGCCTCTACCAAAATTGTGAATTTTATGGCCCCAGGGTCAGGGGTTCTGGTGTTAGGGTGGGGCTCTATAGATTATATAGTGAAATTACATGAATTCTTTGAAAATCTTCTTCTCTGCTCCTGGGTATTAAATAAACTAACTAAGTGCATAGTTATGATGAGCAAGAGTGCCTCTACCAAAATTGTGAATTTTATGGCCCCAGCACTACTGCACGAAAAATGTGCTGAGAATCCCAAATTTTACTGATAATGTTTGATAATTACTGATACGGTGCTGTTCTTGCTGATAAATACTGTTATTAACTGTTATTATTACTGTTGTTGCTGATAATTTTAGTTGTTGCTGATAAATACTGATAATTACTGTCGTCTTTTACTGTGGAGTCTGATAAATACTGATAATTACTGTTGAGGTACTGTCGCTGCTGAGATTTACTGATAATTACTGTTGAGGTGCTGTCGATGCTGAGATTTACTGATAATTACTGTGGTTATTGTTTTTAACCTGGGAATGGATTAAAATAGCCTGAGAAATGATTATTTGTTTTTTAAAAAAAGTATTTTAACAAATTCATTACAGTAAATTACAAAATGAATAATTCTAAATAAAAAAATCACGTTTTATTAATTTGTTTTCAGTTTTTAGATTTTAGATCATAATGTTAACATAATGTTTTTGTTTTTTCTTTTTTCTCCTTACACGTAGATGACATTACCTGAGGAAAATTATTCTGTTGTATTTGCAGTGGTTTTTCTTCCCAAGTACTTTTTTTAAAAAGTTTAATTTTTATTCATAAAGGTTAACAAAATCTCATCTCATATTTTTTCTCACATGTACTTGTACTGTCATCAAAAGCTTTTTGTGGGTATCTTTAATACTTCAATACAGTCAATGGTTGTAAATATCAATTTATTTTACCGTGTGGAGAACATGAAAATGTATGATCACATTTAGTTGAAAACACACCCCCCCCCCCCCTTTCCATTTACTTTTAAATTAAGCTCTCATTTTAACAAGACAGTATTAAATATTTGTCATAAAATCTAGTCTTGAAGCGTACACTTTGTTATTTTATAGAAGAATGTGACAGGGTTAAATAATTAAATTGAAGCATCTTTAATTATTTTTTTTTTATATATTATGTAGACAGCGCGCTCTAGTTCTCCGATGTCCTCCCTGCGAATTTTATATCATTGTGTCGCTTTCTAGCTTTCTCTCTCCCTCTTTTTTTTAAATTATGTGTTAAGGCTTAAGTTTTGTGCACTACATGACATAAATCTTATGCAGTGTGATTTTCAGTCGATGAAATACACGTCTTTCTTTAGGCTAATTCTTTTTAAATTGTACATACAGTTTTAAGTCTATGGGCATACGGCTTCTAATATTATGCGCCACTCCTTAAACATGTTATATGCGGTCAGTCAGTTAAAAAACAAAATAAAATAAATCAAAACTTGAATTAACTTTTTCCATTAATGCAATTTTCCTTGTTGTTCTGGAACATCACATGTCAACCACGTGTAAAAGTTCTACTTTCGTTTTAGAATCGGGTCAATTATTAGTACATTCTGCCATATGGATATCGTTACGGCTTGCGTTTTTGTAAAATTAGAATTTTGTGCAGAGATTATAATTTTTGTCCGAGACCTTTGTATAAACGAACAGTACAGACTGGGTGCTTATTTATATGATTTTACTTGATTCTAGCACAAAAAGGAAGGGGGGGGGGGGATACTGTTTACATTTAAGTGATCAATAGCCGATAGGGCAAGGTCTGTTCTTTAGTTGTCATGCAAGTTATGATATTATACTTATCGAATTTTTTAAATGCATAAATAAAAATATTTTAGAGAATCAATTGCAATGAACAATACAGAATTCAGAACTGAAGTAATTAACATTTATTCATGAGTGCGATATCTGACACTCAAAATCCATACATTTAAGGTTTTTTTTTTTTCTCGGATTAAGCGAAGTGGAGTTTCCCTGCATCTGAATTGTGTACAATTAATGCTAATCTTATTTCAAAAAAGTGCTTTCACTAAACAATCTTTCTCTTTATATTTATATGATTGTATATTTTGCACACTCTTTTTTAATTAAAAAGTGAAGTCAATTTTTCGTCTACGTATTTACCGGTCCCAAACCATCGTTAACAGAGATTCAGAATTGAAAATACATGTGACCACCTCCCCCGGGATATTCTTTTATCTGATAAACAAAATATACTCCCCGGCCTAAATTCCCTTACTTCGCATTTATAGCAACCTACAATTTTTTTTGTTTAGTTTCTTATTCACGCATGCCTTTTAGACCTACTGTTATGTATAAAATCACCTACATTGTATATGTTTTTTTGGTCTCTGTATACTATTGTAAAATGGTAAAAAGATTCAAATAAATGATTGATTGATTGAAGAAATATGCGTAAAACTAAGAAATGAAATTAAATACTGAAGAAAGATCATAGATCTTTGTGAATTGAAATAATAATTAAAATAAGTCTGTGCAACGTACAAGATGTACATGTATATATCTTCTTTTTTTATTTTAGTACCAGTGTTCTATTCTAAATATTTTTTTCTATCAATTTTATTCGTCATCAAATTCAATATTACGGATTTTTTTTTTCGTGCGTCCGTTAACTTTAAGATTGTTCCAAAGTAGCGATTACATGTACAGTGTAGGTAGTTTGTTTATTGATAACACCGGTAGCCGCAGACGAAGAACAATAGGTAATTAGTGCCCATTGTTACGCTGACCACTACAATTTGCATGGAATATACAAGTTGTACCCCGATCTACCCCGGGGCTGAAGACATGTACACAATACAGCCAAATCACAGGTCGATCACCAATTTCTGACCAATTGAAATCAATTTGAAGGTGTTTTCCTTTCAACTTTTTACCATGCAAAATTAAAATCGATCAATTTGATCATATACTAATAGCAACAAATAAAATTAAGTCTCATTTCAGTTCTTATTTCCCATTCCATAAAATCAAATAAAAAAAATTAATGAGATTTCAAAAATGATTTAATAAAAAATGTTTTCTTGTATTGAAATTTTAAGAGACAAACTAAGCACATGTACCTTTGCTCTAGGGATTCTTAACCTTTAATTTTTTATCAGCTCGCCCCATTTGCCGGTTGCACATGCATACAGTGTGTACTTGTACATATGTACATGTGGAGGAGTTTAATTCTTGGACGATCTACAAACGTCTATAACATTTAAATAAATGAATAAATAAATAAATTATTCATTAAAATCAGTGCTCACAGATTGAACATATTCAACCCTGTTTTCATCTCTTAGTTACTTTTTAAAAGGGATAAAATTTCTAATTTTCGAGCAAATTTTCAAATATTTCGACAAAATGAGACAACATTTAACAAGATAAAAATTGTTTTCGAGAAAAAAAGGCCTTCAAAATGAAAATGTTGTCCAAACCTGACCAGTTGACCTAGTGAAAACGGTACGAATCCAACTTTTCTAACCTGCAGGAAACTTTTTTATCCTGATTTTTTTTTCCATCCATTAAGAACTTTTTCTTATTATTGATTAAAAAAAAAAAGATCACCGATCTCCCTACATAAATTTCTTGGAGTCGGGAAAGGCGGTGATGGATCTTTTTTAAGATAGCATAATTTTCTTTTTATTTACAGTTTATTATCAATAAGATCTTATGCAAAAGTAAAAGTCCAATTTTTTGCTGCAGTTAATTTTTTTTTTATTAATTCTATTTCTGTATATTCATTCTATTGATAATTCATTTGATTATTGTCAAAATATTCACAAACTTAATGTAGAAATTGAGATCAGCATACATACATGTAATTTTGTCACAAGCAGAACATTTAAAGAAATATGAAACTTTTTTCATGATATTTCAAGTAAAAGAAAGTAATATTTAAAGGTTTTTATAGTTTTCTGTTTTATTTTAAACCAGTTACCAGGTTAAAAACAATGACCACAGTAATTATCAGTAAATCTCAGCATCGACAGCACCTCAACAGTAATTATCAGTAATTCTCAGCAGGGACAGTACCTCAACAGTATTTATCAGTATTTATCAGACTCAACAGTAAAAGGCAACAGTAATTATCAGTATTTATCAGAAACAACTAAAATTATCAGCAACAACAGTAATTATAACAGTAAATATCAGTATTTATCAGCAAGAACAGCACAGTATCAGTAATTATCAAACATTATCAGTAAATTTTGGGATTCTCAGCACTTTTTTCGTCCAGTAGTGCAGGGTCAGGGGTTCTGGTGTTGGGGTGGGACTCTATAGATTATATAGTGAAATTACATGAATGCTTTGAAAATCTTCTTCTCTGCTCCTGGGTATTAAATAAACTAACTAAGTGCATAGTAATGATGATCAAGAGTGCCTCTACCAAAATTATGAATTTTATGGCCCCAGGGTCAGGGGTTCTGGTGTAAGGGGGGGGGGGGGGCTCTATAGATTATATAGTGAAAATACATGAATTCTTTGAAAATCTTCTTCTCTGCTCCTGGGTATTAAATAAATTAAATAAGTGCATAGTTATGATGAGCAAGAGTGCCTCTACCAAAATTGTGAATTTTATGGCTCTAGGGTCAGGGGTTCTGGTGTTAGGTCAGGGCTCTATAGATTATATAGTGAAATACATGAATTCTTTGAAAATCTTCTTCTCTGCTCCTAGGAATGAAATAAACTAATTACAAATTAAGTTATGATGAGCAAGAGTGCCTCTTCCAAAATTGTGAATTTTATAGCCCTAGGGTCAGGGGTTCTAGTGATAGGGCGGGGCTCTATTGATTATACATGTATATTGAAAATACATTGAATCTTTGAAAGTTTTCTTCTCTGCTCCTTTGTATAAAGCAGATGAACTACCTATATAGTTATGATGAGCAAGGGTACTAATCTTCCAGAATTGTGAATTTCAAGGCCCCAGGGTCAGGGGTACCATAAAGGAGGGGGGGCTGTACTTATATACTGAAACTGGATGAATTGTTCGAAATATGCTCCTTGGTATTAATCAAATATTTTTGAAAAGCAAGGGTGCCTTTTCAAAAATTGTGCAATGTGTGGATCTAGGCCTAAGGGTCAGGGTTCATGTGTGATTGGGGCATTACTGATCATGCTGAATATTACTGATTACTTGAAATGCATTTTTAGGTCACCTGAGTAAACTCAGGTGACCTATTGCTATCTGTTTTCGTCCGTCGTCGTGCGTCGTCCGTCGTGCGTTAGCATTTGAACATTTTCAGCTTCTTCTCTGCAACCACTGAACCAATTTCAACTAAATTTGGCACAAAGCATCTATGGGTGAAGGGGAACAAAAATTGTGAATTCCATGGTCCTTGCCCCCCTGGGGCCTGAGGGGTGGGGCCAAAACCACTAAAATTAATGCTTAAAAATCTTCTTCTTTACTCCTGGACATCAAGCAGTCAAACTGTTTGCATGATTGTAATCAGCAATGAGTCCTCTACCAAAATTGTGAAATTCATGGCCCTGGGGTCAGGGGTTCTAGTGCTAGGGAGGGGCTAAATAAGTAGGTAGTGAAAATGCATTATTTCTTTGAAAATCTTCTTCTCTGCTCCTGGGTATTTAATAAACCAACTAAGTACATAGTTATGATGAGCAAGAGTGCCTCTACAAAAATTGTGAATTTTATGGCCCCAGGGTCAGGGGTTCTTGTTTTTTTTTGGGGGGGGGTCTAATGATTGTATAGTGAAATGCATGAACTCTTTGAACATCTTATCCTTTGCTCCTGGTTAATATACTAATGATCTAATTACATATTTAAGGCCAGGATTTATTTTATTTTCAGTTTTACAAACCCTCCGCTCAAGGTTTTGAATTTTCAGAAAAAAATAAAACATTTTTTTTCTTTCCGATGTCAAATTTGAGTCGGGATCGAGATTTCAAATTTACGAACTCGCACTCCCGGTTTTAAGATGCCATTCAAAACGTTTCGCAGAAGGATAAAACGTACGCTGAACTAGGACCTGGGGTCCCCCGCAAATAGTTCGTCATTTTGCGTAGTAATAAAACATTCTAGGAACTCTCCAGGCATTAAAGGCACAAAAGTAAATTCATCGATATCATCAATACGGAGACCTCAGGTCACCTTATATATTAATTGAATTTTATATGATAGACAATTTTCTTTGTCTTACTCCAAAATAATCATATTTACAACTTTATAAAGATCAACTTTCTAATATATATATTAGCAGAAACGAGAAAATAATAAAGGGTGACCAGAGGTAACCTAATATTTTACATCAATAGGGGGACCAAAGATCACCTTACATTGTACATCAGTAGGGGGACCAGAGGCCACCTTATATTTAACATCATTAGGGAGGTCAGTTGTCACCTTATATTGTACATCATCAGAGGGATCATAGGTCACCTTACCTTTTAAATCAATAGGGGTCAAATGATAATCTTTTATTGCATATAAAGGGGGGACCTGGGGATATCTTATATCGTACATCATTTGGGGGACCAGAGGTCACCCTATAATGTACATCAGTAGGGGGACTACAGGTAACCTAATATTGTACTGTACATAAGTAGAGGGACCAGAGGACACCTTATATTGTTCATCAGTAGGGAGACCAGAGGGCACCTTATATTGTGCATCAGTGGGGGGGGGGGGGGGGGAGGACACCTTATACTATACATCAGTAGGGGGACCAGTGGACACCTTATATTGTACATCAATACGGGGACCAGAGGTCACCCGATATTTTACATTAGTACGGGGACTATTGGTCACCTAATATTGTACTGTACATCAGTGGAGAGACCAGAGGTCACCTTATATTGTACATCAGTAGTAAAACCAGAAATCATCGTACATTGTACATCAGCAGAAAGACCAGAGGTCAGTTTATATTGTACGGGGACTAGTGGTCACCTAATATTGTACTGTACATCTGTAGCGGGACCAGAGGACACCTTATATTTTACATTAGTAGTAGGACCAGAGGTCATCTTATATTGTACATCAGCAGAAGGACCTGAAGTCCTCTCTTGTATATAAGTAGGGGGACCAGAGGACACCTTATATTGTACATCAGTGGGGGGAAAGGGGTCACCTTTTATTGTACATTAGCCGGGGGACCAGAGGACACCTTATTTTGTACATCATTACGGGGACCAGAGGTCACCTGATATTTTACATTAATACGGGGGCTAGTGGTCACCTTATATTGTACTGTACATCAGTAGAGGGTCCAGAGGTCACCTTATATTGTACACCAATAAGGGAACCAGAGGACACCTTATATTGTACTGTTATGGGTCAGAATAACCCTAAATGCCAGCAAAGATCAATCACACAGTTTAAACTTAACAATAATTTATTTACAGTAATATACAAATCATTAAGTACAAACTTAGCAAAAATCTAAAAATACATACATCAGAGTGTCCGTTGCTGCACACAATGTCCCAGTGAAATTATATCCAAGTAATACCTCAATGATGCTTATACGACAATTCTCTCTCTGCATCGAATTGACAGGGTATTTATACAGTAATATAAATCTAGAATATTCTAGAAATTGTAAATACATGATATTACTGGAAAGTTCTGGACATGCACAAAGTTCAAGAATGTTCTAGAAAAATGACCGAACATGTTGACCACTCTGGAATGTTCAAGAAACTTAATGTTACTAATAATATACATGATGAAATAATACAAATACAACACACCTCACAACACCTCCCCCCTTAAAAAGTTTGAATGTCAATGAAAACTTATATTGTTAAAATGAAATATATGTACATTAATACAAAATCATATATGTTCACGATACTCTGGACAAGGCATCTGCAATAACATTGTCTTTGCCTTTGATATGCTTAATTGTTATGTTGTATTCTTGTAACAACAAACTCCATCTAGTCAGTCTTTGATTTTTGTTTGACAATTTATGCAAAAATGTCAGGGGGTTGTGATCAGTATACACAAGAATTGGATGCAATGTAACATTCAGATAAACATCAAAATGCTGTAAGGCTAACAACAAAGCAAGGCATTCCTTTTCAATGGTGGAATACTTTTGTTGACATTTTGTAAGTTTCTTTGAAAAATAAGAAACAACTCTATCTACATTATCACTATGTTCTTGAAACAAAGCTGCCCCGATTCCAACATCACTAGCATCAACAGTAAGCTTAAATTGCTTAGAAAAATCTGGAGTTGACAGAACTGGGTTGTTCATAAGGACAGATTTGGTTTTATGAAAGGATTTTTCACAGTCCTTTGTCCATTCAAAGTTAACCCTCTTCTGCAAAAGATTGGTAAGTGGACTAACTACTGAGGAAAAATTTGGACAAAATTTTCTGTAAAACCCAGCCATGCCCAAAAACCTCATTAACTCTTTCTTGTTTGTAGGAATCGGGAACTTTGCAATAGCTTCCACTTTAGCCATAATGGGTGTAACATAACCTTGATCTACTTTATGACCTAAATACTCTACATAGGCATGACAAAATTCGCTCTTCTTAAGGTTCACAGTTAAGTTTGCTTTAGCTAAAATGTCAAATAAAGCACGCATGATTCGGAGATGTTCGTCCCATGTGTCGCTGTATATGACGACATCATCAATGTAGGCCTCGCATCCCTCAAGGTCTTGAAGAAGGGAGTGAATCATCCTTTGGAATGTAGCCGGTGCGTTTTTCATGCCAAAAGGCATTACTTTATACTGATAAAGTCCATCTGGTGTAGCAAAAGCAGATATTTCTTTTGCTCTTTCTGTTAACGGCACTTGCCAGTAGCCTTTCAACAGGTCAAATTTACTGACAAATTTGGCGTTTCCAATGCTGTCAATACAGTCATCAATTCTAGGTATTGGATATGAATCAGTTTTGGTAACAGAATTCACCTTTCTAAAGTCTGTACATAATCGGTACGAACCGTCCTGTTTTGGTACAAGAATACACGGTGAGCTCCAATCACTTTTACCAGGTTCAACAATGTCATTGTCCAACATGTACTGCACTTCCCTTCTTAGGTACTGCAATTTTATTGGATTGAGACGGTACGGATGTTGTTTGATAGGCAGAGCGTCGCCAACTATAACATCATGACAAGCTGCATTAGTTTTCTTTGGAACATCCGAGAAGATTTGATGGTACTCATTCATCAAGTTTTTAACTTGTTCTTTTTGGTGAATGTTCAAATGTCCAAGTTTGGCATCAAAATCAGTCAAAATTTCTGAGTTTTTCAAGCGGACACTCTGATTACAATCTTTCTCATTCATCTCTACACTCGTATCACTCTCAATACAATTTTGAACAGTCTTAGCGTTGGCTAAAGTGGAAACTGGTTTTACAGAATTTCGGTCACACCTTTCAAAATACTCTTTTAACATGTTAATGTGACAAACCCGTTTCTCTTTACGTCGACCTGGTGTCTTAACCACATAGTTTACATCACTGATCTTGCTTTCAATTTCATAAGGGCCATAAAATTTGGCCTGTAAAGGATGACCAGGAATAGGTAAAAATACAAGAACCTTATCACCTGGCTTAAACACCCTATTTCTGGCATCTTTGTCATACCACATTTTCATTTTCATCTGAGAACTCTTCAAATTTTCTTGTGCTAATTTACAAGCATTGTAAAGTTTTTCTTTGAAATCAGACACATAATCTAAAAGATTAAGATCACTAGTCTCAGTCAGTCACTTTTCCTTCAACAATTTCAAAGGACCTCTAACTGTATGACCGAACACCAATTCAAAAGGACTGAACCCAAGAGACTCCTGGACTGCTTCTCGTGCAGCAAATAGTACAAGATGAACCCCTTCATCCCAGTCTTTCTCATACTGGTAACAATAGGTCTTCAGCATTGTTTTTAGGGTTTGATGAAAACGTTCTAGCGCTCCCTGGGACTCAGGATGATAAGCAGTTGATCGATACTGCCTAATACCCAACTCATGCATGACTTGCTGGAACAACCCCGACATAAAATTTGAGCCTTGATCCGACTGAATTGCCTTGGGTGCTCCTACAAAACTGAAAAACTTGGTAAGGGCCTTAACTATGCTCTTTGCCTTTATATTCCTAAGAGGTATGGCTTCAGGAAACCGAGTGGATGTACACATAATGGTAAGTAAATACTGGTTTCCAGATCTGGTCCTAGGCAAAGGTCCTACACAATCCACCAACACTCGACTAAACGGTTCTTCAAAAGCTGGAATTGGTTGGAGAGGGGCGGATGGTATCTTCTGATTCGGTTTACCTACCATCTGACAGACATGACACGACTTACAAAACTCAGAAACATCCTTCCTTAGCTTAGGCCAATAAAAATGACTCAAAATCCTATTATAAGTCTTATTGATACCTAAATGACCAGCCATAGGTGTATCGTGAGCTAAACTCATGACATCTCGACGATAAGCAGCTGGGACCACTATCTGGTGAACAACACGCCACACTTCATCTGGAGAAGCGTCAGGTGGTCGCCATTTTCGCATAAGGATGCCATCTTTCATATCGAAGCATTCTCCAACTTTAGTAGCCTCTTCTGGTGGAAGTGCCCTCTTACTAAGTTGAATGATATCTGGGTCTTTATGTTGTTCAGAGAGTAAACGTTCTCGGCTGAGGATGTCCTTGCCTTGGCTAACTAGTGGATGCAACTCATCATCCTAACCACCAAATTTTGGTAAAAGTTCTTTCTTCTCTTGCTTCTTGATATTGTGTGGTTCCATGCTTGTTTGAGTGCCATCAAGGTCAGATAAGAAAGTGTCATTCAAATCAATATCAACAGGGGAATTCGTCTCATCAAAGGCTTGAGTATGGTCTGCCTCCATTTCTCGTCTTCTGGCCATCGCTCTAGTAACAGCACAGGCTGGATAAATGTCATCATCTTCATCATCGCACATGACATCTGGAGTGATTTTCTCACAAACTATAGGATCTGGTACAACTTTTCCACCAGCTAGATCGTTGCCTAACAACAAAGAAATGCCTGGAACGGGAAGAGTAGGTCGAACACCTACGATAACAGGTCCAGTAACTAAATCTGACTTCAAACTAATTCTATGCAGGGGAACATCAATGACGCCTAGCTCCACACCCTGTAATATAACTGACCCACCAGTAGAAGTCTGCTCAGACAAAGGAAGCACGCCCTCTAACAATAACGTCTGTGCAGCACCAGTATCTCTCAAAATCTGGACAGGTTTTATTTCGCTAGAGTCACCGAGTGAAACAAATCCCTGAGACATAAAGGGCTTATAATCCTCCATAGAATCAATAGAACTGGACTGTGAACCCTGGACATCAGCAGTGTCAGAACAAATCGAAACTAAGGCTTCTCTATCTCCTCTAACTGCCGCACAAGCATGTGGTTGAGTTTTATCAAAGTCATTTTTTCTCTTAATTTTAAAGCATTCACTGATCAGATGACCTTTTTTCTTACAATAACTACAAGTAGGAAGCGACCCTATTCCAGAAGATCCTTCAAAACGTCCTGGACCGGACTTAGAACCACCTTGGGATGGAGACTGGGAACTTGTGAAAGACTGAGACCCTGAACCACTCTTTTTATATGTGTCTGAATTTGTAGAATTACTGCTAGTCTGAGATCTTGATACAAAATTCTTTTTATGAGACAGAGCATAAGTATCAGATATGACTGCTGCCTCTTCAAGAGTTTTAACATTCTTATCTTCTAGATGTGTTTTCAAATCTTGAGTAACACATTCCTTAAACTCTTCTAAAAGGATGACTTGGCGCAAATTAGCAAAAGTTTTATCAAGTTTCTTAGATCTAAACCAGTGATCGAATAAATCTTCTTTCTCTCGTGAAAATTCAACAAATGTTTGATTATCAAACTTTCTATACTTTCTGAACTTTTGTCTATACGCTTCAGGTACTAATTCATATGCTTTTAATATTGCTGCTTTGACCTTCTCATAGTCTGAACTTTCAGCTACCCCTAGTGCAGAGTATACCTCAGCTGCTTTGCCAACCAGTACACTTTGTAACATTGTTGACCAAACGTGTTGTGGCCATTTAAGATTTTCTGCGACTTTTTCGAATTGGGGAAAATACTTGTCTACAGATTTTTCTTGAAATTTCGGAACTAACCTAATATTTTTTGCTGCATCAAATTCATTCTTGACAAATGAGGGTTCTGGTTTATGCTGTAATCTTAATTTCTCTAACTCAAAGTGCTCTTGTCTTTCTAATTTGTCTAATTCAAATTTCCGTTCACGCTCTCGTTCTTCTCTTTCTCTTTCTCTGTCTCTTTCTTGCTCTTCTCTTTCTAATTTTTCTCTTTCTAATCGCATTTTCTCTAACTCTAATTGAAACTGATAGTCTGCCATTTTATAAGAGCCTAACTCTGATCTAACTGTATATTCTGGAAGATCGTATTTTTCAAAGATGTTTTCATCTACTAGTTTGTTTGCAACCTTAATTCTAATGTCTTGCTTTTTCTGAGAGGATTTAACATCTGACCCAAAATGCAAACCTAATGCGATCAAGTCATCCTTTTTTAACGTATCAAAAACCTGAACACTTGGCGAACTAAGAAAGTTTGTGACCGAAAATACCATGTTGATTTTTGCTGGCTTATAATCAAATTTAACGGTTCAATAAACAAAATTCTGACAATAAACTGCAAAAGTGCAAGAAATTCTTTATCCCGGACGAGCCCCCAATTCTGTTATGGGTCAGAATAACCCTAAATGCCAGCAAAGATCAATCACACAGTTTAAACTTAACAATAATTTATTTACAGTAATATACAAATCATTAAGTACAAACTTAGCAAAAATCTAAAAATACATACATCAGAGTGTCCGTTGCTGCACACAATGTCCCAGTGAAATTATATCCCAGTAATACCTCAATGATGCTTATACGACAATTCTCTCTCTGCATCGAATTGACAGGGTATTTATACAGTAATATAAATCTAGAATATTCTAGAAATTGTAAATACATGATATTACTGGAAAGTTCTGGACATGCACAAAGTTCAAGAATGTTCTAGAAAAATGACCGAACATGTTGACCACTCTGGAATGTTCAAGAAACTTAATGTTACTAATAATATACATGATGAAATAATACAAATACAACAAACCTCACAACAGTACATCAGTAGGGAATCAGGACAACTCGCCCCCAAGACAACTCGCCCCCAACACCTGTAAAGACAACTCGCCCCCAATTTAGGACAACTCGCCCCCACTCAAGACAGCTCGCCCCCATTGCAGAGACAACTCGCCCCCATTATTTTTTCTTGTGTATTACAAGGAAAAAACAACATATTTTATTCAATAAAATATATTTAAATGCAGATTTATAATTAATGTGTATTATAAATTAAATAAAATTAATATTTACGATTGTATATGTTGTTGTTTGTTTTTTTTTTTTTACTCATATATAAAGTAAACACGGTGTAAGTATAAGATATATATTATTTCCTTATTTTTTTTCTTGTGAAATAGAGAAAATAAACGCATTTTGATTTATCATATTGTTTAAAATTTATATTTGTAGAATATGTCTGGGTAAATCAAGTACAATGTTCTAAGTCTTGAACAATTGTAATTATTCAATGATACATTAATGAATTCCATCAACGACGGCTTTTAGGAAACTTATGAAAACTATAATGAAAACATCACACAGAATTTTAATGAAATCCCCAAGCTCACAAGTATAATTTGAAACTTCAAAGTAATGATTAATTAGGACATACAAGCCCCGAAAATTACGTGTATTTCGTTTATAAAAAAATTGGAACTTCAAAGTGATGATTAATTAGGACAACCAAGCCCCGAAAATTACGTATATTTAGTTGGTCAAAAATGGGCTTGTCCAAGCTCCGAAGCAGCTTTAAGGTAATGAAGAATTAGAGCATGCAAGCCTAGAAAATTACGTATATACAGATGATAAAAAAATTGGCGTATCCAAGCTCCGAAGCAACTTAAAAGTGATGAAGAATTCAAGAAAGCTTGCGTTGGAAACAAATTAAATAATTTGACATGGTCCCTATATAAGGAAGAAATGACTTGAATTTATCATCAGTTTCAATCATGGCTGACTTGTGCATTGTATGCAATCTTCATCTCCGACAACGTCAAGAGGTCCTATGTTGCATTTCCTGCCACGGAAAACAACATAGGACATGTAACTCAGGTTAGAAAAAATGTCATTTTACATAAAAATAATTAAATATTAAAAACATTATATTCATCGTATATTCTCATCTTTTTTAAGTGCAATTTCATAGGCCTAATAGCCGTATAAATGCAAATATGTAATTGAGATTAGAAAAAAATATAATATTATATAAAAATAAATAATTTCATAGAAAACAAATTATTTTAATTGTATCTTCTCCTCTTTTAAACGGAATGTCATAGGCATAATGACCGCATAAATTGATGACTTTAATCTAAAACATATTTCTTTTTCAGGCATCTCACGTGAGGAGTATCGGCGGATGAGAAGCCAAGGACAAGTTGTGTTTCAGTGTGTCGAGTGTGTAGAGCCCACAGTTCCCTACTCCGAGGTCACCACCACCAGCGAGCTCCCCTCACGTCTTCTCCCAGACGCCGAGAGCACCCGCATAGTTGAGGAATCCATCAACATCCCCATCGTTCCCCACGCCGAGCCACACCATCCAGAGGAGGAATCACTCAACGACCAGACTTCACCCCAGGAACTTTCTACCACAGAAGCCGTCGTCACCTTCCAAGTCACCGAGAATACTTCACAACGCGGGAAGAGGAAACTTGTGTCTAGTGATGGATTTTCTTATGTGGTGAAGAAGGAGAACAAAAGCGGATCCATCCTCTGGCGCTGCAGCGTAAGGAACAGCAAGACATCATGTTCAGCCACCGTTCATCAACAAGGGGACACCTTCATCACCAACAGTAAAGAGCACACCCACGCCTCCAAACCCGGGATACTGACGGCAGTGCAGATGACGCAGAGAATCATCGAGACAGCAAAAGACGACCTGTTTGTACCGGCACCAACTATCGTGGAGAGAGTGATAGAGGAGATGGCAGATCCAAGGGAACCGGAATTCGCTCGTCCAAAGTTCAGCAATGCCGTGAGGACAGCCAACAGACGCCGACAAGCTGATCGACCAGAGGAACCCAAGGACATGAACTTCGAGGTATGAATTTATTTTAAAATTTATTATTTATTTATTTTAATACTTTTTCATATACCTAAAAATTTGCGTTATTTTTTTAAGATTTAGAAATAATTCCACATGATAGAATTAATTGATACATAAATAATAAGTACAATGTAGAAGATTAATGTTAAAATTTCAGAATAATACATTTTTTCTTCTTTTTTTAGATTGATTTGGAATTCCTGGAGCGCCACACTTCGTCGGATTTCTACAGAGGAGACATCACTGTTGGAGATCATCGACACCTCATCTTTGCATCAGATCAACAACTGTAACACATTGCTTCAGCAAAGACGTGGTACATCGAAGGAACTTTCAAGATCGTTTCCAAGCCTTTTGTGCAGCTGCTATCCATCCACTTCTTTGCCAGATCCGGAGACGACATGAAACAGCTTCCAGGGATTTACGTCCTCATGCCAAGGAAAAGAAAAGACTACAAGACTTCTACAGTGCCACATCAACCAACTTTGGGACAACTACAACGATGGATCCATCAGCGCCAGCCGACTACTGAAGAAGTGTGGACAGATCTACAACGGACAGTGAAGAAGGAAAACGTGCCGTAATTTGTGATTAAAGTGAAAATAATTGTGATTGAAAGAAGATAGTGATTAAAATAAATACTGTTTATATTATTTATGATTTATTTTCAATAAAGTCTAGAAAAGAAAATTTATTTTCGTTTTGTTATAGTTATATTGTATATCAGTAGGGGAACCAGAGGTCACCTTATATTGTACATCAGTAGGAGAAACAGAGTTCACCTTATATTGAATATCAGTTGAGGGAACCAGAGGTCACTTTATATTGTACATAAGTAGGGGGACCAGAGGTCACCTTAGATTAAACATCAGAAGGGTGACCAGAAGTTACATATGTACATCAGCAGGGGTACCTTAGGTCACCTTTTATTGTACATCAGTAGGGGACCAGAGGTCACCTTATATTTAACATCAGAAGGATGACCAGACGTCATTTTATATTGTACGGGGAATAGTGGTCATCTAATCTTGTACTATACATCTGTAGCGGGACCAGAGGACACCTTATATTAAACACCAGAAAGGGGACTAGAGGTCACCTTATATTGTACATCAGTAAGGGGATGAGAGGTCACTTCATATTGATAATTAGCAGTTGTACCAGGGTTCACCTTATATTGTACATCAGTTGGGTGACCAGAGGACACCTTATATTGTGCATCAGTACGGGGACCAGAGGGCACCCGATATTTTTCATGAGTACGGAGACTAGTAGTCACCTAATATTTTGCTGTACATCAGTAGAGGGATCAGAGGTCACCTTATATTGAACATCAATAAGGGGACCAGAGGACACCTAATATTGTACATCAGTAGTAGGACCAGAGGTCATCTTATATTGTTCATCAGCAGAAGGACCAGAGGTCAGCTTATATTGTACATAAGTAGGGGGACCAGAGGTCACCTTATATTATACATAAGTAAGGGGACCAGAGGTCACCTTATATTTAACATCAGTAGGATGACCAGAGGTCACCTTATGTTGTACATCAGTAAGAGGGACCAACGGTCACCTTATATTGTACATCAGAAGGGGGACCAGAGGTCATCTTATATTGTACATCGGTAGGGGGACCAGAGGCTACCTTATATTGTTCATCAGTAAGGGGGACCAGAGGTCACCTTATATCTAACAACAGAAGGGGGACCACAGGTCACCTTATATCTAACATCAGAAGGGGGACCAGAGGTCACCTTATATCTAACATCAGAAGGGGGACCAGAGGTCACCTTATATTGTACATCAGTAGAGGGACCAGAGGCCACTTTATATTGTATATCAGCAGGGGGACCAGGGGTCACCTTATATTTAAAATCAGAGGGAGACCAGAGGTCATCTTATATTGTACATCAGTAGGGGGACCAGAGACCACTTTATAATGTACATCAAAAGGGGGACCAGAGGTCACCTTATATTTAAAATCAGAATGGGGACCAGAGGTCATCTTATATTGTACATCAGTAGGGGGACCAGAGACCACTTTTTATTGTACATCAAAAGGGGGACCTGAGGTCACCTTATATTTAACACCAGAAGGGGGACTAGAGGTCACCTTATATTGTACATCAGTAAGGGGATGAGAGGTCACTTCATATTGATCATTAGCAGTTGTACGAGGGTTCACCTTATATTGTACATCAGTTGGGTGACCAGAGGACACCTTATATTGTGCATCAGTACGGGGACCAGAGGGCTCCCGATATTTTTCA
This sequence comes from Saccostrea cuccullata, assembly GCF_032062105.1. Taxonomy (NCBI): domain Eukaryota; kingdom Metazoa; phylum Mollusca; class Bivalvia; order Ostreida; family Ostreidae; genus Saccostrea; species Saccostrea cuccullata. Next base: position 156,036 of record NW_026928923.1, on the reverse strand, counting down.
TGAGCACGGAGACTAGTAGTCACCTAATATTTTACTGTACATAAGTAGAGGGATCAGAGGTCACCTTATATTGAACATCAATAAGGGGACCAGAGGACACCTAATATTGTATATCAGTAGTAGGACCAGAGGTCATCTTATATTGTTCATCAGCAGAAGGACCAGAGGTCAGCTTATATTGTACATAAGTAGGGGGACACCTTATATTATACATAAGTAAGGGGACCAGAGGTCACCTTATATTTAACATCAGTAGGATGACCAGAGGTCACCTTATGTTGTACATCAGTAAGGGGGACCAAGGGTCACCTTATATTGTACATCAGAAGGGGGACCAGAGGTCACCTTATATTGTGCATCGGTAGGGGGACGAGAGGCTACCTTATATTGTTCATCAGTAAGGGGGACCAGAGGTCACCTTATATCTAACAACAGAAGGGGGACCAGAGGTCACCTTATATCTAACATCAGAAGGGGGACCAGAGGTCACCTCATATTGTACATCAGTAGGGGGACCAGAGGACACCTGATATTGTACATCGGTAGGTCACCTTATACAAGGGTTGTTTAATAATGTCTTCGGTGCTCGGAAAGAAACAAAAGTCGCTTTTCAATAATTAAGTTATAATGATTTAACCTAAATTATCTTTTCATTAAAACACATGTAAGTAACATTTTTATCCAATTTCTGATTCATTTTCAATTGTTTTTCGAACTCATTTTCTGGTATGAACCTTTGTATACTGGATTATTGCAGATCCTATGATTTCCTAGACTTGTTTCTTCCTTCTGAAAGGCGTTTTCTCAAGTTTGGCAAATGGAACAAGTCAAAAGGCAAAAGATCTGGCGAATATTGTTAACGTGAATGAACATTAACTTTTGTTTATCCCCAAGACCCCAAGGGTATGGACGCTGTCATGGAAAAAATCTTATGTTGTGGATTCCTTATTCTCATTAACCTTTTGATTTTTTGCCAATAAATTGCTTTCTAGATTCCTCCAGAAATTAAACTGCATCCCCGAATACGAATCTGAACAATAGGACCACTAATATTTAAGAAAATTGCCTATAAATCTATCCTTGTGCTCTTGCAATTCTCTGCTCTTCTTAGACCTTTGCTTTTTTTGTCAAGTACATCTTATTGTAAATTTGTTTTGAGGGTTTTAAGCAACAGATTCAAGTTTCATTATCTGTTTGAAATTCAAATAAACGTGGATAACTACAATTACTGATATTCATTTTTTTAAGGGTTACTTTTGAGTAATAAGCTTTTTTTTCTGACAAACGTTTTTAAAACAGTGTGAACTACTCCCGAAATGATGTGTATTTTGAAAGAGGTCGTATAAGGCGTGTACAATCCCCCGCTCTGAGACAAAATGTTTTTCAATTTTCAAAATCCACAAAAAAGCTATATTTTTCTAAAATCATGTTCTCAGTAATGTCATCTTCAAAATATTTTATCATTTTATTTTTCTGAACGACTTATCATTTGATTATATTTATTTAAAAGTTGACAGTTAAGCATATTTAGTGGAAAATGGGTTTAATAGAGCTATAAAAACGAATTTTGAGCATGAATGGGTCAAGTCTCCATTCTTCGCGAACGCTTAAATGATGAAATGTTACAAACCCGTCCATTGAAATCACACTGAAAGACGTCAGTAGTGCATATACTTCGTAGCGTACCGGTAGTGGTTAAAGCGGTTGGTCTTGGACTAAACCTGAGCTAATATGAGAGTTCGAATCATACATGTAGCTTTTTCTTTTTCTTTTTTTTTTTTTTTGTTTTCAAATGTCATAAAAACATGAATAAAAAATAAATTATTCATAAATTATTAAAACAATGAAATAAAGAATTTGATATGTAAAAGATGATATAAACCATAAAATTTTGAAAAAATACTACTTTTCGAATTGAGAAATATTTTTTTTCAGAGCGCGGAATTGTCCTTGCCTTGTACGCCTCCATTCTTTGCTATGTGTCGTATAGTCAATCATACACCATCAGTGATTATTTGTTAAAATTTGGCAAACAGTACATTATTTGTTTAATGTTTGTTTGCAAGTAAGGTATTCATTTTTGATGCCCATTATATACATTTTATCAGTGAAATCCACCTGCTCAATTGTCTATAAAACAAACATTGATTGCAGTAAATTTTTACATATTTCAGTGATTATTTCTTTGGGATTCTTAACAAATTTTACAGCAGCTTTAATGGACGGTTTATTTTTACTTTAGTTTACTGATTCTCTACAATTCTCTTTTAATGCAGTGTCTCGAATACCCTTGTTTTCCAGCTTCTCACAATTAAACTATGTGATGAAAAGTAGTCACATCAATTGTTATAAATTCAACCTTAGTATTGTATGTCATACAGTTCAGGACATTATTTATTGAACAGCCCTCGTAATTTGTACATCAGTAGGGGGACAAGAGGTCACATTATATTGTACATCATTAAAAACTAATGATAACACTATTTTGAACGACAATGAAAAAACCGGAAGACACTTTATATTTTACATCAATAAGAAGACCAGAGGTCATCTTATAATATTATATTGTAAGTCAACAGGGAGACCAGAAGACACCTAATATTTTACATAAATATTGAGACCAAAGGACTCCTTATTTGGTCACCTGAATCAACGCATGTGACTTATTGCTATCAGTTTTTTTTTCTGGCGTCGTGCGCTGTGCATTGTGCGTTAACATTTGAACATTTTCAGCTTTTCTCTGTAATCCCTCAACCATTTACAACCAATTTTGGCATAAAGCATCTATGGGTGAAAGGGAAATTTTTTTTGAATTCATGGTCCCTGCCCTCCACCCCCTAAGGCAAGAATGTTTGGGCGTAATTACTACAATTGATGAAATCTTTAAAAATCTTCTTTACTCATTAACATCAAGCCGTCGAACTGTTTGTATTTGTATTTTATTTGTATTTTATTTGAACCGGAGACATTACATCTCATGGGTATACAATATTCATACATAAGATTTGTACAGGCTACACAATATACATGTATTAATTGCATAACAATATCATTTAATTATTATTTAGAACATCATTTCTTAATTGATAAGAAAAATACAAAAATTTGCCCAGGTTACATAGTTCTTTAGTATTTGTAGAACTCAATAGCTGTACTAATTTAAATACTGATGGTTTTTTAAAATAATAACACTTAATATATTTATTTCTAAGTTCTTCATATCGAGGACATTTTAATACAAAATGAAATTCGTCCTCTATCTCACCTGACATACATATTTCACACTTTCTATCTTTTCTTTCGATATTACTATACCTTCCCCTTTCTATTCTTAAATCATGGGCTGATAGCCTTAAACGACTGATAGGTATTCTATACTTAGAATGCAATGGTTTTCTTAAATAATTCTGTAAAGCAACATTATCCACTAAATGTTGAAATAGAAAATATTTAGGAGAATTACAAATTCTTGCCATAATTTCTTGTTTATAACAGTCATACAATCTTTGAAATATAATGTTCAGAGTATTATTATCAATACAATCACTATTATACATGTCAGCTAAACCAAGCCTTTGGAATTCCTTCTTAATGTTTACAATCCATTCATCATTATTTTCAATCATATCTTGATAACATGCTTGTAATATACAATTGTCACTGTTTTTTAATTTCACCCAGTATTTCAAAATTTTCTTTTTCCTTTCAAGTAAGTGGAAATCTACCTGATTCACAATAAACTGCATCATTACTAGTGCTTTGTCTGACCTTTAAGACTCTTTTACAATAATTTAAGTGAACATTTTCTATGTCTTGACCCTTGTGAAATCCCCATACTTCAGCTCCATAACTCATAACACTGTTAACATAAGTATCGAATACAGCTAATTGTGTTTCTACGTTAAAATGCAAATCCCTGATCTTACTATTTACACCGTACATAGTTTTTTTACCTTGACATGAAAAATGTTTCTGTGTTTCAGTAAATTTTCCATTATAATTAAATAACATACCTAGATAATTAAACTGATTAACAACTTCAACTTTGCAACCGTTGTATATCCAACGTTCATTTTCCAGTATTTTACGACTATTGCGAAAAATCAATATTTTTGTTTTTTCAACATTAACAGTTAGATTCCACTCCGTTGTGTATGTATATAATGCATCCAACATTCTTTGTAAACCTTCAGATGAGTCAGATATCAAAACAGTATCATCTGCATACATCAGTAAAAATATATTTATCATCTGCAGTTCGATTGATGGACAATTATTTGTAATAAAGTGACGTTCAAAGTCATTCAAATACATAGAAAATAATAATGGTGATAAAATTTCACCTTGTAATACACCAGATGTAATTTTGTAATACTCTGTAAGTAAACCGTTATATTTTACACATGCCTTAATATTATCATATAAAGATTTAATAATACCAAATAATTTCCCTTGAATACCCTGAGTACTAATTTTAAGCCACAGGTTAATTCTGTTGATATAATCGAAGGCTTTTTGATAATCTACAAAACAACAATAAAGTTTTCTTTTTTTCCTTAAGAATTTGTTAACTAATGTCTGTAGAACAAATATTGCATCAATGGTACTTGCACCTGACTTAAATCCAAATTGCGCGTCTGTAGTTATATTATACTCTTTATCCCAATTCATCAGTCTATTATTTAATATGCTTGTAAATAATTTAGCCATGCAACTAACAAGTGTAATTCCCCTATAATTATTAGGATTATTACTATCCCCTTTCTTAAAAACTGGCACTATACACCCAGTAGCCCAACTCTCTGGATAATGGCCTGACGTAAAGATTTTATTAAACAACATGCATAAAATAGGCATGAGTATTTGTTTACAATGAATGAAGAATTCGTTAATCATGCAATCTTCTGCATTACTTTTATCATGTTTTAATTTATCAATAGCATATTCAATTTCTTGTTCCGTAATTTCCTGATCTAATTCACAGTATACTGATGATTGTGTCTCTACGTAATTAAATTCATTATTCGTATTGTTTTCTGTATTACATTCAAGCAAGGTTTTGAAATGTTCTAAGAAATCTTTAGCCGATAAATCTGAACTTACTTGGCCTTTCTTACGTTCAAACAATTTGTAAAATTTTTTGGGGTTATACTTCCGAATATACTCGATTTTATTACCTTGATGTCTCTCATAATTGTGTCTACATTTTTTCATAACTTTCTTGTAAGCCGCTTTTTTATTAACTAATAATAACCTATTATCAGTAGATTTCTGTTTATTGAAATGGTTTAGAGATGTCTCATATTCTATGTACTTTGTCTTACACTCTTCATTAAACCATGGTTTATCTTCAGTATGTTTTGAATTAATATTTCTATTCATATTAATAGATCTATTACTCTGTATAATTTTACAGTATGGTAGAATTAAATCACATAATGTTTTACTAAAATTTTCAACACACTGATTTACTTCTTCTGTGCTATCAAACGAATGAATCAGACAATCAGAAAGCAAGTCATAATTATCGCTGAGAGTAGTATTTATCTGCGTTACATTTTCTTCCACCCATTTTACTGATTTGAAAACCGTTCTACCTGATTGCTCTTGACCACAAACAACCTCACTTTCTTTAAATGCACCACCTATAGAAAAAATAATTGGTGCGTGGTCTGAAAAAACAGAAAAATCTCCTAAAGTAAAATCTACAATATTACTAGCGTTTTCACTCTTTGTTATTAGATAATCTATAGTACTCATACCATTTGCACCATAAAAAGTGATACCCCCATGTTGATCATTTTTATGTCTTCCATTGATAATTCGCATACCAGTGGTTTTACACAAATCTATCAATTTTCTACCAAAATTATTCACAAAACTATCACTGTTGTTCCTTGTAGACTCGTTTGTATCTAAATCGTAATCAGTAAAAACTTGCATAGTATCTGTCACCGATTTATTTATCATATCGTTCCTTATAAAATCTTCTAAATTACCACATCTAGCATTTAAATCTCCTGTTAAATAAATTTTTCCCTTGCTAGCAAATCTGCAAATTGATTCTTCTAAATACTGAAAAATATCTACATCTTCTTTTTTATAAAAAGTACTTTTTTCTGGTGGTATGTAGCAAGAAGCTAAATAAATAGGCTTTTCATTTACACTCGAATCTTTTCTAATTTCTAGCCAGATAACAGTATTACAAAAACATTCTATAATATTAACACTGATACTGGGCACGTTTCTATAAAAAATTACAATTCCTCCCCCTCTACCACAATTTCTAGGGAAAGTGTAACAACTGTACTCATCTAAGTAAATACACAATTCATCACCTGCACAGATCCAGCATTCTAAAAGAACTATAATATCATATTTATTTACAATATTTACAAACTCCTTATCTTTCAGCTTTTGTCTAATACCTTTATTTACATTCCAAACTATGAATGAAAGGTTAGAAGTGAAGTCACTGACCTCTCTACCTCTACTTAGTTGAACAGTCACCCGATTGCTGCGGCCGCACTCACGATGAGGAACGTCGCGCTGCTCGGCTGTGGCGGCCACGCACTCCTATCTGCAACCCATTGCAGTGCCCTGCGATGTAGCGTGGCTCTGGTGATTATTTGCGTTTATATCATAGTCCATAGGATCGTTCGTGTCCCAGTCTTCTCCCTCTGAGTACATGTAGCTATGATTGTCCGGGTCATACTGCCGACCGTTCACAATTAACTTATCGCGCACAAGTTTGACGTGCGCCCCCTCGCTACGTAGTTGGCGCATGATTGGTATGAGCTCCCGTCGACGTTTTTCCATGGTCACTGGGTATTGCCTATGTACTGTTGGCATAATTATTATAAGCATTGACTCCATACCAAAATTGTGAAATTCATTGTCCCAGGGTCAGGGGCCCAGGGGTTAGGACAGGGCTATAAAATTTATATTAATTTATAATCTCTCTCACTTCGTCTGTCCGAATATAAATTAATTATACTTTTTATTCTGTATTGAAAGAATAATCAACTCATATGTATGGAATGCTGCTCGTCAGAACGTTTATTACAAATTTAACACATTTGTATTCATTTCAACACACGTTATTTTTAATCATTACTTATATACATACATATATGTGAGTGTGTGCCTAATTTACTGGTTTCCATTCCTTACACGTTCTGTACGAGCGGTAGAGTAACTTTTTAAGCACGCACCTGCTATTTATATGAACATGTCACGTGACATAAAAAACACACAGATCCACCGCTCTGTTCACACAGGAAATACCCATAAGGACAATGATAATAATTATGAAATGCATTTATTTTTTGAAAATATTTCCCTCTGCCCCTGGATATTAAACAAATTAACTACATGCAAAGTTGTGATGAGGAAGGGTATTCTCTCCAAAGTTTTGAAATTTGTGACCCAAAGGTCAGGGGTTCCGGTGTTACGCTGGGGCTATATAAACTGTAAAGTTTATATTCATTAAAGAGGCTGAGGGGTGGCAGCCATTTTCAGACTATTTTGATCTCCTTTAAAAGAAGAGCTCCACATAAAGATATACAAAAATGATCAAATTTTAAAACCTAAAATGTATTAATTTTTTCTTTGCCAAATGATATTTGACAGCTTATGATACCGTATCTAAAAAAATAAGTTAAAACTGATAAACTGATGGTTAATTTGTTGTCCCCCATCCTCCTTAATTCCTTAAAAAAATCTTCCTCTCTGCTCCTGGATATTGATTAAAGTAACTACATATAGTTATGATAAGCAAGGGAGTGTCTTCCAGAATTATAAATTTCAAGGCCCCTGGCTCATGGGTACCATGTCATTTGTAGACAATACTGTAATTGAATTAATGCCTTGAAATTTGTTCTTTGGTATAAACCAATTTTTTTATGCACAATGGTCCTTTTTTCAAAATTGTGAAATGTATGACCTCAGGATGAGGGTTTTTGTGGTCAATGAGCACTACTAATTATTGCTAATTATTATCGCTTATTTGAAATGAAAGTTTTTAAGTTTTACAAGATGTTCAAATGACCTATAAGATCCATAGGTCTCTTGTCGTGTTCTTAAGTGAACGTCTAGCATCTCGTTAATATGCATTTTATCTGTACTCACTGGTTCGCCCTTGTTTTCTTTTTAGGTGTCTGTTGGTTAAGACGAGTCTAGAATCGTTGATGCTTTATCTCTCTGCATTCATATAATATTTTTTATGTCTGATTTCTTTAAAAATGTACAACAAAGGGGACCACTGGTCTCCTTATTTATGTACAATACAAGGTGACCTCTGGTGATGTAAAATATAGAGTGACCTAAGGTCCTCATAATGATCTACAACATAGGGTGACCTTTGACCCCCCATTGATGTATAAGGTGACCTCCGTTTCCCCTTATGATGTACAATATAATCTGACGTCTGCTTTTGTACAGTATAAGGTGACCTATGGTCCCCTTTCTGTTGTACAATATAAAGATGACCATAAGTCTCCATAATGAAATAACATATAAGGTGAATTTTGGTCAACTTCTTGTTTTACAATATTAGTTTACTTCTGGTCCACCCAGTAACGAACGTTAAAACTGAACTGAAGGCTCTGTCTCCCTACTGATGTACAATAAAAGGTGACCTCTGGTCCCCCTACTGCTATCTCCTACTGATGTACAATATAAGGTGTCCTTTCGTCCTCGTAATGTTGTACAATATAAGGTAACCCCTGGCCCTCTACTGTTGTACTATATAAGGTGACCCTACTTTTGTAAAATATAAGGTGACCCCTGGTCCCTCTACTGATGTTGCCTACTTATGTACAATATGAGGTGACCTCTGTTACCCCTACTGATGTACAATATAAGATGACCTCTGGTCACCCTACTGGTGTACAAAATAAGAAACCCCTGGTCCCCCTACTGATGAATAATATAAGGTGCCCTCTGGTCCCCCTACTGATGTCCCCAACTTATGAACAAGATGTACCCTGGTCACCCTGCTGTTGTACAATATAAAAAGTCCTATGGTCCCCCTACTGATGTACAATATAAGATGACCCTGGTCCCCCTGCTGATGGATAATATAAGGTGTCCTCTGGTCTCCCTACTAATGTACAATATAAGGTAACCCCTGGTCCCCCTACTCATGTACAATATAAGATGTCCCCAGGTCTCCCTACTGGTGTACAATAAAAGATGTCCCCTGGGTCAACAACTGATGTACAATATAAGGTGTCCTATGGTCCCCCTACTGATGTACAATATAAGGTGCCCTCGGGTCCCCCTACTGATGTACATATTAAGGTGTCTTCTAGTACCCCTACTGATGTACAATATAAGGTGACCCCTAGTCCCCCTACCAATGTACGATATATGGTGTCCTCTGGTCCCCCTACTGATATATAATATAAGGTTACCTCTGGTCCACCTATTTATATATATAATAAAAGGTGACCTCTAGTTCCCCTACTGATGTCCCCTACTATAAGGTGCTCTCTGGTCCCCTTATTGATCTAAAGTGTAATATAAGGTGTCCTCTGGTCCCCCTACTGATGTACAATATAAAGTGTCCTCTGGTCCCCCTACTGGTGTACAATATAAGGTGCCCTCTGGTCCCCCTACTGATGTACATTATAAGGTGTCATCTAGTCCCCCTACTGATGTACATTATAAGGTGACCCCTAGTCCCCCTACCAATGTACGATATATGGTGTCCTCTGGTCCCTTTACTGATGTACAATATAAGGTTACCTCTGGTCCCCCTATTGATACACAATATAAGGTAAGCACTAGTCCCCCTACTGATGTACAATATAAGGTGCCCTCTGGTCCCACTAATGATCTAAAGTGTAATATTAGGTGTCCTCTGGCCCCCTACTGATTTACAATATAAGGTGTCCTCTGGTCTCCCTACTGAAGAACAATATAAGGTGCCCTCTGGTTCCACTACTGATGTACATTATAAGGTGTCCTCTAGTCCCCCTACTGATGTACAATATAAGGTGACCTCTGGTCCCCCTACTGATGAACAATACAGGGTTACCTTTGGTCCCCCTATTGATGTAAAGTGTAATATTAAGTGTCCTCAGGTCCCCTACTGATGTTCAATATAAGGTGACCACAGGTCCCCTACTGATGTACAATAAAAGGTGACCTCTGGTCCCCCTACTGAAATCCCCTACTGATGTTAGATATAAGGTGTCCTCTGGGTCCCCTACTGATGTCCCCCTACTGATGTACAATATAAGGTGACCCCTAGTCCCCCTACCAATGTACGATATATGGTGTCCTCTGGCCCCCCTACTGATGTACAATATAAGGTTACCTCTGGTCCCCCTAATGATATACAATATAAGGTAACCTCTAGTCCCCCTACTGATGTACAATATAAGGTGTCCTCTGGTCCCCCTATTGATCTAAAGTGTAATATAAGGTGTGTTCTGGTCCCCCTACTGATGCACAATATAAGATGACCTCTGGTCCCCCTACTGATGTACAATACAAGGTTACCTCTGGTCCCCCTATTGATCTAAAGTGTAATATTAGGTGTCCTCTGGTCCCCCTTTCTGATGAACAATATAAAGTGTCCTCTGGTCCCCCTACTGGTGTACAATATAAGGTGCTCTCTGGTCCCCCTACTGATGTACATTATAAGGTGTCATCTAGTCCCACTACTGATGTACAATATAAGGTGACCCCTAGTCCCCCTACCAATGTACGATATATGGTGTCCTCTGGTCCCCCTACTGATGTACAATAAAAGGTTACCTCTGGTCCCCCTATTGATCTAAATTGTAATATTAGGTGTCGTCTGGTCCCCCTACTGATGTACAATATAAAGTGTCCTCTGGTCCCCCTACTGGTGTACAATATAAGGTGCCCTCTGGTCCCCCTACTGATGTACATTATAAGGTGTCATCTAGTCCCCCTACTGATGTACATTATAAGGTGACCCCTAGTCCCCCTACCAATGTACGATATATGGTGTCCTCTGGTCCCCCTACTGATGTACAATATAAGGTTACCTCTGGTCCCTCTATTGATGTACAATATAAGGTTTCCTCTGGTCCCCCTATTGATATACAATATAAGGTAAGCTCTAGTCCCCCTACTGATGTACAATATAAGGTGCCCTCTGGTTCCCCTAATGATCTAAAGTGTAATATTAGGTGTCTGGTCCCCCTACTGATGTACAATATAAGGTGTCCTCTGGTCCCCCTACTGAAGAACAATATAAGGTGCCCTCTGGTTCCACTACTGATGTACATTATAAGGTGTCCTCTAGTCCCCCTACTGATGTACAATACAGGGTTACCTTTGGTCCCCCTATTGATGTAAAGTGTAATATTAAGTGTCCTCAGGTCCCCTATTGATGTTCAATATAAGGTGACCACAGGTCCCCTACTGATGTACAATAAAAGGTGACCTCTGGTCCCCCTACTGAAATCCCCTACTGATGTTAAATATAAGGTGTCCTCTGGGTCCCCTACTGATGTACAATATAAGGTGACCCCTAGTCCCCATACCAATGTACGATATATGGTGTCCTCTGGCCCCCCTACTGATGTACAATATAAGGTTACCTCTGGTCCCCCTTTTGATATACAATATTAGGTGACCTCTAGTCCCCCAACTGATGTCCCCTACTGATGTACAATATAAGGTGTCCTCTGGTCCCCTTATTGATCTAAAGTGTAATATAAGGCGTGTTCTGGTCTCCCTACTGATGTACAATATAAGATGACCTCTGGTCCCCCTACTGATGTACAAAACAGGGTTACCTCTGGTCCCCCTATTGATGTAAAGTGTAATATTAAGTGTCCCCTACTGATGTTCAATATAAGGTGACCACAGGTCCCCTACTGATGAACAATATATAAGGTGACCTCTGGTCCCCCTACTGATGTACAATATAAGGTGCCCTCTGGTCCCCCTATTGATTTAAAGTATAATATTAGATGTCCTCTGGTCCCCTACTGATGTTCTATATAAGGTGACCACAGGTCCCCCTACTGATGTACAATATAAGGTTGCCTCTGGTCCCCCAACTGATGTACAATATAAAGTGACTCCTGGTCCCCCTAATGATGTAAAATTTAAGGTTGCCTCTGGTCCCCCAACTGATGTAAGGTGACTCCTGGTACCCCTACTGATATACAATATAAGGTTATCTCTAGTCCCCCAACTGATGTACAGTATAAGGTGACCTCTGGTCCCCCTACAAATGTAGAATTAAAGGTAACTTCTGCTATCCTACTGATGTCCACTACTGATGTACAGTATAAGGTGACCTCTGGTCCCCCTACTGATGTGCAATATAAGGTGACTCCTGGTCCCCCTACTGATGTACAATTTAAGGTGACCTCTGGTCCCCCTACTGCTGTACAATATAAGGTGACCTCTGGTCCTCCTTACTGTTGTCCCCTACTGATGTGTACTATAACGTTACATGGAATAAAATCATAGGGGAGACCACAGGTCACCTAACGTAATCCATAAATGTTAAACGCTAATATATCATATATCGCATAAAATTGCAGTTAATGTTGCTCAGCACCCACCCTCCACCCCCTCTATCTTTTCTTATACCCATCAGATGGTTATTCCTTTTAAAAAGTTGTTTGTTTTACACTTTAAAGGCTTCACAGTATTACGATTTATTCTATTTTCACTTTACGTATGCAACGCACTACATTTTGTAGCGGAGTAAACAGGCCCGATAGTCGTGAACTGAGCAGGGGACCTCAGGTCCTAGTTCAGCGTACGTTTTATCCTTCTGCAAACGTTTCACCCGTTCAAAGGACAAATAAAATGCTGACGACTTTGACAATGACATGCTGGTGAGATAATTATGTATTCGTTTCAAAAGTATCTGTCTGTAAATTATTTTCCTCCCCCAGGTTTTAAACTGCCCGTGGTAGCTATTGCATATTGCCAGCGACATTGTTTAGGACTCTGTTATAGCTTACAGTCTAAGCATCATTCTTCAGAAAAGGGTTGCTTATGAATCAGATGTAATGAATAAAACTATGGGAGAAGTTAAGTCCATTTGAGGAAGAAATAAACAATAACCTGAAGAAATAAAAAAAAAATTCAACTATTAAAAGGCAAGAATATACAAATACATGTATATACAGGCATGTAGTATCATTTGTATCAGCCAGAAAAATTATTTTACACTTAATTGAAAAAATGTTCACCCTACTCCCCAATTCTCCCTGTCTGTTTTATGATAGGAATTATAATTTTAGGCATCAAGTAAATTTTAGAACAATGTCTACACATTTACCTAACACATATTTAAAAAAAAAATTTATTCTCATGTTCATAACTAAACCTGAACATAAAAAAAAAACGCTGGCCTTATAATGAAAAAAAGGGGCCTCTTTCAAAATAGATAATTTCAGGGCCGCTGGGTCAGGGGTACCGGGGGGGGGGGGGTACTTTGACTAAAAATAAATTAATGCTTTGAAATCTGTCCTTTGATAAGCAATGGTGCCTCCTTCAAAATTTGTGAATTTTATGGCTTTTGGATTAAAACATGAACCAAATACAATCGCTGGAAAGTTGTTACATGATACTCAGGTGACCTATAAGGCCCGTGGGCCTCTTGTTTACGTATGGTATCCGTTTATTTATCATATATTTTACTCCTTTTACTCCCTTATTGATACTTTCTTTACCTTTCAATGGTCCGAAACAGTCCTCTAAGTATTTGGGAATAGAAGTCAAATGCATGGCTAATTATTTAATTATCTGATATCATTTATAAAGCTGGGGAAAACATAAAATATAAGAAATAATGCCTGAAGTTATACCCGGTATTGTAAATCAAAGGTTTTTACCTGCCTGGATCTGTAGAGCTCTCTCTGCTTTATCTGTCCAAGTTTTGTCAAGCAGAGAGCTACAGTTCTGCACCAATAGAGAAGCAAGACTGCACAGAGGTTCAGAACAGCAATTGGAAATCCTATGGAAACTTGCAAGTAGTTTGCTCTTGGATATCTTTCATTTGTTGCAAAAATATTAATGTTTGCTGAATTTTCCATATTGAACTTAAAAAAAAAATACAATGTTCACTGTTTATAATTGTGTGCTTCGTTGTTTCTGTTGCTGTTTTTGTGGAACATTGCTTTAAATAATTACCTTTTTCTCATCCCATTCGTAAATATGGCTAAATTAATGTCATACAATTGAATTTTCTTCTTTTATTTCTTAACTCAAAAGGAAACATATCTATCTATTTCCTTGTTTTTTTTTTTATTTTATTTTAACGTATGATTTCCTAATGTAGGAAATATTTTCAGAACTAAGTAAATATGAAATTGCAAATATCATTTTTATCAATATTAATAATCAACAAGTATAATAATCGTAGCTGTGTTAATTAGTGTCATTATTCGAAAAATCATTGGAAGCAGCTAGAGATATCATTGTTCATCAGAGGTAGACAAAATATTAAATGTGATATTATTTTTGAGCTGTTCTGATAAAAACAATTATAACTTGATACATGCATTACGAACATGGCCTTGGGAACGACAGGGGCGGGGGAGGGGCAGCGTTTTAAAAGCAGTATGTACTACAACTTTTATATTAATATATGAATTTGTTCAACTTTTTACATATTTATAATGCAAAATGCATCAATTTGTTTACTTTTGCAAATACTGAATACTTTATATAGCATGTATAACTGTGACAATATAAATATGTAATTCAAATGTATAGGGAGAGGGCGTTATAAGTTTTCAGAACTTGTGCTCAATCCCTTTGTAATTATATTACAATAAAATATGTTCAAATCAACCTTGATGTCGGATTTTTTTTTTTTTTTTTTTTTTTTTAAATTGTAAATAACTATTTCAATGACAGAAAATATAACATAAACAAACTACAATATGTTCATATATGCGATGGAAGAACTATTTCTAAGCTTTGATTGAATCAAAATTACATTATTGTCGTCCTGTAAATAATGATTTCATATATAAAACAGTATATTAGATTGTATGTAGAATTCTTTCTTCTGTTTTATTTTAGTCTAATTGATCATAAAGTTTTTAGTTACATAGAAATTTATCTTAAGGGCAGAGGATACAAACTAACTTTTGTCAAATAATTTGAAAATAACGACTTGAGTCATGTTTTAATAATAAGATGAACAAGTTTTACCGCGTAGTTTTTAATTTTTTTTTCAAATTTTCTCAAAAATAGGATTTGAAGTGAAAAATATTTGTATAGATTAATAAGGATGGTGTCAGAGAGCCAGACTTTTGAACACCATAGAAGGTTTACAATTTCTTTATCCTCTAGAAATATATCATTTGCATCATTTTCAATGAAATTAGGCCACAAAATATATACCAATCCAGGCATCCATGTTTTGTTTGTATCATCTGTCCTCAATAACACATTTTAACAGCAAAATAAAATTTTCAAAAATGCAGCTCATATTGCTTCATATTCCTTCCTTCTGACTTTAAGAGTGTTTATGCTAACATTCTCTCAATTGTTTAAATTAGTAAATATGAAAAAAAAATCTAGTCAATGAAACTATATCTATGGGTTCATCTTCCAATTTAATGGATCACCAAAATTAAATCTACAATAGTTCTCTTTAGCTGAATACACATTGTCCCTTACATGCATTTTTTAATTATTTGTTATAAGATTTAGGAAACGCATAGAAAACCTTTCTTTTAAATCTTTTAACAATTTTTCATGACGCATATCTCAGGACAATTCAAAACTCGAGATGATTGCTAATTGTGTCACATTGTAGAGGCAGTAAGATTATTGTTGATTGTGTTACATTATAGAGACATTGAAGTGATTGTTGATTGTGTTACATTATAGAGACATTAAAGTGATTGTTGATTGTGTTACATTATAGAGACATTGAAGTGATTGTTGATTGTGTTACATTATAGAGACATTGAAGTGATTGTTGATTGTCTCACGTTGTATAGAGACAGTGGGTTGATTGTTTGTTTATTGTGAAACATTGTGGAGACAGTAGATTATTGTTGATTGTGTCACATTGTAGATGAGAAGATAATTGTCGATTGTGTCACATTGTAGAGGCAGTAGATCATTGTTGATTGTGACACATTGTAAAGGCAATGGATAATTGTCGACTGTTTCACATTGTAGAGGCAGAAGATAATTGAGGTAGTGAGGCGATTGTTGAATGTGTTACATTGTAGAAGCAATGGGGTGATCCTGTCTTATTTCGTGGTTTTTGTGTAGGGAATGTATCAAATATTTTACACTTATGTTCTAGTCTTACATCAATGTATTCGAGTCTTACATCAGTGAATTCAAGTCTTACATCAGTGAATTCAAGTCTTACATCAGTGAATTCAAGTCTTACATCAGTGAATTCAAGTCTTACATCAGTGAATTCAAGTCTTACATCAGTATATTCAAGTCACGTGTATTCAAGTCTTACATCAGTGTATTCAAGTCACGTGTATTCAAGTCTTACATCAGTGTATTCAAGTCACGTGTATTCAAGTCTTACATCAGTGTATTCAAGTCACGTGTATTCAAGTCTTACATTGATGTATTCAAGTCACGTGTATTCAAGTCTTACATCAGTGTATTCAAGTCACGTGTATTCAAGTCTTACATCAGTGTATTCAAGTCACGTGTATTCAAGTCTTACATCGATGTATTCAAGTCACGTGTATTCAAGTCTTACATCAGTGTATTCAAGTCACGTGTATTCAAGTCTTACATCGATGTATTCAAGTCACGTGTATTCAAGTCTTACATCAGTGTACTCAAGTCACGTGTATTCAAGTCTTACATCAGTGTATTCAAGTCACGTGTATTCAAGTCTTACATCGGTGTGTTCAAGTCACGTGTATTCAAGTCTTACATCAGTGTATTCAAGTCACGTGTATTCAAGTCTTACGTCAGTGTATTCAAGTCACGTGTATTCAAGTCTTACATCGGTGTGTTCAAGTCACGTGTATTCCAGTCTTACATCAGTGTATTCAAGTCACGTGTATTCAAGTCTTACATCGATGTATTCAAGTCACGTGTATTCAAGTCTTACATCAGTGTACTCAAGTCACGTGTATTCAAGTCTTACATCAGTGTATTCAAGTCTTACATCAGTGTATTCAAGTCTTACATCGGTGTATTCAAGTCTTACATCAGTGTATTCAAGTCTTACATCAGTGAATTCAAGTCTTACATCAGTATATTCAAGTCACGTGTATTCAAGTCTTACATCAGTGTATTCAAGTCTTGCATCAGTGTATTCAAGTCTTACATCAGTGTATTCAAGTCACGTGTATTCAAGTCTTACATCAGTGTATTCAAGTCACGTGTATTCAAGTCTTACATCGATGTATTCAAGTTACGTGTATTCCAGTCTTACATCGATGTATTCAAGTCACGTGTATTCAAGTCTTACATCAGTGTATTCAAGTCACGTGTATTCAAGTCTTACATCAGTGTATTCAAGTCACGTGTATTCAAGTCTTACATCAGTGTATTCAAGTCACGTGTATTCAAGTCTTGCATCGGTGTGTTCAAGTCACGTGTATTCAAGTCTTACATCAGTGTGTTCAAGTCACGTGTATTCAAGTCTTACATCAGTGTATTCAAGTCACGTGTATTCAAGTCTTACATCAGTGTATTCAAGTCACGTGTATTCAAGTCTTACATCGGTGTGTTCAAGTCACGTGTATTCAAGTCTTACATCGGTGTGTTCAAGTCTTACATCAGTGTATTCAAGTCTTACATCGGTGTGTTCAAGTCACGTGTATTCAAGTCTTACATCGGTGTGTTCAAGTCACGTGTATTCCAATCTTACATCAGTGTATTCAAGTCTTACATCGGTGTGTTCAAGTCACGTGTATTCAAGTCTTACATCGGTGTATTCATGTCACGTGTATTCCAGTCTTACATCAGTGTATTCAAGTCACGTGTATTCAAGTCTTACATCAGTGTATTCAAGTCACGTGTATTCAAGTCTTACATCGGTGTGTTCAAGTCACGTGTATTCCAGTCTTACATCAGTGTATTCAAATCACGTGTATTCAAGTCTTACATCAGTGTATTCAAGTCTTACATCAGTGTATTCAAGTCTTACATCGGTGTGTTCAAGTCACGTGTATTCAAGTCTTACATCGGTGTGTTCAAGTCACGTGTATTCAAGTCTTACATCGGTGTATTCAAGTCACGTGTATTCAAGTCTTACATCGATGTATTCAAGTCACGTGTATTCAAGTCTTACATCAGTGTGTTCAAGTCACGTGTATTCAAGTCTTAAGTCAGTGTATTCAAGTCACGTGTATTCAAGTCTTACATCGGTGTGTTCAAGTCACGTGTATTCCAGTCTTACATTGGTGTGTTCAAGTCACGTGTATTCCAGTCTTACATCAGTGTATTCAAGTCTTACATCAGTGTATTCAAGTCTTACATCGGTGTATTCAAGTCACGTGTATTCAAGTCTTACATCGGTGTGTTCAAGTCACGTGTATTCAAGTCTTACATCAGTGTATTCAAGTCACGTGTACTCAAGTCTTACATCATTGTATTCAAGTCACGTGTATTCAAGTCTTACATCGGTGTAGTATTTAAGTCGAAAATCAGCAAATCCTTTGCTACACTTATATTGATGCCAAATAAACTTCTGTCAATACAAGCCAGAATTTCATTTGTTCCGATTTTTAAATTTTTTTTTATTTAATAGATGAACTGCTAAATAAACAAAAGCAACGTTAAAAGTCAATACTATCTCATTATTTATAATCTTGAGCTTTAGAAGTTATCAGCACAAGTAAATGAAAGCAAATAATTATATATATACAATGAAATGTATGGAGAAAACTAACAGCATCCAAACTCAAAGATCCATTCCAATAATACAAATCAGAAGCTGAGCCAACACAGACCTCTTAACATCAGAGTTGGGACCGGGTGCCATAGAGGAGTAAGCATTCTCTGCCAAACGGTTACACAAGCTGTAAGCTCCTTGACATGATCGGAAAATAATGTAAAATCCCGTCCATATTTTGGTGTATAAATCATGGTCTAACAATTAGTATGAAAAACATCAGTCAGCATTTGACCTAATGATAGATCGTTTGCTGACAAGGCAATTGTATCGACCATAGAACCTAAGAAATGATTACTTACGTATAAGTGCTTGGCCTACGCATTTTTTCGTTTGCCAGGTTATGAAAAGGAGCACACGGCTGGTGTGACCGGTCGACAGGGAATGCTTATTCCTCCATCTGGTGATTTTATAGGTTCATGTTTGCGGTGCATTTAATTTGTATGGTTTCAGTGGACTTGTGATCTTGATTAATGTTTGTCGTCTGTATATTTCATTAAGACACCATAACTTGATAGAAGACTGCAAATTTAGACCTGTTCTAGGCACTTTGACCTTTGAGCAGTGAAAGAACGTTTCCTGCCAGCACCTACTGAGAAAGAAACCTCTTTTTATACGGTCTCAGCTGAAGGACCGGTCTCCATCTGTTGTAGTGGGATTCAAACTCGCAAAGAGTAGAATCAACTCCGAAACTCTAGAACAAACGCTCTAGCCACTGCGCCACGCCACCTATCTTACTGATATGTTTACTTAAAAGTCAATTGTTTTAGCACGTATTTTATTTCATTTGTTAGCATTCCCCTCCGTATCTCTCACTTAAAAAACCCGATATAAATTTTTTCAATATAGGAATTATCAGTTCCAAATCAATTGAAATCATGCCATATAATATTAACTTTGACATCGAATTCCTACCTAATGCACTCTTTGAATTTTCATTGATTCTGCAAAATGCATTGGCAGTCATAATTGAATGTTTTGGACTGTTGCGTGCGTATTTTCATTGTGTTACTTTTGCTGTAATGAAAATGATAATAATATGATGGGATTTCTTTGCTAGCAATGAAAATTTTAATTTGATCGTATATTTAATGAGACAAGATAAAATATGTAAGGGCATTGGTTCACAAATCTAGTTCAGCTTATCATTTATCATTAATGACTTTGTATGCCAATTCACAATTTAGTATCAAACACTTCATTTTTTTCAAACTTTCATTTGGTGAAAAATCCCTTATTTAGCATCAAAAGTAAGAACTTAATGTACATGTATATCCCCCATTCATCCCCCCCCCCATATTAAAAGTTTTTTTTAAATGTACCACAATGAATTGAAATGATAAAAAATCATGAAAGTTATTCAACTTCCTTTCCTCTTTACTTGTTTTTCTTATATGTACACAAGGTAAACTGAAAGTTGAAGTACAATGTACATAATCTTATGATACCATGATTATTTCATTTTTTCATTTACGAAATTTTTCAGTACAATTTAAGGTTAATATCTACACATAGATCATAATTGGTCAAATATAAATATTATGACGTGTCTGTCCCCTTCTAGGTTGTTCACTGTAGCTTTTTGGAATTACCAGAAAGAGGACGTAAAATGTGTTTTCTCCTTTAGTTCTCTGTGACATTATCATCTTTAGCTACATCATGAGCTACTGGCTCTTCATGGTAACCTTTATGATATGGATTCAAAAGAGACATCATTCTTTTAGCATATCTTATGCAACGTTTTTTTCAAAAGTTAAAAAAATAAAGAAAAGTGGATATAATTATTAATAAAGGGTTGAGAGTATATTTGATATTTTAAAAAAAAAGGGGGAGGGGGGACTTTAAGGATTTCAATTTACTTTGCTCTTGAAGAAGAATGTAAAAATTGACGAGTAAAAATCTTGACAATTTTGAAATCTTCGTCAAATTTGTCCACCTTACGACGTCGTCAAAGTTTCTACATTTAAAGTATGTAAGAGTATGGATAATGAGATTATCAAACATAGATCTCTGTTAATAAAACTTTTCTGGTGACCTAAATAATGATTCAAACTATAAATTTATATACATGTATAAAGATAGAAATAAATTGTAGTACTAGTTTATTTTAAGCAACTTACACATTTTCATCGAATTTATTCAAATGTTAGTAAGAGTTGGGAATTTAATTTCTGCTGAGGAAAAATTTTACGTCAAAAACTCGTATCATAATTCACTAATTATTCATAAATATTTTTTCTTAAAGCCTTGTTTAAAAATCTATTAAAAATGAATTTAATATTATGCCTGGTTTTAAAGCCATTTCTTTGAAATATTTCTTTTTATGATAAATGGGTTCTACCATGAATGCAACTGCAGAAAAAAATCAAAATTTAGATAAAACTTCTGTCTTATACTAGACCTTTCACATAAAATTCAGGAACATGAGATGGAATGTTCTACAGTATTTCACGCACTGGGTCTAATAAATATTGTTTATGCCAACAACAGAAAAAATAAAGCTTAGTCAAAGAAAACAGATCACCTTCTCTTCTCCTGACCCTCTCCCACGACCTCTTCCACTTTCTTGACCGCGACCTCGACTTTGACTCCGACCCCGACCTCGTCCTCGACCTCGTCCTTGACCCCGGCCACGACCTCGACCACTGAAACGTCCTTGTCCTGTCCTCAAACCTACTTCTCCCTCCTAAAAATCATAGTGAATTCAAATGACAGCCTCAGTACTACTTACCTAAGAAACCCTCTTTTTGCAGAAAAAAATTATGAAAAAAGAAAAGGAAATTAAGGCTGCCTTTACCTTCCCCCGGGGGTCATGATTTGAGCAATTTAGAGTTAACACTATTCCAGGATGCGATCTTAAAAATTTTAGATTTATGGCCCAGTTTTTCTTAAGAAGCAATTTTTAATGATCTATTTTTGTCTTTTCGTGATTATCTCTCCTTGGATGGGAAGTTGACCTTTCATTTTAAAAATAATTTAAATTTCCTTCTATCCAAGAATACTTTGTACCAAGTTTGGTTGAATTAAACTGGCCCAGTAGTTCTTGAGAAGAAGATGAAAATGTGAAAAAAAAAATACAAACAGACGGACGACGGACAACAAGAAGTCTGTTAGCCAATTCTTACTAGTCTCGTTCAACCAGACCCTCGGCTGTCTCCGTAAATCTCCGACCAGCCAGAGGGTCTGGTAAAGATACGTGATATCGTTTGTAACGCCAAAACGAGGCTTACCAAATTTCTGGTAAAGTTTTTGATTGGCTGAAAAGAACACACCTCCACAATTTAAACAAATACATTGTAAATCAGCAGAAAAAAAACTTAAAGTTTTAAAAGTTAAATGTCTAAAAGTTATAGCAGTTAAAGAGGAATAATTTTATTATTTATGGTAATGTGAACGGGTTATAGGTAAGTGTCTTTGAAAAAAATATCATGTATTTTTTTTACGAAAGCTAAAGTGGAAGTAGTTTAGCTACCTGCAGAATACATATTTCTTCGACTGATATTGTAATTACTCGTTGTTATGTCCAATTTTAAAGATCAATTTATTAATATAAACTCACAATCTAACAGGAAACACATGTATAATATTCGTTTCAAAAAGAAGTCGTCAAAATGTAAACAAGATAGCGCCCTCTGACGGTAACAAACGCTAATGTGACTCTTTACCAGACTCTCTGCTGGTCGGAGTTTACGGAGACAGCCGAGCGTCTGGTTGAACGAGACTAAATTCTTACTAGTACGAGGGTTGATCCAAAAGTAATGTCACAACTTCCATAAAATTGCTACTGGTCGACGTAAATTTACAAAACTTTACATGATTCAACCTATATTTATTTCAAATCAGTCCTGAAAAATTCAAATTAAAATGATTTATACTTTTCAAAATATCGAATTATATAAAAAGTGCGGATAAGGCAGTCGCACCTAAATAACGTCATATGACGGATATGCTGTCATACACTTACATTCACATAATTATTTTACTTTCTTTATGAATTACTTGCACCAATTGTACACTCAATCTATCTATAATTTAGTCCTCTATCAAAATTCTTTGAACAGTACCATAAGACAAACTTAAAGTTTCTCATATCACTCTAACCGTGACACGTCTTTTTGAAAACATCAGACATTAAACGTTTCCGCCCGACCTCCTATCTTTCGGTCCTTCTGTCCTCAGCTGATCATTCAATGACCCATGACCCACCCAAAGTCACTAAATAAGGATATGGAGATAACGAATAGTATTCAATCTCAAAGTCCATAAAACAATACAAATTAGGAGCAGAGCAAACACGGACCTCCGAAACATCAGAGATGGGATCAGGTGCCATGGAGGAGTGAGCATTCCCTGCTGACCGGTCACACCCGCCGTGTGCTCCTTGTCATGATCGGGAAATAACGGGAAAATCCGTCGTCAATTTAGTGTATAAATAATGGACTAACAATTAGAAAAAACGTCCATCAGCATTTGACTCAATGATAAATTGTATTTGCTGACAAGGTCATAGTATCGACCATAGAACTAACGAAATGATAACTTTAAACGAGACTGCTGATATTCTTGTTTCATCAATTTGCTTGTCAATAATTTACCTCGTTTTCGAAATTGGTCATACATAGAGCATGCTCTTGCATATCGAATCAACTGAGATAAATGTATTACGTATGCAGGTGATGAAGGTATATTGCTGCATAAATAAGGGACGTTGACGAAAGAAAAGTTAAAGTCATCACGTTTATCATGTAGCTGGGCTGTTAGATTACCAATAACGTCTTTTTCAAGTAAAATATCCAAGTATGAAACAGATGTGTCAGACTCTGTGGTATCTTTTATCTCAAGCTCACAAAGATGTATCGTATCGACAGAGGAATGGAAATTACCATTGTTAATTGACAATACGTCATCGATATATCTAAATGTCGAGTTGAAGGCCACAGCAAGTGTTTTTTTTTCTTTTCATGCATAAGATTTTGCACAAATTCTGCTTCATATGAATATAAAAATAGGTCTGCTAATAACGGAGCGCAATTGGTACCCATTGGAATTCCAATAGATTGTAGGAAGACCTTTTCTACAAAAACCATATATATATTGTCAATCAGAAACTCAAGCATCTCTTTGATGTCAACTTCAGAGTACTTGTGTGTGCAATCAGAATGTGTTTTAACAAAATAATTTTGCAAATGACCAATGACCATTAAACCATCTTTAAGCAAGTCTCTTGAGTAAAGTTTTTTCCCCTGTGAGTCTGATTATTCATCGTAAATGTCTCTACTGGCGATTTCCCGATTTCGAAAGAAAAACGCATTACAGCTCGTATTGACATTTCCTGTGTGCAATACATCAGATATAAACGACAATGTTTATGATTAAAAAAAAATAATGTCATTTGATTTTTAACTAAAGACTAGAAAATGTCTTTTAAAATATTGGGCGATTAGACGCTTTTTTAGATGTGTTTTTTTTTTAAATGTTTTTTGTCTTTTTTCATTCTAACAATATAAAATTTAAAACGTGACGTGAAGTTGTGACGCTGCGACACCCCTATGTTAAATGTTTTAAACGTCTATAAAATGAATACAATTAAACATTATTCAATGAAATTTTCAATTTTAATCAGATTTATTTTTATGCATCTTTTGGTACATTATATTTGAAAATATGAGCCAAATTTGGACACAGTGACATTACTTTTGGATCAACCCTCGTAATACCCCCGCTCTGATGTGAATATACAATATCGTGTTAAAAAAAGTTACGGGTATATGCACGGATAAATAGGAACTTGACATCAGATTTATATAAAATAAATTCCACCATACTGCATGCCTCAACAAAGTATGTACTAAAATTTCAAGCATTTATTATGAGTAGTTGCTGAGAAAACTGCGACGAAAATTAAAAATTTGCGATTTGAGAAGCAGACAGATGCATTAACAAACAGGAAGTTGACATCAGATTTGAACAAGAATAAATTCCATCACATAGCATGCCTTAGAGAAAATTGTGTTAAAATTTCAAGCATCTGCCTTGAGAAGTTGCTGAGAAAACTGCGACGAAAATTTTTTACGAACAGACATCCGGACACATAAGGATAAAACAGTATACCCCCTCTTCTTCGGAGCGGGGGTTTAATGAGTGATCAGAAAAGTTACTTGAGCTTTCAGCTAGAAACCTCAAAAGTCTCTTCCAACCCTCACCATTGTCTGAAATCGGTGACTTGGTATTACATTTAGTTATAATCTAAACATGTTATATACTGTATGATTACTTCTGCTAGAGGGGTTAATCGACACATGCTGTCACTTCTTATCGTTCCACTTCACTGTATTTGTTAATAATAATAATATAAACTACTCGCTTACCCTAATTTCCTTTTCTTTTTTCATCATTTTTCTGCAAAAAGAAAAAAAAATTTCAATGAAAAATTTACAATTATCATGAATTATGTCTTAAACTGTTCGTGGTACTGTTGTATTTCAGACAAGTGCAAGTATTTCCGTATTAATATTACAATGGTACTTTTATTCTGATATTTAAGGAATGAAGCTTATTTCAACTTGTATTATGCAATATAACATAACTTGGGACAGTTTACGCTTTATAAACCGCGAAGCGGTTTATAAAAAAGCGTAAAGTGACCAAAGTTTTGTTATATCGTATAATATAAGTTGAAATAAGCTTCATTCCTTATAATTTAATTTCAGTGCAGACAATGAGACAATTCCCCCCCCCCCCCCAGAATAAGGCTTCACGTTGATTAAATTTTAAAAGTAACGTCAAGCGGAGTAATACGTTTTTGACGTAACTCATTGTGACGTAGGCAAGTTATGTTATACAAAATGGATAAAATCTTTTATCCAATGAAATGACGTGTTACAAGTAAATTTAAATTATTCTCTAATCTTCTTTTAATTATTTTTCAAACACTCAATTTCACACACAATATCTCTTACAATCTCAAGGCTATAAACCCGGCAAAGGCTAGGACAGCGGCCATCACCCCGCAGACAGTACCAGCGATAGCGCCAATGTTAGGTTTCTCTCCGTCCTCTCTCTTAGGCTCCATAATAGCACTGGTGTCCTTAGTATCTACGGGAGAGAACGAGAATCAAACACGTATAATATGTATAAATAAATCCATAATAGCACTAGTGTCCTCAGTAGTAACATAAGAGAACAAAAATCAAAATCGTGTGTATAAATAAATCAATTGCATGCCAAGAAATCAATTTTCCATTGTTTTAACAATTTTAATAACTCTAATACAACATGACTATGATGTGCATTTACTAACAGTATTTTGGCATAAAATGTTGAGTCTGACCACGGTTTATGTCAAAACTCAATGAGTGACCTGCTAGTTCACATGTATTGACTGTATGGAATTCTCCACTTCTTTTACCTTCTTTGCATTCTTCATCTTTGGTGACGAACAGTCGGTGTTTTATTTGGTACCACCCTATGACCATTGTGAATGTCGCGTCCTCTTTGATACCAGACGCCACGATCTTC
Organism: Saccostrea cuccullata; assembly: GCF_032062105.1. Taxonomy (NCBI): domain Eukaryota; kingdom Metazoa; phylum Mollusca; class Bivalvia; order Ostreida; family Ostreidae; genus Saccostrea; species Saccostrea cuccullata. The sequence continues at coordinate 129,665 of NW_026928923.1, read as the reverse complement.
GCCTGACACTGGAAAGCTCCTGTTAGGGTGTCACACATATCCAGAGGAATAGAGATCTCAAAATAGGCAGAGGTCCCTGGAAATACAGAAGCATATAGATCTCAAAATGGGCAGAGGTCCCTGGAAATACAGAAGCATATAGATCTCAAAATGGGCAGAGGTCCCTGGAAATACAGAGGAATAGAGATCTCAAAATAGGCAGAGGTCCCTGGAAATACAGAAGCATATAGATCTCAAAATGGGCAGAGGTCCCTGGAAATACAGAAGCATATAGATCTCAAAATGGGCAGAGGTCCCTGGAAATACAGAAGCATATAGATCTCAAAATGGGCAGAGGTCCCTGGAAATACAGAGGAATAGAAGATCTCAAAATAGGCAGAGGTCCCTGGAAATACAGAAGCATATAGATCTCAAAATGGGCAGAGGTCCCTGGAAATACAGAAGCATATAGATCTCAAAATGGGCAGAGGTCCCTGGAAATACAGAAGCATATAGATCTCAAAATGGGCAGAGGTCCCTGGAAATACAGAAGCATATAGATCTCAAAATGGGCAGAGGTCCCTGGAAATACAGAGGAATAGAAGATCTCAAAATAGGCAGAGGTCCCTGGAAATACAGAAGCATATAGATCTCAAAATGGGCAGAGGTCCCTGGAAATACAGAAGTATATAGATCTCAAAATGGGCAGAGGTCCCTGGAAATACAGAAGCATATAGATCTCAAAATGGGCAGAGGTCCCTGGAAATACAGAGGAATAGAGATCTCAAAATAGGCATACGACCCTGGAAATATAGAGAAATAGAGCTGTCAAAGTAGACAGAGGTCCCTGGAAATACAGAGGAATAGAAGATCTCAAAATAGGCAGAGAGTGAGAGAACGAGGCTATGTTTATCATATATTGCATGCAGATTTTATGAACAGGTCTACTCGCTGACTCTTTTTTTTCCAGTGAAAAACAAAAATACATTTAAATGCAAAGTACATATAGTAGTTTATAGTGTAAAGGCACACAAGGATAATAAAGTAAGCTACAAAAATATAGTTTGAAAAACAGCTTCGAATGAACGACAATAGAAAAACACAACTTACCAGGCCCCTCTTTGCCTTTCCAGTATCTCTTTTTGGTTACATCAAGAAATCTCTTAAATTGTGGAAACATACGGATTCTGTAGGATTTCACATACAGAGATTTTCCCGCCACGAAGGCTGCCAGCATCACACGAGCGTTTGGCCATTTCGGAAAAGGCACATAAAATATGTAAAACTCGTACACCTTTCTAACATCTTTCTCCAGTTTTTTCACATCCACTTTACAGTTTAGATCCATAAACTTCAAACCATCTCTTTGTCTAAATGTTGCATTCATAATCGTGTTACTACCTGAAGATTAATTTTATCATAAGTCAAAACATATTTTTCATTCCTATCTTCATAGTGAAACTGTACTTATCTATTTCTGCATCTGAAAATCAGAATGTTAAAATTTCCATTTTGTCAGAATTTAATGCAATTTGAAATAATGAAATACCAGTAGAAAGTTTTTGCAAAGTTTTCTAATTAATCTGAATTATATTTTATTGGTTTCTTTCCCAAAGAAACATTGATGTCCTTGCAGAGGTTGATAGTGTCTTACTTGATATTCTGTAGCTATAATATTTTTGATTTTCTCAATCAATCAATCAAAATTCAGTAGTATATCGGAGGGTTTCTATATCAAAGTTGTCATTTTTGCATGATATGCTTCCCAAAAATTATTTATCTAATCCTTTGTACATATATATACCTTGAAGCTTCTTAACCATAATTCTTTTATATACAAGTTATATATGTACCCGTTAAGTGAAAGAAACCTTAATCTTACATAATCAAGTCACTTGCTGGTTTGGTTTAAAGGCGGGCTAGTCCAATTAGATTCCATTTTGATAGAAGGCATAAAAATTTAATTTTTAAAAAACCACAACACAACCACAGTGAATTTCAGGTTCTCAAACCAATTCATTGACTCATTCTGCTACATTGTACCTACCTTCTGTTAAAACTTTGTTCATGTCACTCGAGAAATAGTCTATAAAACAGAAAATTATCAAGATTTAGTACTTCACAGTTTCTAATACTGGCTTTCTAGGGCTACATGCACATACACTTTTCAGCTCAAGGTATAATTCAAACACTTACCTTGTTTGAAAAAGCTTTCTCTGACTGAGCTCATGTAGATATCTGGTAACGGGTCCTTTCATGAAAAAAGGAAGCACAACAGATTTTGTAACAAACTTCAAAACATATAAAACTCTTTTTTTCGTATTGTACTGATCAATACCTACAAAATTTTGTAAATATTTCCTTTCTTCTTCTTTATATTTATTTGTTTTCTTCTGACTCAAACCTGTAAATTTAGTATGATATGCTAGTATTCATAAATAAATGGGCTAGTGGCTTAAAATGAATTTCAGAGGAGGGGGGGTGATGGAGGTGATTGTGTTTGTGCAAGTGTGCATGTGTCATTAACATACTGTAAATGTATTATATTTAGAGTGTACGATATTTGGCGGAAATTGAATTTTTAACAAGTTAGCGTGGATTTGATTTAGCGCATATCTTTATTTTCTTCTTTATATGTATATGTGCGAGACTTTTAGCTTTTATTTGAATTAGCAGAGGTTGCTTTCCGCCAAAATCGCTAAAAAGAATACACAGCGAAATGTAATACTTTTACAGTACAATGTATAAAGTATAAAGTATTGTGTGACAGTATGTTATAATACCTTTCAATTTTTGACGGTTAATGGTTTAAAATCTTTGAATATATGATGAAAAAGTTATAAAATCTTTCTATGTTTGACTATAAATGTTATATAATCTTTCAATGTTTGACGGTAAATGTTATAAAATCCATCATTTTAATGTTACCAAAGAAAACAATGTACAAATTCCTGTAATTGAGTAATGTACCCAGCATATCCATGTAAAATTGTGACAATTAAATGTAATCAAATATTTTAACAAATCTTATCAAATATTGAAAAAATTACCAAATTTAAAAGAGGGAAGGTAATTTTACTAATTTATAGTAAGGTTCAATGTAATATCATGAAATACAAACGCTTTCTAGCCTCCTCTATAAATATAACCTGATTTTGATCAGTTGAAAAATCACACCTTTATCAATGCATATACAGTCAAACTTTGTTATCTCAAACCTGATAGGGCTGAGAAAAACTTCAAGATATCTGAAAACTCTAGATATCCAGGCTAAAATACTTAAAGAATATGTGGTTAGGACTTCCACATCTCATCTTAATGTCAATTTTATTCGAGATATCAAAAACTGAGATACTGAAGTTTAAGTGTATATTATCTAAGAAAATATTTCATTAACAGAATAACCAAATCTAAGTTAAACACTTCGATTAACTTTGATTTACAGTATTTCTTTTGCTTGCATTTAGAACTATTCAATAGGTTTGTTAAACCACAGTATTTATTCTACAATATTTACATTCAGTGTAATTTTCCTTATGAAATCCATTAGAGATCCACGACGTTCAAATTTCTATTACACACGTGAAACCTTGTCACCGTGCATTAGAATACATAGTAGGAACTATATGCAAATGATACCCTAGGAACACCAAAATGTAAAATGTTTTATTTCAATTTAATGATAAACTATAACCCTGAAAAATTAACGTAAAAATTAACGTAATGTGCATTAAGAATTAATTTGTCACTTTTTTTCCTTGCAATGTTTGTTTGCATAATTTAACTTTGCAACGTCATTTAAGAGCCAGTCCGCGAGAAAACCATGCAGAACTGTCCAAATCGAAGGTTGTCATATCTTAATGAAATTTGGTGGGTAGTTAGACTTTACAATATGTTATTCAAAGATGACCAAAAAAATTCCCATCATTCAACATGGCAGCCGTAGGCAGCGCCACCTCCTTTTTGCACATTTAAGTGCAAATGCACTTAAAAATTCAATAAAAATGGTAAAATTCACATTTGATTTATTTTACTCAAAATTAAACTTGCATTTCCACTAAGGTATTTTTAAGTAACATAAGACTATGTTCTTTCAAAATTGACATTTATCATAATCAAATATGCAATATATCAAAGGGCAGACAACTCTTGAAAATTGGCGTGATGCCAATTTTCAAGAATTGCCAAAAGTATTACAAATTTAATGCCCCAAATCTTCCAAGACCAATCTTTGAAATTAATTTTTTTGATTTTATTGTACAAATATAACTCTAAACATTATCTTTGCGAAATATTGAGCTTGGGAAATAATAAATAATTGAGATATGGGGATTTACAAATTGCCAATTTTCAAAAAAAATGCTCAAACTCAAATGGGTTACAAAGTCAAATAAAGTACTTTAAATTATAAGCAATTGTTGTTAGATATTGAAACATGTAACAATTTTCTTTGAAATAATAATTGAAATTGAAAAAATATTAAAATAAAAAAAGAAATTAAAAATAAAATTAAACTAAATTGTCAGAAATTACCCCTTATATGAGGACTGGCATTTTGCCAATTGTTTAGAAATGAAAAAAAAGCATAATAAATTGTATTGGCTTACTTGCAATTTTTCAACAATCATGAATATTCATGTTCTTTATATTTTGTAAGTTAGTTTCTCTTTAATTAATAAAAGGGAAATTACAAGTATTTAAATTCAAACGGACTCTATTTCAGTATCATTCATATAAAGAATGGGTGGACTTAACTGGCCAGTAAAAATTCCATAAATTTAAGTTTCATAAAATGTTTATTTATTTTTTTTTCATCAAAGAAACCACCCATATCTTAACTGTGTATTCATGGTACGGACGTGAATTTAAACGATTTTTTTGAGGTAAACTAAATAAATATCGAAGGCATGGTGCCTGAAGATTTCTTGAATATCAATAGATAATCAGGGTCACGCGTTTTTCATCGTCTGAATACATAGTCAGCACATGTTTGTCGGCTGTTTTTAAGAAAACTGTAGTTGTATATTGAACAAAATAATGTTATATGAAAAGGAGAAGAGCCGACAAAAGTGTGCTCATACTTAATTTAACAAAAAACATGTTCAAAACAAACTTCTCGCTTCCATTGTTATGTCTTCGATTGACCTGTTAAATATTACAATTGATTACGTGATATCCACCTGCAAGTGGACTCGTGAAAACAGTTACATTGTATTCTTCAACCTGACCTCGATCTAAATCTTGTCTTTGGGCGTGTTTTGTTGCCGTTTTCAGAATTTAGCAAATCAAATATTGTTTTAATTTTGCCTGTCATAACATTTTTAAAATAATTTCAAATTGACATCGCTGTAATATGCTAAACACGTATTCGAATTTTTGGAGAGAGAGAAGGATAGAAAGAGAGATTTCAACAATGACGCCAATCGATAGCCCCGCCTCCTATAAATATTGATTGTGTAACATAAAAACCACTCCGGGTACATGTCAAATTCCGGAAGACGACACTTATGTATCATTGCTTTAATGTTGATACATGACAACATGGCATTGTTTTTGCAAAATTTTTTCACCTAATATAACCAAGTATATGTGGCTCTTTCCATTGCTCGTAATATACTTTGGATTTAGTTCATTTTCGACTTGGTAGAGGAGTCACAAAAAGATCCAAAACAGGGCATTAAGTCCACCCATTCTTTTGAGACTTGAACATATACAATTTGAGCTTTCAGCAAGTTGTTTGCTTTCTGCCAATTTTAAATTGGTGCAATCTTATAAAAATGCTGACAGGAGATGTTACACAAAATACTCCATAAAGGAGTTTAAGAAAATGAAAGATGCTGGAGTTTACTCTTATCCCACCTCCCGAATCAAACAATTGTCTTCTTTTTTGGCTTGGCAAATTCTTTTCAGGTAAGTTTAATTTTACACCCCACCCACGCACCCCATCCCACCCCGACCCTTTCAAAATCATTTCTACGTCACTGCTATGACTGCGATTTTCGTGAATAAGAGATTTTATGAACAAGAATAAATCAACCTGTATCAAATAATGGGGGATTGAATTTTTAAAATTTATATGTTTGTAAATTTGTGTATTTAAAGTGATTTAATCTAAAATAAAAAAAAATATCATACGTTTTCCGTTCCGTTTTCCGTTTCTCGTTTTAGCAACACCCCTCCAGAACCCCTATTATTTTTCATTATTTTATACATTTCAATAATAGTATTTAATTGTGGGGAGGTGTATGGGGTTAAACGATTGGGTACTAGATACACTCGTATATTTAATATCCTGACCTTGAAAAATGATTTTATTAATCTTTTCTCGACTGACACGCCCCCTTCCCCAACTGTTTTCAGTGGACACATTTAACATTTAAAAAAAATAATTTATCTTCAAAATAAAACTCTGTCTGCAATGATATTAATAATACCATTATGGTTATTCAGAAAAAGTGTCAAACATTAATTTACAAGGCCTTCTACAATTTTATTAATAATGTTATGAAAATAATTTTGACAAAATTTGATACCCCCCCCCCCCATTTGAATGAATATGAATCCAGTCTTTTATCATGTTTATAGATGTTAAATTCAAGCCGGTTTTAACTTTTTACCACTTTGTACTGCAAACTGGCATAAATTTTGGCTGCAGTAACAACTCATGTTTTCTTTTTTTTTTGGGGGGGGGGTACCCTCCCCCGAATAATTTTGCCAATATATATCGTGGAGGGTCCTATATCAGTGTGGTACCTAAAATCGGTGGCATCTCCTTTTGTGCTGATGATTTTTTAATGGGAGATCTGACTTTATCAATATATGAATGTTACGTAACACAGTAGTTTAAAGTATGTAATGTAAAATTAAAAATATTCCTAGGAATGTTTGGTTAACTCAAAAACACACTAAATTTATGAAACGTAAACAATTTACATGTAGATTGAAATTACCAATTATTTTTGAATTTGTTGAGAGTAATGACAGTATGCAATCAAATACCTGTATGCATGTATATTCTATATTTTCTCAACTGATAACAAAACAAGTTGCTAAGACACTAAGAAAACTACGTACGTTTATATTGAAAATATATGACTTTAGTTAGTCAGTCCTCCATGATTTTTCCCCTCGCTTATTTCATTATTGAACGTTTCATATATGTTTTTTACCTCTGACCTGAATTTATTTTGTAAATATTCTTCATGTACCTGAAATGGATTGAGTGAATAAAATGATCTTGAACTTGAATGGGGCCAGGTGCCTTAAACAAAATATCAAATGTATATTTTGATAAAAAATATCTGCTAGGAAAAATTTTGTAACTGTTAATTACCACGAAATACATGTAGATTCCTCGAGGACAGAACCCTATAGAAAACATAGCTACTACATGTATATGCTTGTTCCCCAAATAAAAAAAAACATCTGATGACCTTTTATTTATTTTTTTACTTTCTTTGGAATTCTTGGCAGTTGATAATGTAGGTTGTCCCCCCTCCATCACACTGAAATAGCTTCCTATGGGCCTGCTATTTGTTTATTCAGGCTAAGTTGTTGTTTCTTTCTTACATTCAAATATCTTAAAATAAGTTTTCCCTCTTTCATAGTGCAATTATGCTCCACAACAACTCCCTAGGTGAAGACAAAATGATCATACATGACTTTCTTCTTTCCATATTGACATACCTGTCACTTTTTACCCAATAATACTAAAGAGTTCCAACAAGGGGAGATAACAATTTAACTCCAGCAAATTGGTAACAAGAGCCTAAAATAAGCAAAAGAAAGTTAATATGAAGTATCCAAATCAGTTATTCCTACTCTAAAAAATATATTAGATTAAGAATCTTCTCTTTTTCATTTAAATATCATAGAAATAATCCATAAATATGGTAAAAGACTGTTATTCAAAATATGTGAAATTGTAGCAAAGTACGGTATTTCAAAGTTAATTTACAACATGTAGATATTATTTCCCAAGCTCAATATTTCAATACAAAGTAGACCTTAAATCATTCTTAAAGTAATAATTAATCTAATTTAATTTCAACCTTGGTCTTGAGAGAAACGAGCATCTAAAAATGGCTAAAAAATCATACTCATTGATTTATGATCTATAAATAGATGTGCAAAAAATAAAATATTCATTTGAATTAAGTTTTTCCTCATTAATTGTGTAAATTGGATCATTACTTTGAAAATAAAACAAAATTTGAAAATAAACTGATGACAAAAAGTAACTTTTTGACAAGATCAATTTGTAATTAGATTTTCCATTAAATTTTGTGTGATTTTCAACAAATATGCAAATGAGCTGTTACTAAAAATAGATGCAGGGTTCGACATTTTTGTATGGATACTCTGACTTCTACCTTTATGTAGAAAATTTTAAGCCACTAAAAACTCCCAAGTTGCAACCTTCCATTTGGACGATTTTTTGAATTTTGCATGGTTTTCTCACGGACTGGCTCTTAACGTCATTTGACGTCACAAACGGCTCTTACATCTATTAATCATGGCAGTCTTGAACGGCGCTAAATTCACATTAAAGATAAACGAAATAAGGAATTATGAAAAAGGAAAATTAGAGAATGTAAATATAAGCATTGAATTCATATTTTTGGATGTCTTCGGTCCTATAACACACCTGGCCGTGCCGACAAATTATCATACTGTGCTAACGCGCGGTATTCAATTTGTCAGCACGGCCAGGTGTGTAATATGACCAAAGACATCCAAAACTATGAATTCAATGCTTACGCATTCCCTAGACATATTAATCTACAGTATTCCATAGACTTGTTAACCTACAGTATTCCCTAGACATATTAATCTACAGTATTCCATAGACTTGTTAACCTACAGTATTCCCTAGACTTTTTAATCTACAGTATTCCCTAGACTTGTTAATCTACAGTATTCCCTAGACTTGTTAATCTACAGACAGTATTCCCTAGACATATTAATCTACAGTATTCCATAGACTTGTTAACCTACAGTATTCCCTAGACTTGTTAATCTACAGACAGTATTCCATAGACTTGTTAACCTACAGTGTTCCCTAGACTTGTTAACCTACAGTATTCCCTAGACTTGTTAATCTACATTATTCCTTAGACTTGTTAATTTACAGTATTCCCTAGACTTGTTAACCTACAGTATTCCTAAGGCTTCCTAATCTACAGTATTCCATAGGCTTGTTAATCTACAGTATTCCCTAGACTTGTTAACCTACAGTATTCCTAAGACTTGCTAATCTACAGTATTCCCTAGGCTTGTTATACAGTATTCCCTTGACTTGTTAAGTTAACCAACAGTATTCCCTAGGCTTGTTAACCTACAATATTCCTAAGGCTTGCTAATCTACAGTATTCCCTAGACTTGTTAACCTACAGTATTCCCTAGACTTGTTAACCTACAGTATTCCCTACACTTGTTAACCTACAGTATTCCCTACACTTGTTAATCTACAGTATTCCTAAGGCTTGCTAATCTACAGTATTCCCTAGGCTTGTTAACCTACAGTATTCCCTAGATTTGTTAAGTTAACCTACAGTATTCCCTAGACTTGTTAACCAACAGTATTCCCTAGACTTGTTAACCAATAGTATTCCCTAGACTTGTTAACCTACAGTATTCCTAAGGCTTGTTAACCTACAGTATTCCCTAGACTTGTTAACCTACAGTATTCCCTAGACTTGTTAACCTACAGTATTCCCTACACTTGTTAACCTACAGTATTCCCTACACTTGTTAATCTACAGTATTCCTAAGGCTTGCTAATCTACAGTATTCCCTAGGCTTGTTAACCTACAGTATTCCCTAGATTTGTTAAGTTAACCTACAGTATTCCCTAGACTTGTTAACCAACAGTATTCCCTAGACTTGTTAACCAATAGTATTCCCTAGACTTGTTAACTTACAGTATTCCTAAGGCTTGTTAACCTACAGTATTCCCTAGACTTGTTAACCTACAGTATTCCTAAGGCTTGCTAATCTACAGTATTCCCTAGGCTTGTTAACCTACAGTATTCCCTAGATTTGTTAAGTTAACCTACAGTATTCCCTAGACTTGTTAACCAACAGTATTCCCTAGACTTGTTAACCAATAGTATTCCCTAGACTTGTTAATCTACAGTATTCCATAGATTTGTTCACCTTCAGTATTCCATAGGCTTGTTAACCAACAGTATTCCATAGACTTGTTAATCTACAGACAGTATTCCATAGACTTGTTAAGCTACAGTATTCCCTAGGCTTGCTAATCTACAGTATTCCATAGACTTGTTAATCTACAGACAGTATTCCATAGACTTGTTAACCTACAGTATTCCCGAGGCTTGTTAACCTACAGTATTCCATAGACTTGTTAACCTACAGTATTCCCTAGACTTGTTAATCTACAGTATTCCCTAGCCTTGTTAATCTACAGACAGTATTCCCTAGACATATTAATCTACAGTATTCCAAAGACTTGTTAACCTACAGTATTCCCTAGACTTGTTAATCTACAGACAGTATTCCATAGACTTGTTAACCTACAGTGTTCCCTAGACTTGTTAACCTACAGTATTCCCTAGACTTGTTAATCTACATTATTCCTTAGACTTGTTAATCTACAGTATTCCCTAGACTTGTTAACCTACAGTATTCCTAAGGCTTCCTAATCTACAGTATTCCATAGGCTTGTTAATCCACAGTATTCCCTAGACTTGTTAACCTACAGTATTCCTAAGGCTTGCTAATCTACAGTATTCCCTAGACTTGCTAATCTACAGTATTCCCTAGGCTTGTTAATCTACAGTATTCCCTAGACTTGTTAACCAATAGTATTCCCTAGACTTGTTAACCAACAGTATTCCATAGACTTGTTAACCTACAGTATTCCCTAGGCTTGTTAACCTACAGTATTCCCTAGACTTGTTAACCTACAGTATTCCCTAGACTTGTTAACCTACAGTATTCCCTAGATTTGTTAAGTTAACCTACAGTATTCCCTAGACTTGTTAACCAACAGTATTCCCTAGACTTGTTAATCTACAGTATTCCATAGATTTGTTCACCTTCAGTATTCCATAGGCTTGTTAACCAACAGTATTCCATAGACTTGTTAACCTACAGTATTCCCTAGGCTTGTTAATCTACAGTATTCCCTACACTTGTTAACCTACAGTATTCCCTACACTTGTTAACCTACAGTATTCCATAGACTTGTTAACCTACAGTATTCCCTAGACTTGTTAACCTACAGTATTCCCTACACTTGTTAACCTACAGTATTCCATAGACTTGTTAACCTACAGTATTCCCTAGACTTGTTAATCTACAGTATTCCCTAGACTTGTTAACCTACAGTATTCCATAGACTTGTTAATCTACAGACAGTATTCCATAGACTTGTTAACCTACAGTATTCCATAGACTTGTTAATCTACATTATTCCTTAGACAAGACTTGTTAATCTACAGTATTCCCTAGACTTGTTAACCTACAGTATTCCCTAGGCTTGTTAATCTACAGTATTCCCTAGACTTGTTAATCTACAGTATTCTCTTGACTTGTTAACCTACAGTATTCCATAGACTTGTTAACCTACAGTATTCCATAGATTTGTTAATCTACAGTATTCCCTAGACTTGTTTATCTACAGTATTCCCTAGACTTGTTAATCTACAGTATTCCCTAGACTTGTTTATCTACAGTATTCCCTAGACTTGTTTATCTACAGTATTCCCTTGACTTGTTAATCTACAGTATTCACTAGACTTGTTAATCTACAGTATTCCCTACACTTGTTTATCTACAGTATTCCCTAGGCTTGTTAACCTACAGTATTCCTAGACTAGTTAATCTACAGTATTCCCTAGACTTGTTAATTTACTTACAATATTTGCCGGCCCATCCTCCCTTTACTTTGTCGGCCGCTAACTCCCCACTCAGGGGCTGGTCTTTATTCTTATTGTAGACTTTAGCCAGAGCCTGACAGCGGAACTGTCCCGGGGAGTCACATTGATCCAGGATAAAGAAAATCTCCAGCCAATCAGTCACTGTGGAAATAAGATAGAATACAAATATAATATATGTATTCCAGCATACAAATATTTTACTATACATAAGAACAAGATTCTTGGTCCTCTTAACCAATTTTTTTCGACCAGCGAGAATAGCGCTTCATCTATCCGATTTTCAAATTAAATGAGCAATGACCTTTAACTCGGCTTAATCTCAAAAGTTACTCATGACGACAACGCTATACAAAGGTGAAGTTCATGATTGACTCAAAAGTTAAAATGTTTGCAAAATGGTAAAAAGCTAGCATTCTGTTTTGTCTTTTATACCATCGTATCAATGTTACCCGTCAGATCTGTAAATATGTTTCTATTAATACCGAGAACTCTTGACTCCAACAATTCTAGTATACTGTCAGAACACAGTTTTTTTTTTTTAACTTACCACTACCACTGATATCTGACAGCCCGCCCTGGTTCTCTACAGCACACATCATATAGGGCTGAACTTTATCCTTAAAGTACCTCCTGGGCTGGAATCGGACATTGTAACTACCGATTTCTTCTTCATCTCCGATCTTAGCACCTGCAACAGAGAAAAGGGGTTTAACTTTTCAGGTATTATCGATCTGCCGTACTGTTTTCTTTATATGCATTCAGATTTTTGTCCCCTCTATTTGATCTTTAATCATAACAGGAGACAGATTGTGGTTGATTACATTTGGCTGGAGTAGGGCTGCCAATATTGTGTCAATATACCTCGCCGGCGTACCTCCGATCATTTTGAATTTTTCACCACTACGAGCACGCCACCATACTATCCAGACTTCGACATTCTTCACAAAAGATTTGGCCTTCTCGTTCAATTGACAATATACCGACAAAACTTTTGATTTCCCAACTTCTTCTATCTTCACAGTTACATTTACTACATCTGTAACAAACATAACATTTGTATTTTTAAAACAGCAGTTAGATGAAAAAAAAATCTTCACTATACAAGATTTCTCCTCGTAAACCCTTAGCCTATGCTGCTTTTCAAAAGTCGCGACTGTTTGTAAGCAGAGAAGCGGATCAAATAACCATAGCCAGACTAAAGATGATGTAACTACAGATTATTTTTTCAAGTTAATCTTGCAAAGCGACCGTTGAAGAAAATTATTTTTAATATTTTACAAAAAAAAAAAATATTGAACTAACAAGTATATCTCAAAAAAAAAAAAAAAATAAAAATAAAAATAAAACTAAAGAGCCACAGCGCATTTGATAGTCACTTTCGCCTACTCTAGTAGTGATTTTTAAAATACTTTGTGTAACAAAAATTTTGTCATACAATGTTAGTTTAAACATGCCTTTAAGCAACTCACACAAAAATGATACTCAATCATTAATAGTTCCCTCATATGATAGATATAAAAATCGTTCAGTTTATATTGAGAATATAGAAAATACTGAGGTACCCCCCTAAACAATGACAAACTGTAGGAAAAGACCACCATTAATCAGAAAAACAACTTCTGAATAATTTTATTTGGATATGACTGCACTTCATTACGCTTAAATAATTTTGGTTAAAGGTGGTCTTTGTATTGAAAATGTTGAAAATATGTATTTAATTTTTCTTCTAAAATTATTTCAAAATTCAACAATCTGTCTTAATTTTATCCACTTGGTTACCAATACTTCGTGGTGAAGTATGGAAAGGAAGAATGAGTAAACATACATTGAAAATTCATAAATACATATATATTGAAAACACATATGGCTGGTCCGGGAATCGAACCCGGGACCCCTGTATTTCTAGTCAGGTGCTCTAACCACTGAGCTATCCAGGCCGATTTCCTCAATCCAGCCTAATTTCCTACATTCACCCCTCCTTAAATAGTCTTCGACCCCGAAGACACAACTCAAGTTCACCTTGTCAGGACTTTAACATTAGTAATTATACATTGCCTGAACAAGGTAGGCCACGGCACCATCTGTAGTATGGAAAGGAGGAATGAGTAAACATACATTGAAAATTCATAAATACATATATATTGAATGTATGTTGGGGGAAAACAATCTTAAACTATTTTAATGACCCAAAGTCATAGCTGCTAGCCTGTTTTATTTTTAAAATTTTCAAACAATCTTGTTTAGAATAAGATTATTGGACAAGTAAAACTATTGTCATGCAACAAACTTGCAACTATGAAAATATAACACTGGTTCACAAATGATTACATACATGTGGATTGATTTTGATTTGAAAGGTACATGTATCTATAAATAGAAACAGGTGATTTCCTTTTAAATACTTGTGTAGGCCGAGTCGTCGGTAAGTCAGCTATGGCTCTTTATCTGCATTGTAAATTCACTATTAGTTTCAGGACTGTCTCAATACTTATTAAGTAAATGCCACTTATTTCTGATTTTGGGCTTAATATCTAAAAAAAATAATAAAGCCCTAAAGTATTAAACATTATCTTTAATAGTAATTTTAAATTATTATTATTAAATTCTATTTGTAGAAACTCCATTATTATTTAAAAAATCTTATTATGCTTTAATCTTAAAAAAAATCAATGTTAAAAAAATATATTTTAAAAAAACCACTAAAACGTCTTTTCCTCCAAAAGCTGAAAATACAAATAACTAATAACACCTAATAATGATAAGGAAATAAAGAAATCGAATTGAAAGACTAACAAAATTTTAAATAGTATATAAAAAATTATGGTGGGAAAGATTAGTTTAAAGTGGGCTCAAATATTTTTTAAAAGCATTTTTACTTGTTATTTAAAATACTTTTTTATTTTTTGAATATATTTCTCAGGAAAGTATGACATGTGCATTTCAGATGAACATTATTTTCATTTCCTAATAGAACTTAATGAAAGCATCCGGGTGGATTTTACATGAAATGATGACTTATTATGACAAGGTTTTGGTTAATTAATTATCTCTGTTTTTGATAAGTTATACTATTAGTAACCATATTTTATTTAGCTATATAAGTTATTGCATATTTTAGAAGAGTTTCCATAATGCATGCTTTAAGAATCGAAAGAGTATTCCCTCTTCCTTGGACATTTACTCTCTACCATCGGCTCATACATTCACAGCCCGAGAGAGGAACGAACGACAACTCTGCACTGGGAGATTGTTGGACATTCACAGCCCGAGAGAGGAACGAACGACAGCTCTGCATTGGGAGATTGTTGGACATTCTCGTGGCATTCAATTTCTGATTGATCATTTTGGACCAAAATGACAGTTCAAGGTACACGGCCATGTTTGACGAGGGAAAGAACCCCCTTAAGTTTTTTTTTCATTCATAGTTACCTCCCCATTTCTTTTTGCGGGGATCAATATGTCTCGTGTTATACATCTCCATCGCTGTCAGGTGTTTCTTATTTTCTGAGCCCTGTGAAAAAATGAAACAAGCCTGTGAATGGATTGAGAAACACACCCTCCCCCTAAACTTTGGCAAAAAGAAGCCACATCATACTTACCAAAGACGTTTCTCCTCGCCATAAAAGCCACAGTATAACCAAAACTATAAAGGAAAAAATACATGTATATTAGGTTAATTTTATGTATTAATTAAAACTGTATGATGAAATGTAAAAATTATTCTCTTCCAATTTAAGCAAACCTTAGCTAATTAAAATTCAATGACTATTTTAAAAAAGTCTAGCTGTACATTGTTAGATTGTCTTGATAAATACATATTATTTCTGTATAACACAGTCTACGCCAAATATTTTTTTCCGGTACATGTCCTTCGGACGCCATCCTCTCAATCCACGGACCAGAGGCTATGGAATGTCTTTTATGAGGGTTAAGACCGCGGAACATTAACTGGCAAAATTGGAAATATACAGCTTACGTCATTTCTATCTGTTACAATCAAATCATTCAGTGATAGACAATGAAATGGGTGGATACAATTCGACGCGGACGATTGGAAAACATGGGATTGAAATTGTAGATCAAAATTCATTTTCAATCCACCTGAGCTGTTTTCAAAGCAAAGAGTGAATGTATGATCCAAAAATCAACTATATTTCAACTCCCAAATACCGGTACATATTGTTTGAAGTTCACATTAATATGAGTTTTAGGTTATAATTTTAAGAACGCGAAAGATCATACAAGACAATTATTTTTCAGGAGATATTTGATTCTAGAAGGGGGGGGGGGTTAAAAAATTGTCGAGTCAGGTCATGGCTTAACATGACAATATATTTTATTTCTGGGATTATAAGAGTGAATGAGTTTTATACTTATTCTCACTGAAAACTGTTGGACAATTTTATTTATTAAAAATCGTCCAACCCCCCAATCCCCACCAGCACCACCAACACAAAGATACACATATATTTACCAAACAAAAATGAAATATTTGTCCCTTAAATATTCATTCATTTAAAACACTGGACAAAAAAAATTCAAACTGTGCCAAAATTGAAATTATTTGTCTCCTGGGTCAATCAGTAATAATGTGCCTTCTAGCGTAGCCGAGGTGGATTGAAAATGAATTTCGATCTGCAATTTCAATCCCATGTTTTCCAAACGTCCGCGTCGAATTGTACCCGCCCATTTCATTGTCTATCACTGAATGTTTTGATTGTAACAGATAGAAATGACGTAAGCTGTATATTTCCAATTTTGCCAGTTAATGTTCCGCGGTCTTAAACATTATATGAAGTGTTTACTTCATTGTATGCGGTACTATTTTAATTATACGAAGTAGTTTTTACATTATATCGTGTGCAACTACCATTATATGCAGTTACTGTACTTTTTTCATTATATGATGTAATTATGTCATATTATTATGTACATCTCTCATTATATGAGGTGTTTTTATTATCATATGAAGTGCTTTTAATATTATAATATGCGGTAGTTTTAACATTATATGCAGTTAATACAATATACAATGTACTTCTCATTTTATATACAGTATCGTTAAATAATATATCCTCATATAAGACAGTCCCGGCGTTCCATAAGGGTCCCCATATATATGTACATGTAGATCTCTCTCCTACCCTTTGAAAACTCCAGACAGCTCAGTATTACGTTACATGTATGTGTTGGATCAAAAAGTAAAATAGGAGGTGCATAATGGAAATATGTAATAAATATTATTTGAAAGTTTCATCAAATTCATTCAAATAAAGGAATGAAAGGAGTTACGAATTTCAAAATTTTCTTTGTATTTTTAAACCTTTCAAATAAGTGGTACAAATATTCCAGAAGCATAAATGGTTAAATATAGAGTTGTTAAATACAATACCTCTGTTTTCCTAGTTTTGAATTGATTTTTCATTATCGAATCAAATGTTCTCTCTGGTCGATGACTTAATAAATAAAATAGGCTGACGAAATTACAGTTCTACATATTCCTTTTTAAAAAAATCCACATTAAGTATATAATCATAACTGGTTGGTTTAAATTGATCATTTTTGTAAAACTAAACTAAACAATATGAAAAATCTTGCATTTGTTAAAGGAAAAAAATTAGTTATACAGATGTGTGCCAAAAGTGAAGATATTTTTTTTCTATGTATATTTCATTGTAAACAACATTTTGTACAATCACATGCAAATTGTCCAATTTTTTGTCCAATTTCATCACGTATTTATTTCATTGGCGTTGGAAGCAAATTGAAAGGGGGGCTGAGTAAAAGAGTTAAAAAAAATCTCAAAAAACTTGACAAGCAAAAAAAAAAAACGAAAATTCTACTTCGAGGGGGGGGGGGGGTCCAACTTCTTTCAGTTCCAATTTTTTTTTCCAAACACAACCACTTAACCCTTTTTTGACCTAAAGTGCAACGTGGCTGTTGAAAGTGGGGGGCTAAGCATACGCCCAAATGCCCCCTCCCGGGTTTCAGTACTAGTTACATGTATTCTTTTTGTTAAAAATCATAACATATTTTGTTTTTAGTAAAACATCTAACAATTCATCACTTAACATCAGTTCTAAATTCAAGTTCAAGTTGACTATATTTATTGCCTGATAGTAAGGGAAATATGAAGATTTATTCAGTCAAGAAAAATCATATTCCACGAGGGCTTTGATCATGTGATAATCTAGAACCAATCATATAACGCGTTGTGCAGAATATGATAAAATTTATTTTTAAAAAAAATCGACTGTACCATATATATAACGTTAAGGCCAATCTCTAAATCGTAACAAAAGCGAAAAATATCAGAATGAGATATCGATTTACAAGAATGATATACTAGGAAATCATGTATTTCTGATTTTTTTAAGGGGGGGGGGGGGGGGGGGGGGTATGTCAGGTGCCTTTGGAAGCATGTCATTAAAATGTTAAACATTTAAAACAATGCCTATGGTATCTTCAGATATTTCACACTGGATGTATTGTTACTTTGTAGGATAGAAACAGAATATTCTTAAATACTTACTTATATTAATAAAGATTGTCTACACTGTAAACTTACAAAGAAATGTTGAATTTTCCATTTGTCGAATTTCGTCTGTCTGTTCTGTCTACTGTGTTGATCCATATTTTCTGTATTCCGAGCCCGATTGAAAATAGGATCAATGAGGCCTATAAATCTATTATCCAATACCATGATTAAGCTAAGTATCGCAAGGAATAATATCACAGGCACTTGATTCGGTAATAAGAGTATAACAAGCACATTCACAGAATTATGGTTCCCGGCTTTCTGTGTCTTGGTGGGTAAAATTTCATTATCTATTGCATATTTTGTCAAATATGAACACTCCATCATCTGTCATTCAAAAGTAATCATCAATAATGTAAGCTTTACTTGTCATTCTCTGATTGTAAAGCATTTGTTTTGGTAAGGATATACATCGGAATGCTATTTGGTAAATATACAGCCCCCCCCCCCTAAGAAAACAACAAAAACTGATTATACGACAGAAAGTCCCTTGTTTACATGTTACATTATTTTGTGTGTGAAATGTGTTTTCATATAATCTGAATTATTCACAAATGAAGGGCCACGTCCAAGGGTGTTGCTAAAAACTCGGAACGGAACGGAAAACGGAAAATAGCATCTTTTAAAAATCTTCTCAAAAACCACTGTGTCAGGAAAGGTGAAACTCATGTTTTTTAAAAGTGAAATAAATATTCTTGGGCATTTTTAAATGCCTGTTTATCAGATACTGAGGTCGAATTTTTTCTCAGTAACTTAATTGGCGTAGAGTAGTTACTCTTGCACTTCCTGTCAAGGAAATGTCATTCATGCTTTTGAAACACATGAGCCCAAAAAGTCGTTATGTAGTGTATTTTTGCATCTGTAGCTCTCCTTTTTCTTTATTTTGATAATTTCAAGCATGAGCAAAGAAAATGCGTGCTTTCAGTCATTTTGAGGAAATACAGTTATCAAATCCAGAAAAGAAAGAAGGATATTTTTCCGGGATTTTAGTACAATACTTATGATTAACAGGTACAAAACTTTGAAAACCCAAAATATTGTCAATAAGTTTATTAAAAATGCTTATTTTTGATTTTGTTAAGAGGGCTAAAATTCAACTTCCGGTAATGGAATGAAAATCATTCAACCGTTAAATAACTGATTTGGCAAATTTAAAAATGTCTTCACTTTGTTGGTACATAGTTATATCCCGTATATTATACTCACCCTAAAATTAGGGTGTTGCGTTTCTTTTGATTGTGAGTTTATTTAATTGCAAATAAAAGTGCACATTATCGTCCCTGAATTATAGGTGGCGCATGACACGTTTAAGTTCATGACTATTCGTACCTTCAATTTTAGAGAGAGTTCTTCAAAAGCATATTTCATGTAGACTTTTGCTAGATTAATTACAATTTATACTGTCTACGTTTTTATTTCAATGTCAGTCTGAGTCAGTTTTTGACGCATGTCATTGTCAATCTGTATTAGGCGAAGCCAAAGGCTCTTTACGTTTTAAACCTTTATTGTTGAATTTTATCAATGCAGATAAAAAGTTTAAAAAGTAAAGAGCCTTTGGCTTCGCTTACATAAATAATTCAATTAAGAGTGGACTTTTTAGTTATATACAATATTTGTAACATAATAGGCCTACACTGTATAACTGGTAAATGTTAGTAACATGATGCATTTAAGTTACATATGTTGTATAGAACGAAAAAGACCATTCTTAGAATTATGTAGGCTTAGCTTACAGGCGCTTGACGTTTAAAACTTTTTATAAATTTACTGTTACCTGACTGCACTGCCTATCACCTAGTATAGGCCCCAAAGTAAAAAAAAAATTAGGCCTGAGAGAGAGAGTGAGAGAAAGAATTATGGATGAGAAAACTCTGTTTAAACCATATAACTATTGCAGTCAGAGACATATAAAATATGTCTCTGATTGCAGTACATATAAAAATATGTAACAGTTTGGTTTTTTAATTGTAAGTTATATCTATACATACATTCACAAGTGTTCCCCTTCAACATATTTCAGACTTCAAGCATATGACAGGAATGCAAATTTTGGTGCTACAGAAAGAGTAGAGAGAGAATATTGTATGCAAGTTCCTTGTTATGAAAAGTTTAAAGATATTAACAAAGATACACAGATAGTGGGAGTGAGAGAAGAGGCAGTGAAAGCATACCTAGAAAGAATGAACAAAAGTGTTGATAGCAATGTGATGTACATATATGAGAGCAAGTTTCTGAAGTATGTGAGACTCTGTGCTGAAAACAATTTTTACTACATCAAGGCAGAATGCAAGGCACAGATGAAGAAGAGTGTGTCATATAAAGTGGATGTGTGTGTTGATATGGATGGGTGTATTGTTGAAAGTCAGTGTGAGTGTGCTGCGGGTATGGGCCCAACTGCTGCGTGCAAGCATGTGTGTGTTGTATTGTTCGGTTTACAAATGTTCAGTAAAAGTCTAGACATTGTCACAGAGGAGACATGTACGCAGAACCTACAAACTTTCCATCACACTAAAGTATACAAAGGCAGTCCAATTAAAGCAAATGACTTGCCTTTAGCGGGTGAAGTGGATGTCAGTTACGATCCACGACCCAGGGCATATCGGAATATGCCAGGATACCCTGATACCTTCAGAAATGTCTGGGTAAATCATCCTAACATTAGTGATTTGGCTGTCTCACAAATCTTCCCACTAGCAAACACCATTGGGTTAGAAAAAGATCATGACTATTTCAGTCATCCTTTGTCATACATATGGTTACAAAACATGAATATAACAAAAATTTCAGATGAAGATATTGTCAAGTTAGAAGAGCAAACACGGGGACAAAGCAAAAGCACCATCTGGCGTAATGAAAGACGAAAGAGAATTCACTCATCCAACTTTGGTCAAGTTTGCAAGGCTACTGATAAACTGATTTTTCAAAACTGGCTGAAAATTTAACTAAGCATGTGCCTGAAATTCGTGTACCAGCTATTTTGCATGGTAGGTGTTATGAGTCAGTGGCGATAAAAAAGTTTGAGGAAAAATTTAATGTTAAAACCTCAAAATGTGGAATATTTGTTTCAAAGTTGCATCCTTTTATTGCTTCTTCACCTGATGCCATCTTGGACCAACCCTAATGTAGATTTTCCAAAGGGTCTGGAAAAGTTTTGGAAATCCATGGAATTCCAATCATTTCCATACATAACTTGAAAAGTGTGTCTGGAAGTTTTTGGAATATTTTGGAATTTGAAAAAAAAAATTGGACTTAGACATTTTTTGGCTTGGAAAGTAGTGGAATTCTTTGGAAAAAATTGTAAAATGAGAACTTAGCTATTTTCTGCGCTGGAAAACTGTGGAAAATTACTTAGATTTTTTTAAGCTGTCGACTAATAGTACAATAACATCGGGATCGAAGTCGGGCTCAATAAACAATTAATTTTAACAACACACCGAAATTCAAAATGTAATAATGTTGATGTTGCACAGAAGGAAAGTTGGAACGAGGGTGTCACAAACAGGGGGATCGTGATTAGCTTGAAATGGAAGAAGATGAAGACATTTTAAAGACCGGTAGGTACAATATTGTACAGTATTTTTTATGTGCCCTTGAACGAAGAATGCTTCTGCTACTTTTGATTAATCCGGGCACCATACATAAAATGCCCGACGGTGAAATCGTTAGGACAAGCACTATTTCTGTAATAATTATTTAACAAATCTGAACCGATCATTAAGATCATGGATTTTAACCCAAATTTCCTTGTTTGTAATCAGTCTAGTCGAACCCTCAAACGGGGGTATACCCCCAAACGAGGGTTTTCCTTCCCTTAATGCAACGCGCGAAAGTCAAGAACGATAACTCTTCTTATTTAAAAAATATATATTTTTTTTAAAAAATCACAAACATGCAAAAATGATTCGTCTACACCTTTATTTTCAATTTTAAAAAAACAATAAATTACTTTTCGTTTTTATTTACCTCATTTCTGAAGCACAAAAGTTTGTTTACAGGGCAGAGGAAATTCTGAGAAAGTGTCGAAAAATAATTAATAACATGTTCATTACACAAAATTTGTAATACTTTGTATTATATGTAGTTTAACTTTAAACAAAACATTGTTTGTTTATTCATCCGTTTTTATTAAATTATGCATAAAAAATCTAGTTGTATCAAACCTGGTGGTTAAGGCACAGAAAACGCTAACTTTGGGAGAGAAAAAGTCTCGATTTTTGCAATAAACATATATTTTTTCGCAATACAATCTCTTTAAACATCTTTAATCTATCAAATTTGAGTACATACAGAGCTACGAAATAATCCATCACTTTGCACAAGCATATTTTGTGGACCACACGTTTTTCCGTGAAAACGGCACTTTTTTGAGTGTCTGCGCATGCGCGTACCCCCGTTTGAAGGTACGGATTTCCTACTTCCGTTTACCCCCGTTTGAGGGTTCGACTAGACTGGTAATGGAACTTATGTAAAGAATTTTACCTGTGGCTGTACCTTCCTTTGTTCAAGATAACATTTACAGAGTATGATGTACATGTAATTAATTATACATTTTGTAATGCATGACCATTTTCAGCTCTTATCTTGCATGTTTTGATTGTTTTAATAGTTGCTGCATTGCCTGAGATGATTTTCACAGCCCTGGCGTTTGATAAATTTAAAGTGGATATACATGTAGATGCTTAGCCAATACTAGGCTTGTGAATATGGTGAGAACCAGTTCAAATTATCATTCAAAACAAATAAACTAACTTTGATTTTATTAATCCATGTCTTTTAGCATAAGATTAAAAAAAATATTGCAACTATGCCAAGTAAACAACATTTAAAGGTTTACATTCTTAACATGCTTAATTTTCATATCCTAATAATTTATAACAATGAATTCTGAAAGGTAATCTAAACATGCTACCTGCATGGGTATGTATAATAATTTTAGATCAAATAGCTATCTTCTATGAAGTATACATGCATTTTACAGAAATCTGGATGCTCACAAGATTTAGGACAAGAGCTGTATGAAAAAAAACGGTAAGATTTCATCATTATTTTCTCAATCAACAAGCAAATTCAAAGAATTGTGGTCCCCCGCTTTCGGTGTCTTTGTGGGTGAGATGTTATCTTTTATGACATATTGTGTGTAATATGAACATCCTATCATATGTCATTTATTTAGAAAGTAACACTGAAGTTGATTTTTTTTAAGGATGAAAACCCTAATCCTGACCGTTAAAAAGTTATGGCCAAAATAAAAAGATTTTTAAAAGTAGGTCAACTCCAAGGTCAAGATCAAAGGGTCAAAATTGTTGATATCCAATGAAATGTTTTCTCACAAGGATTACATATGTGAAGTATGAAAGCCCTAGCCCTTATTATTCAAGATTTATGGTCAAGGTTAAAGTTTTTTCATGAGTACGTAAATCTTTAAGGTCAAGGTCAAAAGATCAAAGTTGTTGATATCCAATGAAAGGACTTGCCACAAAGAATACATATTTGAAATATAATAGTCCTAGTATTTACCGTTCAAAAGTTGTGACCAAAGTTAAAGTTTTTTTAAAAAGTAGTTAAAACTCCAATTTCAAGGTCAAAGGGTAAAAGTTTTTGGTATCCAATGAAAGGTCTTCTCAAAAGGAAAACATATGTGAAGTACGAAAGCCCTAGTCCTCACAGTTCAAAAGTTATGGTCAAGGTTAAAGATTTTTCATAAGTACGTAAATCTCCAAGGTCAAGGTCAAAAGGTCAAGGTTGTTGATATCCAATGAAATGTCTTGCCACAAGGAATACATATGTGAAATATAAAAGTCCGACTATCTACTGTTTAAAAGTTGTGACCAAGGTTAAAGTTTTTTAAAAAGTAATTAAAACTCCAAGGTCAAGGTCAAAGGGTAAAAGTTACTGGTATCCAATGAAAGGTCTTTTCACAGTAATTACATATGTGAAGTAAGAAAGCCTTAGTCCTCACCGTTCAAAAGTTATGGTCAAGGTTAAAGTTTTTTCATAAGTACGTAAATCTCCAAGGTCAAGGTCAAAAGGTCAAGGTTGTTGTTATCCAATGAAAGGTTTTGTCACAAACAATACATATGTGAAATATGCAAGTCCTAGTACTTACTATTCAAAAGTTATGGCCAAAGTAAAAGTTTGAAATTTTTGTGTAAAAGTGGGTCAAACTCCAAGGTCAAGGTCAAAAGGTTAGATTTGGTGATACCCAAAGAAAGGTCTTGTCACAAGGAATACACATGTGAAATATGAAAGTCATAGCCCCACTAAATCAAAAGTTATGGGCAAGGTTAAAGTTTTTGTGACGGACAGACTGACGGACAGACAGACAGACAAATGAGATTTAATGTCCCCTCGCTTTCGCGAAAGCGGGGGACAATAAAATCACATGAATTGAAATTGTGTTTTTTTTTAATGTTAGTCAGGCATGTTTTTTGATCAGTGTCACAGTCTGGTCAGTGGTGTTTGTCTGTTGTCTTTCAACTTTTCACATTTTTACATTTATCAGAATTAATCCTTATTTGAACAAAAAATTGCAAGATAGTGAATTCATATTCTACAGTAAACTGATCTGCCGGGTAGAAAGAACCAATTGTTTTGTAGAGCTTTAGTTTATTAATTGTCATATATTTATATGGATATCAATAATGATACATCTTAATGGTCATCTCCTCTTTCAGAAATTGTGCAAGGAAAGTTTGAAGTGTCTGTTGGAATGATCAACATCGAACTTGCTGAGCCTTCGTACTAAAAGTGAATCCGTTCGTGACGCCAATTATCTTTCAACCCTCTATTGCAAATTTCATGGGATATCTGTGAGGAAGTGATTCTAGCAACATGTCAGAAGTTTTGGATCCTCCACAATTGGGATCTTTGGCACATACATTGGGGGAAAATAGCAACTGTTCATTTTATGGATCTTTGTATCAATGTAGCTGTGTAGTACATATATTTTTGCATTTAATACATGTGTTTGTCACTCTAGTCAATAACTTTGTACAGTAAATTTACATGGGTCACTGGCAGTTTATTGTAAATGTATATCCTGTTGAGGTTTCAATGACCTCTCCCAATCCTTGGTCAATGTCATTTCATGAATCTAACCTCTTATTTTTTTTTTTTTTTAAAATTGCAGACTAGAGTTTACTACATACATCTATATCATAACTTGATTATCAGTAATTTAACCAAGGCGATCCTCCAGTAATCATATTTTTTCTTGGATATTTTTGTTAATAACCTTTGATGTAAAATACTTTGAAGTTTCAGTGAGAATACATGCATTGAAAAAGTGTGCTTATATTGTACATTTGAGAGGTATATGCTATTATATTTGTCTCAAAAAACATTGTAAAAGAAACAGTGAATTTTTTATTTTGCAAATATAGATTTGATCTATGAAAAATTGTGATGTTATCAAGTTTTTTTGTAATTATTTGGTACTAATATATTATACGCCCGTCTTCAGATGGGACGTATTATGGTATAGGCTTCGTGTCCGTCCGTCTGTCCGTCTGTCTGTCTGTTAGCTTTTTCGTTTCCGGCTCATAACTTTAATACTATTATTTATCAAACTTTGTCATCTGATGCGTCTTGGATTATTAGAAGGTGTCGCGCACAAAAAGTAGGTCGCTCTGACCTTTAATTAAGAAGTTATAGCCAAATATGGAAAAATCCTTTCCGGCCCATAACTAGAAAACTATTAGACTCAGAGTCATCAAACTTGGCCAGTTTATGCATCTTAGGTAGAAGGTGTGTCGCGGCCTATTTCAAGGTCACTGTGACCTTTAATTTAAGTGAATTTTTTAAAAAACTAAGTCTTTAAAATTTTAAATTTCATAATCCTAAAAAATGTAAAAATATAGTTGTATCCTTGTTTAAAAATGTTAAATCAAGTAAAAACTTATTTTTTCATTATATGCTTTGCAGCAATCTGTAACAAATGTTAATGTTTTGAGAGGAATTCAGTGTGTCCCATGGGCATAATTATCAAGCACTGGTCAAGAAGAATTTTGATAGCAGAAATAGAGAGAAATTAATGAGTTTATTGTCAGGAGCTAAGTGGTAGAGCATATCTCTGAAAATGCAGCTGTTATCTTTATCTTTAATCTCTTGGGAGTTGAGCAAAAAGAAATGGCCTCATAGTTGCTTGTGTTAATTAAGAGTTCTTGATGGCTAGTTCAGAAAAAGATCTTTCAATTGGTGTAATGTAATTAAAACAAATTGATGCTTTAAAATACAGTGTATGAAAAAAACTAATTTACTATTGTATAATATAATTAAAACTAATCCTTATGAAAAGATGTTAAATTAAGTAAAAACTTATTTTTTCATCATATACTTTAACAGCAATCTGTAACAAATGTTAATGTTTTGAGAGGAGAAATTCAGTTTGTCCCATGGGCATAATTATCAAGCACTGGTCAAGGAGAAGAATTTTGATAGCAGAAATTTGCATGACAAATTAGAGAGAAATTAATGAGTTTATTGTCAGGAGCTAACTGGTAGTCTATAAGAACATCTCTGATCATGGAGCTGTCATCTTAATTTTCCTCTTGGGAGTTGGGCAAAAAGAAATGGCCTCATAGTTGCTCGTGTTAATTAAGAGTTCTTGATGGCTATATAGTCCAGATAAAGATCTTTCAATTGGTGTAATGTAATTAAAACAAATTGATGTTTAATGGATGATTAAAACTAAATTAGTATTGTATAATATAATGAAAACTAATTATACATGTGTTCATTGAAATAAAATTACCGGGGTACATTTCAATTTTTATATATTTGCAACAAATTGCAGTCACCATGCCTCACTTAGAATTTTATAGTCTAAAGAATAATTTATTTTTGATTTTTTTTTATTAGACTGTAGCATTTCCATTATTCCATTAAATATGCAATAAACAATTTAAGCTGCAGATGGATATTTGTTAAGTTCTAACACAGCCAATTTAGAATTATATGATGTATTATTTGTTATAATTAATCCCTACACTGTAAGTCTCTTAGAGATGTATGTACAATATTTTAAACATGATAAGAAATGGAAATTAGATCATTGAAATCTGTGTCAATCTGTTAATCAAGGTAATCTGATTTTCTTGCACCTTAACCAATTTATGATTATTGAACAATATATTTGACGGGCGTATCATGCTGTGGCGGGGCACTTTTTTATTTTCATTGTATTTTCCTGGAATTCCACGGATTTCCATGGAATTCCTTAAATTTACAAATAATCTGGAATTCCACGGATTTCTTCCACAAATTTCTATTCTGGCATTGTTCCGCCAGGCTAGATTTAAAATTCCATACCATTCCGGAAAAAGTTCCGTCCCAATACTCTCAAGAATTCCGTGTAATTCTGCGGAACAAAATTTACATGGAATTTCGTGGAATTTGGTATGGAATTCCACGGATCTTGCGGAAAATCTACATTAGGGAAAGTACACTTATTGAAGTTAAATGCCCCTACAATGCAAAATACAGCAAAATATCAGAGGAAACTGTCTCCTATTTAAAAAATGTTGATGGATGTTTAGAGCTAGACAATACTCATGACTACTTCTATCAAATTCAAGGGCAACTCTTCTGTTCAAACAGAACATGCTGTTATTTAGTTGTTTACACATTGAAAGATCTCAAAGTTATCTCAATTCAAAGAGATCAAACATTCATTGACAGAATGTTGCAGAAATTAATTTCATTTTTTGACACATACTTCAAGACTGCTGTTCTTAAGAACTTTTATTACCATGACAACAAAATGAACTAATTTTTTGAAGTTGTTAACTATGACATGAATGGACCTTCAGGCACTGCCACACATAAGCATTTTTTATGTTGTACATAGAAATTTACATTGGTTACATGTTCATACATTGATACCTATACTCTATGTGTTCATTGTACATGTACCTCAATACATGTAGATCTATTCATATGATTATGTAACTAGCTTTAAGACTTTAGCTATACAGATACTTGCAACTAATTGAGAATTTTTAAATCAATAAATAAACTGACATCTCCAAGTTTATGGGTTATATTAGGGTATTATGTAAGAATAATGCACAAAAATGTAAATTAATTTTCACCACCTTGTTATCAGTAAAGAAGTTCATTACATAGGCATGTGAATTTTTTTTTCAACCAGTCTGTATAATATTTTATTAACAAAGTGTCAAAACTTCCCAATAAAAATGTTCTAATATATTTAATAGTTTGGTATGACTCTGTGAACCAATCAGCTTATTCATTTTCATTGAACACAACATCATGCATGTTTGGGAACAATGCATTTTTATACCCCCCGCAAACGAAGTTTGGGGGGTATATAGGAATCACCTTGTCCGTCTGTCTGTGCAATCGTGTCCGGTCCATATCTTTCTTACAGAGGGACATTAGAATCTACTACTCCACATTAAGATTGCTCATAACCTAAGGGTTTGTCATGACCTTGACCCAAGGTCATTTGGGGAAGTTCAAGGTCACTGGAAGAAAAATTTCATAATTCGTGTCCGGTCCATATCTTTCTTATGGATAAACTTGGTAGGTTCTCATTTCACACAAAGATTGCCCATGACCCAAGGGTGTGTCATGACCTTGACCCAAGGTCATTTGGGGAAGTTCAAGGTCACTGGGAGAAAAATTTCAAAATTCATGTTTGACACATATCTTTTATGGATAAGCTTGGTAGGTTCTCATTTCACACAAAGATTGCCCATGACCCAAGGGTGTGTCATGACCTTGACCCAAGGTCATGTGGGGAAGTTCAAGGTCACTGGAAGAAAAATTTCATAATTCGTGTCCAGTCTATATCTTTCTTATGGATAAACTTGGTAGGTTTTCATTTTACATAAAGATTGCCCATGACCCAAGGGTGTGTCATGACCTTGACCCAAGGTCATTTGGGGAAGTTCAAGGTCACTGGTAGAAAAATTTAATAATTCGTGTCCGGTCCATATCTTTCTTAAGGATAAACTTGGTAGGTTTTCATTTCATACAAAGATTACCCATGACCCAAGGGTGTGTCATGACCTTGACCCAAGGTCATGTGGGGAAGTTCAAGGTCACTGGTAGAAAAATTTAATAATTCGTGTCCGGTCCATATCTTTCTTATGGATAAACTTGGTAGGTTCTTATTTCACTCAAAGATTGCCCATGACCCAAGGGTGTGTCATGACCTTGACCCAAGGTCATTTGGGGAAGTTCAAGGTCACTGGAAGAAAAATTTTATAATTCGTGTTTGATACATATCTTTATTATACAAAAACTTACTTCTGAAAAACCCAGCGGGGGGTATTTTGTCCCGATTGGACAGTTCTAGTTTGAATTTACACAGTGTGAAACATACAAATAAAATTTCACTGGCCAATTTTGTCTCAGTTGTATTTAAGGGTGTTTTCAGAATTTTGTATGTCTTTCCTAACCCTATCAGCCGCTCAATATGAACTCTTTTGCTAGAGATTTTGCGATCACGCAAAACTGTCTTTCCAGACATTCTGTTCTTTTGTTTAAAAAATGATGGAATGTTTACGGTTACGTCTTTGGGAGCAAATAAATCTTGTACATTGAATCCCTTGTCTGCCATAAGAGAATCGCCAGGTTCAAATAAGTCAGCACTTAACAAAGGACTCCGTTCAACAAGCTGTCTGTCACTAGCAGACCCTCCATAAGCAGGTGACACATATGAAATTAAACCCCCTGGAGTTGAGCCTACGAGTACTTTGACAGTGTTTCTATTTTTATACGTAGAGAAGGTTGCTTGCTGGGCAATGGGGGGTTTAGGTTTCTTTACAGGAATTTCTGTTCCATCAAGTAGTACTCGTGTAGAGGGGAATTTACTGTAAAAATCAGATGGAGAGAAAAAGGTGACCAGATCTTTTTCCGGCCAGAAATTCAGTTCCCTCCACTGTCTCGACATAAAGTTCACCCAAGTAATCCAAATATTCTCAACAGTTGTTTGTGATATTGAAAATAATCTACTTAATTCAAAATTGGGCTTATGTTGCCTCAATTTAATCAGTGTCAAAAAGAGCTGATTTTCAATGGACATATTTTGAACCTGATTATAAACATAATTGAGATGAAAGGCTGCTTCACCAAGACTATACAGTACATGTAAAAAGTCTGTGTAGGAACTCAACCCTGTATAAAACATGACGCCTTCATCATCATACATGAAATTTTCAATACACATGATTGGCAATTTTGCTGTTTGACTCGACGAATCTATAATAAGAGGTGCAACAGTAGCACTTATATCAATATTATTAATATCACTAGGGCAAAACTTTTCATCCTCCACTTCTACACTGTTGCCCACTTCATATACATTGCAATCATCTGAAACCATTTCTGAATTTTCATGGTCGCCTTTCTCCATTTTGGCACAGCGGGCCACTACTCTTTTGCTCCTCTCATCAAAATTAATAGATGGCGACTTGGTCCAGGGGAAAATGGAGGGGACTGCCTCAGGTTTTCTTTGCCTCCTTAGTGGCTCAGTGCCTATATTATAAAAAAAAAAAAATTATTGTGACCTTAATAATAAAAATGTTTCGGAGGAAAAAGACATGATATTTCAGATTTCAGAGATGTTAAAATATTTCAATTCAATCAGATAAAAACTAATATTAAAGATATATGTATTGTAATGCTTATCGTGTCCAATGGTGTCTTCCTCATCCACTCATCAGGAGCTTCCAAGAGAGCATGATTGTAGAATGACTCTAATTCCTTGAAACATCTTGATGAATTATGACATAACAAAATAGCCATGAAGTAGCAAACTTGGTATTTTTCAATATATATTTCACAAGTTTGACCACTCCATCGCATATTTTGATAATATCAAACCGTTTAATATCCAGATACTGCGCTGGGAATGGAAAAGAAAAGTACTTGTCAACATGAAAAAATAAATGGAGATAATAAGTAACACATCATGCAAATGAGAAAATGAAAAAAAAAATTAAATTCTTTGTCATATCAGCTGTTTCAGCGATTCGTTTCAGTGTCAACTATGAACATGTGTAACAAAAGTAAATATTGTTGTTACTTACTTATGGTTACTTATGGTATTTTTCCAACACAGGTCCTGCAAGGTCCTCTTCGTCGGACTCCAAACTTGCTTTGTAACTGCTTGGGTGACTACCGGTGTACTCGGTTTTAAAGTCTACTTTGTAGTTATAGAGCACATCCTGGTCCTTCCAGAAGTTGTCTAGTCTATTCTTGAAAGTATTCAGAGTTTTAGCACTAACAACGTCCTCTGGTAAGCTATTCCATAGACTGACAGTTCTAACACTGAAACTGAATTTTCTTATATTGAGTCTCGGTCTCTGTACAAATAGCTTCTTGGAATTCCCTCTTCCTTGTTCCCTCATAACGTGGTCTCTCCTTAACTTGATAAAGTCTGCTGCTAATGGGTCATACTTTCCACTTGTTATTTTGTACACTTCAATCATATCTCCTCGGTGGCGCCTGTACTTCAGCGTTGGTAGTTTTAGTTTCTTCAACCTTTCTTCATAGCTTAATTTTGCCAATCCTGGAATCTGCTTGGTAGCTCTTCTCTGCACTCCTTCAATCATCTCTATGTGTCTTGATTTGAAAGGGAACCAGACCGAACTCGCATAGTCTAAATGTGTCCTGACAAGTGTCTTATAAAGAGGAATGAAAGTTTCTTCATCCAAATGTTGAAACGTTTGCCTTAACATTGCAAAAATAGAGTTTGCCTTTTTCACCTTCTCGCTTATGTGTCTGTCAAAGCTGAGTTGTTCATCTATGATGACTCCTATGTCTTTTTCCTCTTGTACCTTCTCCAGAGTGCGTCCTAACAGCTCATACTCAAAGTCTTGGTCTGGGTCTTTCTTTCCAATGTGCATGTGTTTACATTTATCTGGATGGAACTTTAGGAGCCAGGTGTTACTCCATTCTGTTAGTTTCTCAAGATCTCTTTGAAGTGTCATTTTATCTTCCCTACCCTTAACTATGTTGAAGATTTTCGTGTCGTCGGCAAATAGGTACAC
This sequence comes from Saccostrea cuccullata, assembly GCF_032062105.1. Lineage (NCBI taxonomy): Eukaryota > Metazoa > Mollusca > Bivalvia > Ostreida > Ostreidae > Saccostrea > Saccostrea cuccullata. Next base: position 97,221 of record NW_026928923.1, on the reverse strand, counting down.
AGTTGAGCTCATGATATCAGGGAGATCGTTGATAAATATAACGAACATTATCGGCCCAATTACTGACCCCTGTGGAATGCCGGAAGTTACGCTATGCCATTTTGATGTTGCCCCGTTTATGGATACTTGTTGTTTCCTTCCACTTAGGTAGTTCCTTATCCAGTCTACAAGTTCTTTCCCTATTCCATATGCTTCCAGTTTCTTAAGCAGTCTGTTATGTGGGACAGTATCAAAGGCCTTTTGATAGTCCACGTAGATACAGTCAACATCATGTCCACTGTCCAAAGCCTCTGTCCATTCCTCTAATACCCTTAACAGTTGTAGTGATGTTGATCTACCACTGATAAAGCCATATTGTTTAGTTGTAAAGAGGTTGTTGCTTACAAAATGCTCTATTATGTGGTCCCTAACTAGTCTCTCCATGACTTTACACACCACTGACGTTAAGCTCACTGGTCTGTAGTTTCCTGCTATCGCCTTGTTTCCTTTTTTAAAGATCGCGCTAATACGTGCTGTTTTCCATTCTTCTGGAACTTTTCTCTCATCTATCGATTTCCTAAAGATCCTTGCTAGGGGTTCTGCTAATTCCACTCTTAATTCCCTCAATAGCCTTGGATGCATATTGTCTAATCCTGGTGACTTATCTGGCTTTAACAGGTTCAGTGCTTTGACAATTCCTTCCTCCAATATTCTTAATTCTGTCCACTCCTTCTTGATAGGGCGTTTGTCCAGTTCGGGTATGGCTTCCTCAGGTTCTTGTGTAAAAACGCTACTAAAAAAGTCTGCTAAAATGTTTGCTTTCTCTTCGTCCACTTCTGTTTTATTAGACTTTGGATTTTTAGGGTCTACACACAGTTCCCCGATTCCCTGTCTCGTTTTACTTTTTGAGTTAATATACTGCCATATCTTTTTTGGGTTAGTTTTTGCCTCTTGTGCTATACTCTTTTCGAATGACTTCCTTGCTTTCCTCACAAACTTTGCCACTTTGTTCCTAGTCCTATTGTACTTTTTCCTTATATTTGGATCCTTGGTAGCCACATATTTTCTGCTCAGTGCGTTTTTTTCTTTAATCAAGGTGACAGTTTCTTTGTCCAAGGGCATTTTCGTTTTTCTGCTTAGTCTGATGGTGACTACTGGCACATACTAGTATTTATCTTCTATGTCCTCAATTTTTTGTCGAAATTGACGCCACATCTCGTTTACTGTGCTCTGTGACTCCAGAATGCTTTCCCGATCTGTTTCGCTAATTTCCTTCTTCATACCCGCAAAGTTAGCTTTCCTATAAGTCCTCCTCAATATGTCAATATTGTCAATATCATCAATATGCTTTGATAAGGTCTGCATATGATATAAACTGATTAAAGCATTAAATTATTTTTCTGCCCAATTTCTCAGTATGGCTTGTCATTTAAGGGAAACAATTAACGAAGTCTTTCACTTTCGCTGTATATTTAAAACTATTTGATTTTGATATACACGTTTCAAAATTCTCTTGTGTGTCCGTCGCGTTATTATTACACAGCTGTTAAGATTTACAGACAAATTATTATTAATTGATAAAATATTTAAATGCAACTACAAATGGAGTCACATAATCTTACTAACCTTGCTGTGTTTCGCAGGTAAATCTTCCTCACGGAAGTGTTTGTGGCACACAACACTGAATGGCTGTGGCGTCCAATATTTATACGTAATATCGTCATCGTTTCTTCGAATGGCTCGAATCCACAGCTTTTTTATCTTCTCCTCCTTTGGGAAACTTAATCCTCCTCTCGTGGAGCAACCAGGCACGCAACAGCAAGTAGGCATTGGATGTTTATTTTGACGAACTTTTAAAATAGTTTAGTGACTAAGCGAAATCGAATCGAAACCGGAAGTAAATATGAACTGTAACAGGAAAGGAGAAAATGTATGGCTGGACCGGGAATCGAACCCGTGACCCCTGTATCACTAGTCAGGTGCTCTACCTACTGAGCTATCCAGGCCGATATCCACGACCCAAACCATTACATTCCTCCCTCCTTAAATGGTCTTCGCCCTCGAAGACACAACCCAAGTTCTTATTGCCCCTGGCAGGACTTTCACCTGCAATTCCAGGGGTGGTCAACGGCACCAAATCTGTAACAGGAAAGGAGAAAATGTATGGCTGGACCGGGAATCGAACCCGAGACCCCTGTATCTCTAGTCAGGTGCTCTACCTACTGAGCTATCCAGGCCGATATCCACGACCCAAACCATTACAGAACCTTAGCGTGTCGTGCGCCACCTATAGTACAGTAAGGGGCAAGAACCAGGGACCTATATACTAAGTATATAGGTCCCTGGCAAGAACTGACAAATATTTGCAAATCATTTTTTGGACAATAGAATTTGCGAAGTATTTACTTTAAATGAGACTGGGTTTTTTTTTCATGAACTTCCATTTTCAAAATATAGCAAATAGAAGCAAATTCTTGGACTTCTGAGCTTGAATACTCTTCATATATTTCATTGTATAAAGTGTTCAAAAGTTGTATATTTTCTTGTTCGAGTGACCTTAGTGATAATTTGTATACACGCCAAAATTATCACGCAAGCCAATTGATTGATCATCGTCACGAAACCAAAAAATCTGACAGTTATAACTATTCTTAATATGTTTTACGGTGTGACCGTTGGGGCGAGCGCAGTTGTACCATCAAAAACACTTGATCAGCCACTTCAAACTTCAAGCCGCGCGAGACATCTCGACTACCTGTGACGTCACACGACGTCACGGAGCTCGTCGGAGCTTACGGAGACAGCCGAGCGTCTGTTTGAAACTATAGATAGTTTTCGATTGACCAAGAGTTACTTCCCGTTGGCCGCCATTCTGGAGGTCCAATTGATCATATTCCTTCATTGTTCAACCAATTAAAAATTTTTATATATGCTATTTTGAATTAGAAATCATTATTTTTCTGAAGTATATAAATTTTAAGAAGCCTCCTCTATTTAAAAAAAATTATTTGATAAAGATTTTCTACCAAATATTTCTGTTATATTTTCTTAAACTTGGTGAGACAAAGAGGGAAAATCACTGAGTCGACCTCCAATATGGCGGCCAACGGGAGGTAACTTTCGCTAAATTCAGCCCTATCGAAAACTATCTATAGACCTAGTGCAATATTTGGGTCGAAAACAATTGCAGAGTTATTTTTTGTTTCTTTAAAAGATTTCTACATACTGTAAGCCGTTTATGTTTTAGTATTTATTTATTTATTTGCGCAAAGGACATTGGGTAGTAAAGGAATTCTGGGAATGTTTCACAGAAAAATTTGCCTGACGTATGTACAGATTCCATTCCGAATTTCCTCTGTTCTTACACGTTAGTCTATTGAGCTCGCTTTGCGAGCGTCGCTTGGCGACGCTCCCTGCGCTCGGTAATATTTACATGCTCTTGATTCCGCAAATTCACGTTCTAAAAGCCTCGCTTCTATCTCTATTTGTCCTGCCCCGCCTTACTATTTAGTTCAGACGGTAGAGCGCTCGCTATGTGATCGGAAGGCCATGAGTTCGAATCTCGGCCGCGTGTGACATAGGTCAATGAAGAAAAATATTGTTTAAACTGTTTCTTTGCCAATTCCAGCACTCGGCACATTAAAGTGAAAATTCGGATGAGACCTTTCAAGCCGAGGCCCTGTGTCACAGTACCGCTGGCATGACAAATATCCCTAACTGTTCAGTGGCCTTGAGTGTCGATTTAATGTTTAAATTTGAAGCCTTTCATCGGTATTTGATCACGTCTCAATATGGGTGAAAAGTCTCAAATAGGACGTAAAACAACATACATGTACAATTAAGGTATAACTGTCTTATTTTTCGATTTCGCCCTCGGCGTTTATGCAAATTATCACGCAATCCATTGATCATTGTCATGAAAACTAAAAATCTGACAGTTATTCCTCATATTTACATGATATTGAGTCCACCAATCCATGTGCTAGAAGCCCCGCTTCTGTCTCTATTTGTCCCGCCCTGCACGTGATTTTTGGGAGTTGGAACTATGTTCAATCTCCCATGGTCGTCACGCGATTTCTAGCGCAGTAATTTTACAATGAATTACATAGCGGCCGTCGTGGTGCTTCTGTGTAGACCAATTTACTCCCCTGTGATATTCAATATAAACTCGCACCAGTCTATATAGGATCCGGGCCACAATTAAAGGGTGAAGGTCAAATGGCTAAAACGTAGCACATGTAGGAAATTCATATGCCTCCCTTTCAATGATAAAAATAAAAATAGCTCACATGTTTTAGATACTTTTGGGGTATAGAATAAAAGTAGAGTGTCTAAAGTTTACAATGATATGCAGCAAGGTGCATTTCAAGCAAAAATTATGCCTAGAAATATGAATTGAAAAGAGCATTCATTTGGTTTGTTTACACTTTTTTTGACAAGCGAGAGCTATCCCGAGGTCATGACGTCAGAAGTTTATTAATAACCAGGGAATTCCACATTCAACACCCCTATTTCTGGATGTGAATATTGATCTGACACATTGCTCTATCATGTGGTCAAAGATATTTTGGAAATGAAGATTTTTAAAAAAGTTACAAAGAAAATAAAACACATCTTTTTACTATATAAGTCTATATGTAAGCTAATTGTGGTCCGGGTCCATATAAACTCGCAGAACCGCCCGCAATAAAAATAGTCCATCTCATTTTTCTGAATTAATCTAATTTTCATAAATGATTTGAAAGTAAATTAAATTGAATTTTATTTAACTTAATTTGAATAGCATATTTTTGTCATATCTCTGAGAAATGACTCATAAGTTTGATTTCCGGGTGAAAAAATAGTCCCAGTTTTCTGTCATTTATCAATCGACAATCCTCGGCTGACTCCACTACGCTCCAGTGCTGTTAAGAGTTTATTCTGAATAGTAAACTTTTTGATACGTGAGTTTAGTTCATTCTCTCCTTTATATACCAAGTGGTTCGATGGCCATGTCATTTAAAGGAATGAGAAGATTTAGGAAAATCTTTGGAAAGGGTCAGAATTATTTAAAATAGAGCTTTTGTCTGCTGTCAGAGTAAGAAGCTGTGAAATACATGTAATGTCAAAAGAAACGCTAAGGTTTTACACAACTTCTTTCAATTTGTTTCAGCAATGAAGAGATAGAACAACGTTTCGTTTAAAAATTACTACGGAAAAAAATCACTGTCAGACATTTATTTGTTCTGACAAGTAAAATGATCTGTTAGACTGGAAAAAGTTTTGTCAGACCACATATATGTAACTCATTTTTTTACGTTGGTAAAGGGGAAAAAATAATAGCATTTAAATGCTATTCAAGTTTTTTGATATTCGATATCACAATTTCAAATGACATTGATTTTTAATTTCATGAATTTATCAGCATTTAGTTGGTCACGTGTTCAACACTAGAACTAAACTTGAAAAATGTGCGTGGCTTTAAGTAATAATTTATAAAACAAATAAAATGAATGAATACATGTGTATGCAGACACAAAGCTATAATAATCCCAATGATCGATGTGTGAAAACATATCGTTCCTCATGTTTTTTTTCTTGTAGTAGCTCGTTAAACTATGTCTGGTTTTTAATTACATTTGAATTAAATCAAAAACACAGAAATTAAGTGTCACTCGCGTGGCGCAATTGTTAAAAAAGTTTGCTCTAGAGATTCAAAGTAAGGTATTGATTCCTTGCGTCGCACGTTCAAACCCTGCAGGATGCATTTGGAGATGAACTCTTTTGATGAGGCCATTATAAACCGAAATCCCATTTCGCTGTAGGTGCTGGCAAAAACGACCCAATACTGCTCAATGGTTCTGAGTGTCCTTTATTGGTAAAAATTTGCAGCCCTAGCCTCCATTGGCAAGTGGTAGTGTCTCAATTTGAGCGAAAAATTTTCGAACGTAAAACGAACAAAATGTAAAGTATTCAGACATACTTACTTCTATATAGAAATTACTTGAAAGGAAATTTAAAATTATTGAACATATAAAGATAGATACGTTTGATAGAAAAGATAAGCACAGAATTCTATAAAAATTAATTATTGTGTCCGAGAAGAACCATTCATACCCAAAAGAGAAAAGAAAATGCTTGTTTTAATCAGAGAAAGAAAAACAAGAGACCATGGGCCACATCGCTCACCTGAGTAATTTGGGTGATGCAGTTCTTATCAGATTTCCCCTCTTGCTATACCTATCATGCCCCACTACCCCCTTCCCTTTTATGATTTTAAGAATTTAATATCTACACTACCCAAGGATGCTTCCACATAAGTTTCAGCTTTCCTGGCCTAGTGGTTCTTGAGAAGAAGATTTTTAAAGATTTGTTCTATATATTTCTATGTAAAACTTGGATTCCCTATTGTGGCCCCGCCCTTCCCCAGGGGGTCATGATTTTAAGAATTTAATATCTACACTACCCAAGGATGCTTCCACATAAGTTTCAGCTTTCCTGGCCTAGTGGTTCTTGAGAAGAAGATTTTTAAAGATTTGTTCTATATATTTCTATGTAAAACTTGGATTCCCTATTGTGGCCCCGCCCTTCCCCCGGGGGTCATGATTTTAACAATTTAATATCTACACTACCCCAGGATGCTTCCATATAAGTTTCAGCTTTCCTGGCCCATTGGTTCTTGAGAAGAAGATTTTTTAGTGACCCCACCCTATTTTTGTCTTTTCTTGATTATCTCCCCTTGTAAAGGGACTTGGCCCTTCATTTTAATAATTTAAACTCCCCTTCAACCAAGGATGCTTTGTACTAAGTTTGGTGAAAATTGGCCCAGTGGTTCTTGAGAAGAAGTCGAAAATGTGAAAAGTTTACAGACGGACGGACGGACAAACAGACAGACAGACGGACAGACGGACGGACGACGGACAAAATGTGATCAGAAAAGCTCACTTGAGCCTTCGGCTCAGGTGAGCTAATGACAATCTAGTGTCTGTTGATGGTAACATCGAATATAAAGAGTTTGTTTGTTTGATGGGACCAAATATCTTGTACACATTCAAAAAGAGTAGGGGGCTATTTGATTCAAATGCTTCATAAGTATAAGGGCAGTGTTTGAGAAATAAATGGTACTGAAAGAAGTTTGAATCCTACCCAGAAAATAGTATTTTCGAGTTTGGAAAAATTATTTTTTTTGGTGGCGGGGGTTGTTTGTTTGGTTTGGTCAAATTGTTGTCAGATTTTTATCAGGTAAGTTGAATTGTTTTTCTCTGCCCCCCCCCCCCCCCCCCCCCCACACACACACTTTCAAAAACGGTGTTAAGTAAATTGAACTTACTAGTATTTCTAATGCTTGGTGTTGTATCTCTTTCAAATCTGCACTAACTGACCTGTGTCTAAAAGTAGCTGCAGAACTGTAGCTCTCCGAAAAAATATTTTGACAGATCGCAGAGCTACAGCGCCTACCATTGTAAAAAAAAACATGTACATTTATTGAGCACGAAAAGTTGAGCTTAGTTCGGGATTAATTCTTTCTAATTCTTCCCTCAGACTTAAAAAAGATTTATAAAACTTCCTTCCTCCTCTATGAAGTTCGCTTATATTTGACATTTGCACGAAGTGCGTTGGACCAAATTATCTTGCAAACCAAAATTGCAGCATAAATAGACGACATTTTATATGATCTCAATTTCGAGGCCAGAAGGGGCTGAAGGGCTATTCACAACAATTATAAGGAATGTTTTGTTGTGGAAACAGTGAAAGAATATTTTAGAACATGTTAGTAATATTTTGATATGACAGTTAAAAAACATGGAAAAATAAATCAAGAAACAGCGCACTTTTTTGCGCGCAGTAAATAGATACAGTTTTTTTTCAATGGATGCCACTGTAGCTCTCTATCAAAATATTTTTTTCGGAGAGCTACAGTTCTGCAGCTAATTTAAAAGCAACCCCATGATCTTCGCTATTAAAATGCAATTGAAATTATTTTAAGGTTTCGCGTTGTATCTCTTAACAGATTAGTTGTAGCTGACTTAAATCTGAAAGCATGAAAATGTTCCTCTACTTCCCGTGAGATCTTTCAGATTACAATGTTCAACTCCCATGAGTACTTTCAGTGATGTATACTATTCCCGAAGTTGTTTTTTGAATGCAATTGTATCATATACATCAGTCTTCCTCATTAAATAGAAGGTTAATTTCACCCATTTCCAATTCTTCTTTCTTCTCGTTTTGATCTGCCTGAAAAAAAAGATTTGTAAAATGAAAACACACAAACACACTACAAACTGACCATTTACATAATTAAGAAGTAAGAACATTACTTGTTCTTATTTTACATACCCGTTATATGTTCATATATTTGTGTGAAAGCAATCTTAATAGTTATAGTTATTAACTTCCAATTTCTAAACTGAAGATTTAAAATTTGTTAATTATCATATTTGTTATTCATTATCAGTGGTTTTATTCACTATTTAATGTCCATGAATTTGGACAGTTTAAACATTTACAATCGTATTTGTGAATACTGCCTGATCCTTCTTATAGCGAATTTAAGAATTTCATACTTTTAAGTCAAAGCAAAACACAGATGGTCTTGTAACAGGGAATATAGAAAACCTTAGTTGAAGCTTTACAAACTTATATATCAAAGTCAGATCATGAGATCAAGAAAGGAAATGTTGGTGTCCATAGAAATGTTTTTGGACCAGTGAAAAATCAACAGTTTAAAAAACTTTTCGTACACAACCATTCCCCACGATTAATTATAATCCAGGCTTTTTGATATTATTGACAGCTGCTTTTTCAATAAAAATTGAACTCGTAAAATCTACTTACATGGTCATTAGTTATTTACAATTCATAAATTTAATTACATTGTCATTGGTCATTTGCAAAATTATTTTATTAAAAAAACATTCTGACTGCACACAAAAGTACTCTGCAGTTGATATCAAAAAGATGATTGAGTTTCTGATTGACAATATATATGTGGTTTTAGAGACCAGGTCTTCCAATAATCTATTGGAATTCCCATGGGTACGAATTGCGCTCGCTTATTAACAAACCTATTTTTGCATTCATATGAAATAGAATTTGAGCACAATCTTATGCGTAAAAAAGAAGAAAACACTTGCTGTGGCCTTCAACTCGAAATTTAGATATATCGGTGACGTACTGTCAATTAACAACTGTAATTTCCATTCCTATGTCGATACGAAATGTTCTGGTGAACTTGATAAAAGCTACCACAGAGTCTGACACATCTGTTTCATACTTGGATATTTTACTTGAAAAATACATTAATGATAACTTTAACTTCTCTTTCGTCAACATCCCTTATGCAGCAATACACCTTCATCACCTGCTTACGGAGTATATATACCTCGGTTTATTCGATACACAGGAGTATGCTCTACATATGAACAATTTCTGAATCGAGGTTAATTATTGACAAACAGGTTGATGAAACAAGAATTGACAAAAAAAAATTGATGAAACAAGAACATCAGCAGTCTCGTTTAAAGTCATCATTTCGTAAGGTCTATGTTCGATACAATGACCTTGTCAGCAAATTCAATTTATCATTGAGTAAAATGCTGACTGACGTATTTCATTCTTATTGATAGTCCATTATTACACTGAATTGACGACAAATCTCCCCGTTATTTCGCGATCATGACAAGGAGTACATCGCGAGTGTGATCGGTCGGTAGGGTATGCCCACTCCTTCATGGCACCCCACCTCTGATGTTTTGGTGGTCTGTGTTTGCTCTGCTTCTGTTTTAAAATGTTTTATGGACTTAAATATTGAATACTGTTCGTTGTCTCTTCAAGAAGGCTCTAGCAAAAAGAAAGTTTGATTCATTGCGAAATGAAAAAAAATATACTAGGTAATTAGTCAAGCGGTCATGAAGACATAGTTCTGAAGTTAAAAAAAAAGAATTGGTACCTAAAAAAAGGATGTGTTACACGGAATATGCAATTGAAATATGTGTCCTAGAACTAACTATTTTAAAAATGATGTGCTATATTTAATATAATAAACATGTACTGCATTATCTTGATATATACAAAGATTTACCTTTAATACTTTCCGACGAAAAATTATTATTCTGACTCCAAAGGCGATATCAGCAAGAATTAGGATGGTTAAAATTGAGATCAAAACATAAACAGGGTAAAGAGATTTGCAGGTATTTTTGTCATCAGAGTGAAGTGTGTACGTGTGTAATAGACATTTTTTCCTACACCAGGAATCGTCGATAAATCCTTTGCAATCATCTTTATATATACAAGTCATGTCTTCTTCTGCCAGACGGTAACTCCCACAGGATGCCAAACACTTTTTTGATAAAATGCCATTTCTTTCTTTAAAAGGTTCCTCTGCCGGGCACCCTGTTTTACACTGCTGTCCGTGCGGGTATGTATTTGTAGGGCAATTAGCTATACATTCAAGGTTGCTATTATAATATTTTGGGCAATTTTCAACACATTTGTCTCCATTTGTAAACCTAGAAATGTCTGGACATTTTTCAACACATTCGTTTTTGTAAGTTTTCATATTATAAAGACAAGAGTCGTAGCAATGCTTTCCTCTAGTCATATTTGGACAAGAACTGACACAGAGTCCTTTATTGTTGAATTGGGCATGTTCTGGACAATCGTCTAAGCACTGTCGTTCGAATTCCACTTTATTTGGTGGACAGTTGTTGTAGCAGTTTTTTCCTATCATGTAAATATAATTTTTGCAGTTTTCTACACAGTTTCTGTCATAAATGTAGTGACGTTGATCGGGGCACATTACAACACAAGTATTGTTGTCACGGAATAAATTAGATGGACAATCATCCACACAGCTTAATCCTAATTTGTAGTGGGTGCATTTTTCAACACAGGATCCCCTGTATATAAAGGGAGCTTCTTTTGGACAATACAAAACACAGTTTCCTCTGAACTCAATAAAATTTTCTGGACATGATTCGTAACAATTATCGTTTAGTTTTACTTTTCCATCTTCACATTTTTCTAAACACAGGGGGAAAAGTCGGTGGTACTTCTCAAATTTCCAAATGTATGGTGCTTGTGATGGACATTTATCCAAACATGTACCATTATATATATAATTGTGTGTACCATACAAACAATACCATACACAGTGATTTTCAAGTAAAAAATATTCTTCTGGGCATTCAGTTCCACAGTAATCTCCTTTTCGTTGATCCCGGAGGGGGATTGGCATTTCGTTCGGACATGTCATTACACATGATTTGTTGTACAATTTTGTATTATAGGGACACTGTTGATAACAGTGAAAGTTGTATCCAATTTCAGGACAAACTTCAACACATTTTTGTCCATCATCGAATTTACCCATTTCCTGGCAGGACATGCATCTGCCTTTAACTATATACGGCTTGCTCTGTGGGCATCTCAAAACACATCGGTTATTCAAAATGTATTTAAATCCGGGACAAGTCTGAACGCATATAAATATATTAGTGTTACCATAATTTCGATTGTCTATCATTCTGACATTGTCAGGACATGTCCTAAAACAGGTTTTATTGTACATGAATAGTGCATTGGGAGGACAATAATCGTAGCATTCATTGTCATAATGAAAATGTCTACATTCATCGACGCATTCTTGGTCTTTACCTTGTGAAAACATCCCGATTTCCGTACAGTTGATGCATTCACCCTTGTATTCTGATTTATGAGACATTGGACAATTTTCTAAACAATTCATGCCAAAGTGTAGGTAATTACATGACTTTGAGCAAAAAACTTTACTTCCATTTTCAGTCATGAATGGTTGGTCATCTGGGCATTTCTCCAAACACGTAGAATTATATACCATTCTTCTACTTACATTCAGGCAGTCATGATAGCATCCATTTCTGTCAAAATAAAAATCTCGTGGACATTTGATTGCACAAACTATAAAGGCAGAAATTGGCTTTTTCACTGTGTGTGTTGATGTGATATTGGTTGTTTTTCTTCCATTCACTGGTAAATGTACACGAACTGGATCAGACACTGGACATTGTGACTGACATTCATTTCCATACAATACTTCGTTTGGTAGACATGTATCAACACAAAGCTTGTTTAAAGATACATACTTTGGACAAGAAGGTACACATTTGTACATCATCATGTCAAAAGGGGAAACTACTGCTAGAATGAAAATGGAAGAGTTTGGACATGTTTGCAAACAGAATCCTTCATGATAAAAAGGATTATCATTTGTACATTTTTTCTCGCAAGAACCGTTTACCTTAACAGTTAAATCAGGACACGATTGCACACAAAGCAGATAACTTTCTTTTTCAAAAGTATAACCATTAACACATTGTTCCATGCAGACTTTACCGGTTTCATTGATAAAGGTTTTATTGGGACATTTTATCAAGCATTTAGATCCAGATATATATCTCGCGGGTGAACAAGAATTGAGGCATTTATTGTCCTCGGTAACTGTGTTGTTGGGACACAATACAACGCATAGTCGTTCATTTTCGAAATAACCATTTGGACATTGTGTAACACATTTGTTTCCCGAAACATATCGGTTTTGTGAACAATTGTTGACGCAATGTCGTCCTTCCAACATGGTAAATGTAGAACAGTTCGACACACATATATTATTTTCAATATATTGGTTCTCTAAACAGCTTGTTACGCATACATTTCCTGATAAATACCGACCCTCAGAACAATTCGTTAAACAGAGTCCATTTTCAATAACATTTTCTTCTGCTGGACATTGTTTGACACAGACTCCGTTATGAAGAAATGGACGGTCCTCATAACACTCAATCAAGCAGCTATTGTCATATTGAACAGTAAAAATAGGACAAGATAGAAGACATTGCATGAAATAACAAACCGGAGCAGATTGGGGACAGTTGTTCAAAGGACAGAAGCCAATGTTAAGATATTTGTCTCTACAGTATTTTACATCACCCCTTTTATATTCTCTTCCTTCCAAACATCTATGTTGACAAGTTTTGCCGGATATAAGCTGAGTCGATCCAGTACATTTGTAAACACAAATGCCACTTTGGCCCAATGATCCAAAATTTTGATACAGTGTATTAGAGGGACAGGCCACACAATCACCATTGTAGAGTGCTTTAGGATATAAACACACTGATGCTTTAGATATCTAAAAAAAATAATAAAATACAGCTCTTATATTTACCTTAAAACAATTGTGTGTTTTATTTGAGAGTATCGTTGAAGGGGATTGATTTTTTTTTTTTGGGGGGGGGGGGTTTCTATTTACACACATGTTGATGAAACAAGAATGTCAACAGTCTGGTTTAAAGTCTTCATTTCTCAAGTTCTGTGATTAATGACCTTGTTAGCAAATACAATTAAAGTGTAATATTTTCCTTTCTCCATAAAAACGTTATATTACATCAACATCAAATTTAAATACATTTGAACAATTGCAGCTTACTTATCGGTCTATCGAGAGTCAACCATTTTCAAATTCCTTTCCTGTTTTGTATTTTAATAATTTTCTAGGGAAGTGTTGGGTTTTTAACAAAAGTCTCTGCAGCTTCAATGAATTTTGAGCATAAAACATCATCAATTGTCAAGAATGAAACCCAAAATATGATGCTTGTCCAGACCTGTATTGTCATTGGCAGAATCATGGTATCTTGGTATATCTTGGGAGAACAGTAACCGCCAACCTCTATAAGTAATTTGTGGGCTTTTATTAGCAGACTTATTTTTGTATTCATATGAAGCAGAATTTGTGCAAAATCTTATACGTGAAAAGAAGAAAAACACTTGCTATGGCCTTCAATTCGAATTTTAGATATATCGACGACCTATTGACAATTTAACAATGGTAATTTCCAATCCTACGTCGATACGATATATCTTAATGAACTTGAGATAAAAGATACCATGAGTCTGACACATCTGTTTCATACTTGGATATTTTACTTGAAAAGGACGTTAATGGTAATATAACAACCAAGCTACATGATAAACGTGATAGCTTTATCTTTTCTACCGTCAACTTCCCTTCGTAATGCAGCAATACACCTTCATCGCCTGCATACGGAGTATATATATCTCAGTTGATTCGATACGCAAGAGCATGCTCTACGTATGAACAATTTCTTAAACGAGGTAAACTGTGACAAGCAATTTGATGAAACAAGAATATCAATAGTCTCGTTTAAAGTCATCATTTCGTAAGTTCTATGTTCGATACAATGACCTTGTCTGCAAAAACAATTTATCATTTAGACAAATGCTGACTGACGTTTTTCATACTAATTGTTAGTACATTATTTATACACTGAATTGACGACGGATTTTCCCGTGATTTCACGATCATGACAAGGAGCATACGGCGGGTGTGACCAGTCAGCAGGGAATGCTCTCTCCTCCATGGCACCTGATCCCACCTCTGGTGTTTGGGAGGTCCATGTTTGCTCTGCTCCTATTCTGTCCTGTTTTATGGACTTTGATATTGGATACTGTTCGTTATCTCCTTTGGTACCCATCGGAATTCCAATAGATTGTTGGAATACCTGGTCTCCAAAACCACATAGATATTGTCAATCAGGACTCCTTCCTTGATCTCAATTTCAGAGTACTTGTGCGTGCAATCAGATTGTATTTTAACAAACTAATTTCGCAAATGACCAATGACAAGATCAGTAAATTTACGAGTTCCATTTTTATTAAAAAAAAAAAAAAAGCAGCTCTCAGTGATATAAAAAAGCCTGGACTTTAATGTATCGTGGGGAATGGTTGTGTACCGGTATAATGTTGAGAGTTCTTCGGAATTTTTGAGTATCCACACCTGGTTCACACCACTTCTTGAATAAATTGTTTCATAGTACTCATTTAGTTTCTCCTTCACTTAGGTCAATATCCTAGTGAGGAGTAAAGAAAGAGGCTTTGTTGAACATTTACTGGAACCTGCAATGTATCTTTGTTTGTAACGATTCTGATGAAGTTTCGGAATCCAATAAATATGTGGTAGTTCAAATTCATTTTGGTTCTTTTGGATATTAAAAATATTCAAAACTGACATATGATTTTGAAGAATTTCTTCCTTAGAAAGGGAAGTATGAGTATAAGTAGGATTACCACTTGTAGAATTAAATCCAAGTTGTTCTAAAGTACAATTTATATAATGAGCCTTACAAACAATGACAATGCTGTTACCTGTTTTAAAAGCAAGTTTGAGTTCTCCCGATCTGAAACAATATCCTGTAATTTATAATAATATCAAAATAGTAGTGTTGGCAACGAGTACCCGGTTAACCATGCGAGTATCGGTTAGTAAAATTGCTATTCGGTTACTCGGATAAAATGCATATTATATGGTAAATAACTAAAAAATAAAATGTTAGTTTGTTTATAAGCGTACAAATAGACATTTCTCTAATTTTCTTTACCGTTAGACTTTATGATCTATGGTTTCACTAATACGATTGATTGGTTTTCACACTTAACTGATAGCTTAATTGGATTGCCAGCAGGTTATACAAGTTTTGAAGACCAAAATTATAATTATCTCATTAAATTTATATAATTTAACGAGATGCCGCCAAAGACGTGTACATTTATAGCTTGGGGGTATTTTAAAAGAACAGCTGATTCCATACCTGTAAAATGTAATTAATGTGAATTGGAGTTACCGTGACTTCAAATTTCTAAATAATTATTCTCATTGATCCTGACATAAATCGGGGGTTGAAAAGTAAAGCTGATGAACGCTATTGTTAAATAGCGTGAAACATTGAATATTTGTTTTTCTACTGATTAAATTAATTTTTTGATTATAATTATATTTAAAATTCAAGATATTGCGTGTGTGTTCTTTTTAAGTTTATAAAAAAAAAGTTAATTCACAAAACTTTTGCGTTTTATTAGAACTGATGAGTAAAAGATGAGATAAATGATACAAATGAATAAATCATCCGAGTAACCGGGTACTCGATCGGAAGATTGAGCGAGTAACTGGTTACTAAAAATTGTCCGATTTGCCAACACTACAAAATAGCAATTTATATATTCTGAAAATAATTGGAAGTGCACCAAACTTTACCCATACTGCTGAATTAGCTTTATTAAGGACAGACGAGACGTTCCTTAATAATAGATAATTTTTTCTAAGAGTTTGCCATTGAATTATTGCTACTTATACATGTTTTCTCACAAAAAATTGAGGTACCTTACCAGGCATTTCTGCAAGATACCAGGTGTAATTTTTCTTATATATTCCTTAGGGGAAGAAAAATAATTCTCCAATTTTAAATGTTTAAGTCTTTGGATTTTTTTAAAAACGTTTAGAAACTGGTTTAGAAATCAAAATGTTATTAAAACGTTGAATATTTTTCATACATTACGAAGATATACGAAACAGATTTTGAGGAACGTCTCGTCTGACCTTAAGGAACCCTTAAATTTCCTTTAAGATTAAATTTTGAATTTTTTTCATTCAAATTGAGTCTTGTTAAAGTCTTTTATCTGTTAAAAAAACAAAACAAAAACAAAACACTTATCCAAACAGAAGTACATAGTTATGATAAACAAGAATGCCTCTTCAGAAAGTGTTAAAATCCTTGCCTCAGGGTCGGGGGTTCTGGTGTTAGGGTGGGATTATTATAGATCATTCAGTAAAAGTACATTATTTCTTTCAAAATCCTCTTCTTTACTCCTGGTTAAAAAACAAACTAAGTACATATTTATGATAAACAAGAAAGCCTCTTTAAAAATTATGAATTTCATGACCCCATGGTAAGAGGTTCTGATGTTAGCACGTGGTTCTTTTAATTATATAGTTAAAATGCATAATTCTTTGAAAAGAATTCGTCTCTGGTCCTACATGAGTGTCGGAAGCAAACTAAAAGGGGTGGGGGGTTAATTGAAAGTGGGGGGGAGTGGGACTAAACCAACAAAAAAGGTAAACATCAATTTTCAATGCCTATATTATGTATATACATGTACAATGTATTTGCTAAAAAATGATTAATTTCAGGGCTCTCGGATTAGGGGTACTATGGTGGGGGTACATATTCTGAAAATAAATGAATGCGTAGAAATTTGTCCTTTTATATTATTTATGATGACATTTATGATTAGCAAAGATGTGTTTTTGAACATTTTGAAATACTGGTATGTGGTCCCAGGGTCATTGGTTCCTGTGGGGTGGGGTGCACAACTGGTTATAAATTGGAAATGCATTTTCTCTTTCTTACTCAGATCTACCTCTGGATATTAAATAACCAAAGTAAGCATACAAAGTGTATAGTTATGATAAGCTATAGTGCCTCGTTCATAATTGTGAATTTCATGGCCTCTGGTTTAAAACACGAACCGAATTCAATTGTTGGAAAGTTGCATGATATTCAGGTGACATATATATAAGGCAGGCCCGTGGGCCTCTTGTTCAATAGATACATTTAGATTTCACATCTGGATCCATTCACGACGATTTCAAGGCAATTTGTCACATTTAAAAGTATTTTTGTAAATCAGTACAGATAACGGTATAATAATAGTTTCATGCCCCGGATCGAAAGATATTTTTGTCTTGTCTGTCTGTATGTCTCTCTGTCTGTCTGTCGTCAATTTCTACCTAGCCAATAACTAATGAGTTGGTGGGGCTATGGCTTTCATATTTCACAGGTGTATATTTTGTGACTTTTCCATGCGTACCACCAAATTTGACCTTTTGACCTTGGAAGTTGACCTACTTTTCAAACGAATACCACACTAAATTTAACCTTGGCCAAAACTTTTGAACAGTTGGAGCTACTGCTTTCATTGTTCACATGTGTATTTATTGTGACAAGACATTTCAGCTAGTATAAATAATTGACCTCGACTTAAGAATTTGACCCACTTATTAAAAAAAACTTTAACATTAGTCAAAACTTTTGAACAGTTAAAGTAATATACGCTATAACGTGCGCCATTTTAAAATACGGCTGGAAATTTATATATTTTGTTTACCAATAAAAGTTACGAAAATGCTGTAAATTACACCATTTAAATAAAATTTGTTATAAAGTTATCAAATTATAATTATTTATTATCCTGCAAGGAGAATAATGTCTATTTTTAAGTAAATCCACCACGTGACGCCGTCGCTACTTTTAGATTGATAAACAAACACGCGTCAAGAAAACGAGGTAAGCCCTTTGAGATACAACTCACTTTTGACATGGATGGCGTTTTACTATTAATATAAATTATCTTTAAATGTAATCAGTATCAACCATCTATACTCTGTTATGACGCATATTAACCTTTTATTAATAATCGTTGCAACGTGCTTCGTTGTCTATAATTTCCCGTGGACATACGTGTCTATATTTAGACCTACTGTTTACGCACTTCCTTTATCAATATTCATGAAAAGACTGAATTCTTGATTGCAGATATTGCATTATTGTTCTGTTATTACAACGAGTTTTATAGTTAAATTTTGTGGAAATATTATTTTTTCATTACACTTTATGTGTTTCAAATCATTTAATCATTTTGTTTCACATACAAATCGGCATCCATACGGCTTATATTACTTTAAAAATAGGGGGTTCATATTTCAAAGGTGGATTCCTTGTAACAAGACCTTTCTTTTAATTGGTACCAACACTTTTGACCTTGATTTTTGGAGTTTGACATGCATTTAAGAGAATTCAACCCTCGTCATAAGCTGTCATACGGCGGCATCCGTGTTTCACTGTTTTACTGTTCGTTATCTCCATATTCTTCACACATCTTTTTATTGTATTGTATTGGTGTTGACACACAGTGCTTTAGTTAGTAGTAATTGATGTTTTATTGTATAATTCAAGCATTGTGTTCGACAAACAAGTATGTACGAAGAACAGCTGAATATTTGCTTTATCAATTAGAGATATGAATGTCATTGAAGAAAATAACATATAAAGCAAATGCGCATATGAAAAAAAGCTGGAACAAGATGTGTTTGTGAAACACTATGCGCCCGGTTTCAACAAAGTTCGAAAAAGCTATTTTTAGTATATAGGTCACAGTCAAGGTCACAAGGTCATTGACCTTGGTTTTGTTTGAAAGAACTTAATTAGTGGAGTATGCGTACTAAATATGAAGTCCCCATCTCCTATGGTTCAAAAGTTATGGCAAAAAGTGGAAAAATCTATTTTTAGCATATAGGTCACAGTCAAGATTACAAGGTCATTGACCTTGATGTCATTTGAAAGGACTTTATTAGTAGAGTATGCATACCAAATATGAAGTCCTTATCTCTTATGGTTCAAAAGTTTTGGCGAAGGTTAAAGTTGACAACAGACAGACAGACAAACAGACAGACAGATAAACAGACAAACAGACAGGACAAAAACAATATACGCCCAGGATCTATCGATCCGGGCGCATAAAAAAGGGCACTACATACCGTAACAGTTGTGAACTGAAGGAGAAGCAGCACTTTTGACAAAATATCAAGAGTTTCCATCCCTGTTATCGAACCCGTCATATTCTTTACTTTCTTTTTAAATTCTAAGTATCAACCTACCCGACTTGATAAGAGGGTGACGTATAATAGATATTACATACGTCTCTGTTCAAACACAGTGAAGAAGTGGAAAGGTTTTAAATCGATATTAGGAATATTTCTTTTCTAAACAATTTTGACATGGCGGTGCCAAACATTCCTCTTCCTTATGGTAAAAAGTATCACATCTTCATGTCTTTCTGTTCAGAGGATCAGGAAATTGCACTTTCGTTGATAGAGATTTTAGAGAATCATTACCAGCTAAAGTGTTTGAATCATATCAGAGATTTTGTTCCGGGTGTGCCATCAGTAGAAAATATTTTGAATGGGATTGAAAACAGCATGAAAATCGTATACCTGATATCAAAGAAATTTAAGGACAGCTATCTATGCAGTACAGAAATCCTTTATGGGATCAAGGCTTCCCATGATCAGTGTGAAAATAGCACGATTCCAGTATTACTGGAAAAAACAAAAATGCCAAGAGAATTGGAAACAATCAACTACGTGAACGCAACCATTACGGGTACAGATATTGCTTCCAAAATTTATGATGCCTGCCTTTTTGGAGGTTTGTGCAGCTTTTGAAAATAACATTTTATTTTGATTTAAAAATTTCCTACGTGCATGCATTAAAGTTCCAGCATACTAAAGTTTTCTAAATTTAGAACAGGTACAAAAATATGTTCGTAAACTATATGATTATGTGCATTCAATTTGTTTTGAATATCGTGTATCTTTTAGGGGGTTAAAATCTTATTTCTTTTCCTTACTATATAACTATCGAGGAAATACAATCCATTATTTATATAAATAAAACCTTAGATGTAAATATTCATGCAATGAAATTTCTTTTTATGTTTTAAAGTAGGTAAAATGAATGATGATGAATGCATATTTTCTTTTTAATTTCGTCGTAATGTTATCGATTTCCACAGACGATTGAGGTCACTAAATATTTTTAATAGCGATGAATATATCTGGGACAATTTATATCAAATGACATGACACAATAACGGTTTACTGTCCGAAACAAACTCAATATTTTTTTATGCACCCAGATCGACAGATCGGAGCGTAGTTTTTGTACTGTTTATCTTTTATCTGTTTGTCTGTCTGTCTGTCCGTTGTCAACTTTAACCCTATAGCTATAATTTTGAACCGTGAGAGATAAAGACTTCATATTTGGTATGCATATATACATATCCACTAATTAAGCGCTTTCAAAGACATCAAGGTCAATGACCTTGTGACCTTGACTGTAACCTACATGCTAAAATAGCTTTTCCGAACTTTCGCCATAATTTTTGAACCATAGGAGAAAGAGTCTTCATATTTGGTAAGCATACTACAATAATTAAGTTCTTTCAACTGGCACCAGGGTCAATGACCTTATGACCTTAACTGTGACCTATGTACTAAAAATAGATTTTTTGAATTTTAGTGCCGCTGGGCGCATAGTGTTTCACAAACGCATTTTGTTTCTACGTGTATATTCTCATCAATGCCATCTAGAAGGTCTGTCCGATACAACTAACAACCAGTGCGTTAAGAACCTGAGATCTGATTTTGTTTTTCGTCTTTTCAGCGTCAGACAGCAGTATCTTGCCGAATTTCATACCATTTCAAGGTAGTTTTATTTTTCACGTTTTAGGGAAAAGATAAATTTGCAATATTTACAAAATGAATATTACATTTAAAAATACATTTGATTAGAAACACTGTCATCCAAATCCAGACATTCATCACTCTTTGAATGCTATCTTCACTTTTTGCATTAAGCCATAAGATTTAATTATATTGTAAAAAGAGTATGATCAACGGGAATGAGAAGATCGATATCCTTTTGTCTTTTCAAGTTACTAGTATTTTTGTTATTTATCCTGATTTATTAAATCTGCTTTAAGACTTGTACAACGGACAACCTCTTCGTGTCATCGAATCCAGAAAGCATTGGGAATTAGGACTACCTTATATAACTTTTGTAGAGAATACGAAGGAACGCCACAATATCAGCAACCACTCAAAGTCACGAAAGGTATACATTTGTGTATTTCTCTTTTTAATATAATTTTTGTTTGATAAGTGTATATTATATATATATATATATATATATATATATATATATATATATATATATATAGAAAGCACAGAGAAATTCACTTTTACAAGGATACTCACTTCCGCCCCAGCCCGGGGTTGAACTCTCGACCTACGGAATCTGTCTCCTAGCAGTACAGGAACAGCGCGTTAGACCGCTCGGCTATCTAGGCAAGTTAAAAACTTGCTTTCGATGCTGATGGAATTCTCACAACGCTGCCCTACACTACACGGTCATTGAGAATGGAAGTGAGATACAGTTATTTGGACATTAGTTTTTAGAGGATTGTTACCAATACATGTTGTGATGAAATTAATTTTATTTATACAGCACAAATTACAACAACTCTTAAACTAATATAACTGCCCTAAGTGAAGGAATATTAATATAGAAAGCACAGAGAAATTCACTTTTACAAGGATACTCACTTCCGCCCCAGCCCGGGGTTGAACTCTCGACCTACGGAATCTGTCTCCTAGCAGTACAGGAACAGCGCGTTAGACCGCTCGGCTATCTAGGCAAGTTAAAAACTTGCTTTCGATGCTGATGGAATTCTCACAACGCTGCCCTACACTACACGGTCATTGAGAATGGAAGTGAGATACAGTTATTTGGACATTAGTTTTTAGAGGATTGTTACCAATACATGTTGTGATGAAATTAATTTTATTTATACAGCACAAATTACAACAACTCTTAAACTAATATAACTGCCCTAAGTGAAGGAATATTAATATAGAAAGCACAGAGAAATTCACTTTTACAAGGATACTCACTTCCGCCCCAGCCCGGGGTTGAACTCTCGACCTACGGAATCTGTCTCCTAGCAGTACAGGAACAGCGCGTTAGACCGCTCGGCTATCTAGGCAAGTTAAAAACTTGCTTTCGATGCTGATGGAATTCTTACAACGCTGCCCTACACTACACGGTCATTGAGAATGGAAGTGAGATACAGTTATTTGGACATTAGTTTTTAGAGGATTGTTACCAATACATGTTGTGATGAAATTAATTTTATTTATACAGCACAAATTACAACAACTCTTAAACTAATATAACTGCCCTAAGTGAAGGAATATTAATATAGAAAGCACAGAGAAATTCACTTTTACAAGGATACTCACTTCCGCCCCAGCCCGGGGTTGAACTCTCGACCTACGGAATCTGTCTCCTAGCAGTACAGGAACAGCGCGTTAGACCGCTCGGCTATCTAGGCAAGTTAAAAACTTGCTTTCGATGCCGATGGAATTCTCACAACGCTGCCCTACACTACACGGTCATTGAGAATAGAAGTGAGATACAGTTATTTGGACATTAGTTTTTAGAGGATTGTTACCAATACATGTTGTGATGAAATTAATTTTATTTATACAGCACAAATTACAACAACTCTTAAACTAATATAACTGCCCTAAGTGAAGGAATATTAATATAGAAAGCACAGAGAAATTCACTTTTACAAGGATACTCACTTCCGCCCCAGCCCGGGGTTGAACTCTCGACCTACGGAATCTGTCTCCTAGCAGTACAGGAACAGCGCGTTAGACCGCTCGGCTATCTAGGCAAGTTAAAAACTTGCTTTCGATGCTGATGGAATTCTCACAACGCTGCCCTACACTACACGGTCATTGAGAATGGAAGTGAGATACAGTTATTTGGACATTAGTTTTTAGAGGATTGTTACCAATACATGTTGTGATGAAATTAATTTTATTTATACAGCACAAATTACAACAACTCTTAAACTAATATAACTGCCCTAAGTGAAGGAATACTGTATAAGGGGAAAATAACTCGCGGTGTTAATATTCGCTATATTCACGGCTTTAATAAATCCGTGAATTCAAGAAACAGTGAATAAATTTTCAATAATCTCCAGGTTTTATTTGGAAATTTGAGATTAGACAACGATAGGGCTACATACATGTACGCGCTGTACATGGTCATTTCGGCCGGTAATTACGAGTTGTACTCGTGATTCAATTAATTTAATTATCACGCTTTGCTTAAATTCAAATCAGCAGATAATAACCCGTATTTGTTAAGCAAGCTGTTTTAATAGCCAACGCTACATGTTTTATCAATCAAATCTCGTGGGTCATGGGTTTTGATTATCCGTGCGTAACTAATGTTACCACGTGTATTTGTTACTGCATTATCATGCATGCATATGAGTTTTTATCGACATTTTGGTTTTAAAAAATCATTCAAATAACTATAGAACTTACTGAAGATGTGGAAGGATATTTCGTCGACCTTTTCCAACATTAACACATTTATTACCGTCCAGTGCTTTTTCGTTGCGTTGTATCGAATATCTTAGGGTGTACACACACTCATTGTAATAGCATATAGGAAAGACATTTGATGTTTAGAGTCAAGGACTTTTGATAACTGCACTTGCTTTAATTAATCGTCAATTTTTTTTAATATCAAATCTAATTATTTTATTTAAACCTACCCTGTTGTTCGTGAAACAAAGTCATAACACTCATTGTTAATATCGTTTACATGTAGCTATGGTATGGGTAAACGGATATAGACAAGGGAGGTAACTTTTATTATGTACCAATTCCGCGAATTCAAGAAACCGCGATCTTGTCAGATGAGAGAAAAACGTGAAAATTACAACCCGTGAAATTAATCCCCTATACAGTATTAATATAGAAAGCACAGAGAAATTCACTTTTACAAGGATACTCACTTCCGCCCAAGCCCGGGGTTGAACTCTCGACCTACGGAATCTGTCTCCTAGCAGTACAGGAACAGCGCGTTAGACCGCTCGGCTATCTAGGCAAGTTAAAAACTTGCTTTCGATGCTGATGGAATTCTCACAACGCTGCCCTACACTACACGGTCATTGAGAATGGAAGTGAGATACAGTTATTTGGACATTAGTTTTTAGAGGATTGTTACCAATACATGTTGTGATGAAATTAATTTTATTTATACAGCACAAATTACAACAACTCTTAAACTAATATAACTGCCCTAAGTGAAGGAATATTAATATAGAAAGCACAGAGAAATTCACTTTTACAAGGATACTCACTTCCGCCCCAGCCCGGGGTTGAACTCTCGACCTACGGAATCTGTCTCCTAGCAGTACAGGAACAGCGCGTTAGACCGCTCGGCTATCTAGGCAAGTTAAAAACTTGCTTTCGATGCTGATGGAATTCTCACAACGCTGCCCTACACTACACGGTCATTGAGAATGGAAGTGAGATACAGTTATTTGGACATTAGTTTTTAGAGGATTGTTACCAATACATGTTGTGATGAAATTAATTTTATTTATACAGCACAAATTACAACAACTCTTAAACTAATATAACTGCCCTAAGTGAAGGAATATTAATATAGAAAGCACAGAGAAATTCACTTTTACAAGGATACTCACTTCCGCCCCAGCCCGGGGTTGAACTCTCGACCTACGGAATCTGTCTCCTAGCAGTACAGGAACAGCGCGTTAGACCGCTCGGCTATCTAGGCAAGTTAAAAACTTGCTTTCGATGCTGATGGAATTCTCACAACGCTGCCCTACACTACACGGTCATTGAGAATGGAAGTGAGATACAGTTATTTGGACATTAGTTTTTAGAGGATTGTTACCAATACATGTTGTGATGAAATTAATTTTATTTATACAGCACAAATTACAACAACTCTTAAACTAATATAACTGCCCTAAGTGAAGGAATATTAATATAGAAAGCACAGAGAAATTCACTTTTACAAGGATACTCACTTCCGCCCCAGCCCGGGGTTGAACTCTCGACCTACGGAATCTGTCTCCTAGCAGTACAGGAACAGCGCGTTAGACCGCTCGGCTATCTAGGCAAGTTAAAAACTTGCTTTCGATGCTGATGGAATAAGGATATGGAAATAACGAACAGTATTCAATCTCAACGTCCATTAAACAAATATACAAAACAAGAGCAGAGCAAACACGGACCTCCGAAACATCAGAGGTGGGATCAGGTGCCATGGAGGAGTGAGCATCCCCTGCTGACCGGTCACACCCGCCGTGTGCTCATTGTCATAATCAGGAAATAACGGAAAAAATCCGTAGTCAATTCAGTGTATAAATAATGGACTAACAATTGGTATGAAAAACGTCAGTCAGCATTTCATTCAATGATAAATTGTATTTGCTGACAAGGTCATTGTATCGACCATAGAATTTACGAAATGATGACTTTAAACGAGACTGTTGATATTCTTGTTTCATCAACTTGCTTGTCAATAATTTACCTCGTTTAAGAAATTGTTCATACGTAGAGCATGCTCTTGCGTATCGAATCAACTGAGATATAAATACTCCGTATGCAGGTGATGAAGGTATATTGCTGCATAAGTAAGGGAAGTTGACGATAGAAAAGTTAAAGTCATCACGTTTATCATATAACTTGGTTGTTAGATTACCATTTGTGTCTTTTTCAAGTAAAATATCCAAGTATGAAGCAGATCTGTTGGACTCTGTGGTATCTTTTATCTCAAGCTCACCAGGATATATCGTGTCGACGTAGGAATGGAAATTATCATTATTAATTGACAATACGTCGTCGATATATCTAAATGTCGAGTTGAAGGCCACAGCAAGTGTTTTTTTCTTTTCACGCAAAAGATTTTGCATAAATTCTGCTTCATATGAATATAAAAATAAGTCTGCTAATAACGGAGCGCAATTTGTACCCATGGGAATTCCAATAGATTGTTGGAATACCTGGTCTCCAAAAACCACATAGATATTGTCAATCAGAAACTCAAGCATCTTCTTGATGTCAACTTCAGAGTACTTATGTGTACAATCAGAATCTGTTTTAACAAAATAATTTTTCAAATGACCAATAACCAGGTAAGTAAACTTACGAGTTCCATTTTTGTTGAAGAAGCAGCTGTCAATGATATCAAAAAGCCTGGATTTTAATTTGTCGTGCGGAATTGTTGTGTATAAAGTTGAAAAGTCGTAAGTTTTTATGCTGTTGATTTTTGTAAAGTCTTGTGATTTCAAATTGTCCAAAAGTTCTTTAGAATTTTTAAGTATCCACATCTGATTTACACCACTTCTTGAATATATAGTTGTACAGTACTCTTGAAGTTTTTCCTTCACTACTGTCAATATTTTAGTGAGAAGTAACGAAAGAGGCTTGGTTGAACATATACTGGAACCTGCAATGTATCTTTGTTTGTAAGGATTCTTATGAAGTTTCGGAATCCAATATATATAAGGTAGTTCAAATTCATTTTGGCTCTGTGGAATATTAAAAGTATTCAAAACTGACAGGTGATTTTGAAGAATTTCTTCCTTAGAAAGAGTAGTATATGTATAAGTAGGATTACCACTCGTAGAATTAAATCCAAGTTCTTCTAAAATGCAATTAATATAATGAGCCTTACAAACGAAGACAATGTTGTTACTTGCTTTGTCGGCAGGAACCAGTACGTACTGATTGTGTAATCTATCTAATTCTTTTTTCACTTCTGGTTTATTGAACACAGAAGGATAGATGGTTTTCATTTTGCCCCTCAATCTTTTAATACGTGACTTTAACATGGATCTGATACAATGATGGAATTCTCACAACGCTGCCCTACACTACACGGTCATTGAGAATGGAAGTGAGATACAGTTATTTGGACATTAGTTTTTAGAGGATTGTTACCAATACATGTTGTGATGAAATTAATTTTATTTATACAGCACAAATTACAACAACTCTTAAACTAATATAACTGCCCTAAGTGAAGGAATATTAATATAGAAAGCACAGAGAAATTCACTTTTACAAGGATACTCACTTCCGCCCCAGCCCGGGGTTGAACTCTCGACCTACGGAATCTGTCTCCTAGCAGTACAGGAACAGCGCGTTAGACCGCTCGGCTATCTAGGCAAGTTAAAAACTTGCTTTCGATGCTGATGGAATTCTCACAACGCTGCCCTACACTACACGGTCATTGAGAATGGAAGTGAGATACAGTTATTTGGACATTAGTTTTTAGAGGATTGTTACCAATACATGTTGTGATGAAATTAATTTTATTTATACAGCACAAATTACAACAACTCTTAAACTAATATAACTGCCCTAAGTGAAGGAATATTAATATAGAAAGCACAGAGAAATTCACTTTTACAAGGATACTCACTTCCGCCCCAGCCCGGGGTTGAACTCTCGACCTACGGAATCTGTCTCCTAGCAGTACAGGAACAGCGCGTTAGACCGCTCGGCTATCTAGGCAAGTTAAAAACTTGCTTTCGATGCTGATGGAATTCTCACAACGCTGCCCTACACTACACGGTCATTGAGAATGGAAGTGAGATACAGTTATTTGGACATTAGCTTTTAGAGGATTGTTACCAATACATGTTGTGATGAAATTAATTTTATTTATACAGCACAAATTACAACAACTCTTAAACTAATATAACTGCCCTAAGTGAAGGAATATTAATATAGAAAGCACAGAGAAATTCACTTTTACAAGGATACTCACTTCCGCCCCAGCCCGGGTATATATATATATATATATATATATATATATATATATATATATATATATATATATATATATATATATATATATATATGTTCCTGCACTGCTAGGAGACAGATTCCGAAGGTCGAGAGTTCAACCCCGGGCTGGGGCGGAAGTGGGTATCCATGTAAAAGTGAATTTTTTGTGCTTTCTATATTAATATTTCTTCGCTTAGGGCAGTTATGTTAGTTTAAGAGTTGTTGTAAAATGTGCTTTATAAATAATAATTAATTTCATTACAACATGTATTGGTAGCAATCCTCTGTTAAAACTAATGTCCAAACAAGTATTAGCTTTCCTAAAAAAGCTTGTCTGACGTGGTTTGCTTAAATTCATAATGCAGAAAGAACTTATATATTATGCTATATAATTTCTTTCGTTCGATAATATATCTTCAAGAGACCATGCATGCGTAATCAATATTGTATATGATAATTAATGTACAAAGAACTCTAAATTGAATCTCCTGGCTCCAGGATCATGAAACAAAGTATGACATGTGAAATTTTTAATCGCCGATAAAATATTCATTAATTATGGAATTTATTTCTTCATTCGCACATAACAACATCTCTGTAAAACAATGTTTAAAATATCCCTAACCATAACCCTTCTGGTCTGCTTGACTTTTACAACATTTTATCATCTACTTAGGCTAAAGATGTTTCTTGATCCCGGGTCAGCATTTTTCAAGTAATGTTTTATATTTTAAATGACTAAACTGATTTTTTTTTAAACATACAGAATAAAATGAAGGTTGTAAATGATGAAATTTGATCACTTAATGGGCGCGTATAACCCTAGCCTTTACCCTGGCGATAACAATCTTGGCATAGCGTTACACATGCTGACGATTCCCCTGCTGTTCTTGAAAGCTTTCATTGTTTTTCAAACCATTTGATGTACAATGATTCTCTACTTAACACGTAATTGATTGATGAAATTCTGAACTGAAGCATCATGGAAAAGAAACAAGAAGATGCAAACTAATTTACAATGTAATATCGTCTAAAATATAATCGTCGGATCGGAGTGAAGTATAACACTTCAGCAACATACAAATCTATTTACACAATAAAGAATAGAAAGTGCTGCAGTTTTCTCAGGCACTGTATTATCAGTTTTTACAAAACGTGGAACAGGGCAATTAGGAGAAAATATTTGACCACGTGCCTGATGTTTAGGTACAAGTAATTCAATGTCAAGCTATAATTTTACTAAAACAAGCATTCAATTATTTAACCATAGCAGGTAAAATAACTTAATTATTAATCTTTGATTCACAACACAAAACAGTGAGATTTCTATAATAAGGCATTTTGTATAGAAAAGTGAAGCGGACATTTTCAAAGATGAAAACACAGATTATACTAAACACAAGAACATTCAGTAATGTAAATAAAAGCTAATTTCCTCCTGGGACCAACTACATGCGTCTTTGGAGATTATGCATGTATCGAATTTTCAACCATCGAGCTATCTAAACAATTTCATGGAACGACTGCATAAATAAGCCCTGGTTAAATCTAGTACTGTCTGACGCCGTGACGTCAGACAATAACTGTATCTCACTTCTATTCTCAATGACCGTGTAGTGTAGGGCTGCGCCACGAGAATTACATCGGCATTGAAAGCAAGTTTTTAGACTTGACTAGATAGCGCGCTGTTCCTGTACTGCTAGGAGACAGATTCCAAAGGTCGAGAGTTCAACCCCGGGCTGGGGCGGAAGTGGGTATCCATCATAAAAGTGAATTTTTTGTGCTTTATATATATATATATATATATATATATATATATATATATATATATATATATATATATATATATATATATATATATATATATATATATATATATAGTGTAGGGCAGCGTTGTGAGAATTCCATCGGCATCGAAAGCAAGATTGTTTTTTAACTTGCCTAGATAGCCGAGCGGTCTAACGCGCTGTTCCTGCACTGCTAGGAGACAGATTCCGTAGGTCGAGAGTTCAACCCCGGGCTGGGGCAGAAGTGAGTATCCTTTTAAGGCCAAAATAAAAAATACCTTTGTTTCCCCTAACGCGACCGACCCAATTAAATTGCGCCGACTGAAATGATTTTTTAAATAAGATGATTCAAATATTTTTTTTATTGTTGACCAGGTTTTATAAAATACAATTTCATCAAAATCAGTTTTTATCAGAACGGCCCTACTGTGATTTTCAAGCATTTGTTGGAAACAAAATGACGTCCAGACATGATTACAGGGCATTAGCTCTTCATTAAACAATGGCGACGTCTCAATCTTATCCTTTTAGCTAATTGGAATTCTTCACTCTTGAAACAATTCGATAATAAAATTTACCATGACTAATTAAGAGGGTTTCGGAGGTGTCTTGGCGTCTCCATGTGAGTGAATAAATTTTCGAAAGGGACGTTAAACAACAAACAAAAAAACCTGTCTTTGAATTTAAGGTACGTAATACATGGTAAGGCCCACCTCATGAGTAGATGAGGGGCCCACCTAGTGAACACATCATTCAATTTCACTGCATTATATTTAATTTGAGTTTTTATCTAATAACCTATATATTACTTTGGTAAACGTGAGACTGAAATCAAAAGTGAGCTCGTCTAAGTTTTATGGCCCCCAGGCCAGTTCATTTATGTTCCTATGTTTACTATATATGCCATTATGGAACCATAGGAGTTGTTGTAAATATGTCTGCATATTTATCCTGATAAATATAATTCAGATGTCCTTTCTTCATGCCTTTATTTAGTGGTTAAACTTTGTGACTATGGCATTGTATATAGCATTTTTATCATTTGCAGATTCGGTTTGGTTCAATTAAATATTGTTTGTTAACTCTTTCCAAAGAGTTTTGAAATCATGATTCAGCTTCCTGAGACGTCCAGTGTGTATTTTTCTTTAATTAGGCCCTTGAAGATTTGTTGTTTCTTTGCTTTTAATCCCTTCAAGATTTGTTAGGACGACATTTACGGTAAACATTTCCTCATGCTACAAATTTAGACGTACTCAGTACTTTTTTGCCATTAAGCAGTGAAGGATCTTTTTTTGAGCCAGCATCTATTGAGACACTGGACATAAGTTTTATGGTCCCCTTTGAAGGTCCGTTTTCAACGTTATTCACTGGGATTTGAAACTGCTTAACTCCAAAGCAAAATGCTCCAGAACCACTGCAAATCCAAATCTCATGGCCCTCAAAAAAGTACATTGATCGCCTATAAGCTCTGAAGGCTGATGGAATGTTTGAGAAAATATACTCGTACATGTATGTCTGGTCTTTGCGTTTTTGAGAATCTTGTGTATTTTATTCAATTGATGTAAATGTAATGGCGTGAGATATTTCACAAGTTCAACTAAATAACAGTTGTGAATTAATTAATCACGAATTTTGCTTTTAAACGGTATATGTATGATACTTAGCATTTTGTTCACAAATCACTTTCTATGTAATTTTCCATTAAATTTTAGAATGTATTTTCAAAGCTGCTGTCAGAAAATAAAATTGTTTACCTACCTACCGACCCAACTTGAGAATTTAGGGTCGGGTTAGGGGAAACAAAGATATTTTTAATTCCGGCCTAAAAGTGAATTTCTCTGTGCTTTCTATATATATATACATATATATATATATATATATATATATATATATATATATATATATATATATATATATATATATATATATATATATATATATATATATATATATATATATATATATAGAAAATAAACGCCAGAGAGACTAAATTTAATAAAGAAAATAGAAAAATTAAAACTAAAAATTAAATGTAGAGGATTTCTGTTCGCTTAATAATAGTAAACAAAACATCCAAGAAAAATATGGAAACGAAATACTATTTACAGGGTTATTTTCGCCCGGTTTTTATTGTTATAATGTTCTTGTTTGCATACATAATGTAAACTAATTATGAAAACATGGAAAAGAAAGCTGATGATTTGAAAAATGTGTCAAGTCTAGAGCACGTGCTCTACAATATACCACAATTGTAGCAATATTTGCAGGGTTTGTAAACTACATGTAGTACAAATAGTAAAATATTATTATGTTCATATTCTTTTTTCTTATACCAAATTGTCTATCTTTTAATGTTTTTTATTATTATTATTTACACCAGTTTTAATCTGGAATTTTTAAACATGCATTCTTTGGTTCAAAGATGTCACATTGATGAGAGTAAAATGAAGATGTAGTAATATACTTTTTATGCCCCCGTAAACAAAGTTTCGGGGGTAAATAGTTTTGTTGTGTCCGTCCGTCTGTCTAGCTGTCCAGCTGTCTCTCTGTCTGTTTGTCTGTTTGTCCGCAAAAACATTAACCTTGCCGATAACGTTTGATTAGGGTCAAATGCTGGTGAGGGTCTCGAGGGGTGTTTCTTTGGTCATGAAGATTCACCAATAAAACTTCGAGTTAATTCCCACCGTCTCAAACAGGTTCTGCCAGCAAGTCACATGTCACACCTCAACGTTTTGGTGGCCCTGGAAATGCTTAGATAGCTGAGTGACAGTGGTGAAAGGCGAGTCTCCGGCGCCTTGAAATAACTGGAAATTGTGAAGGAAGGGAAGGAAAACCCTGATAGAAAACCACTGGTCCTCCGAGTCCAGGGGGTTTGCTCAGGGTCAGCAACCCTAACATGTAAAAAATCAAGAGCTACAGAAACCAAAGCCGAGGATAATTGTACCAGGGGAAGAATTGAAACTATTCAGGTAACTGAACACATGAAGGATGGCAGTCATACCCAGCAGGAAACTGACACCCAGATAGTGAATATCCTTCACCCTAAAGAAGTATGTAGAGTTGGTTGCTGGAATGTCCGCACCCTCTACCAGACAGGAAAATTGGCCCAAGTCTTGAAAGAAATGGACAGGTATAAAAGGAAATGAATGATCAGGGGTGGACTTGGGGCACTGTACAGACTATGGCAGCAGACAGACAGAGATGGAGGTCCTCGGTGCAGGCCTTATGTGCTCAAAGCACGAAGAGGACTAAGTAAGTAAGTATAACGTTTGATTTAGTAGAGCTATGACTTTCATATTTCACATGTGTAATTCTTGTGACAAGACCTTTCTTTGGGTACCACCAAATTTGACCTTTTGACCTTGACCTTGGAGTTTGACCCACTTTTACACACAAATTTCAAACTTTTACTTTGGTCATATCTTTTGAACAGTAGATACCAGGACATTTATACTTCACATATGTATATTTGTTATTGAGAGAGCTTTCATTGAATACCAACAACTTTGACCTTTTGATGTTGACCTTGGAGATTTGCATACTTGTGAAAAAAACTTTTAACATTGGTCATAAATTTTGAATGGTAAAGAATAGGGCATTCATACCTCACATATGTAATCCTTGTGAGAAGACCCTTCATTGGATAGCAAGAACTTGTACCCTTTGACCTATACATTTGAGTTTGACCTGCTTTTAAAAAGCAAACGTTGACCATTACTTTTCAAGGGTAAGAGCAATTGCTTTCATACTTTACATGTTTAAATCTGTTTACATGTTTAAAACAAGACGTTTTATTTGATAGCAAGACCTTTGACCTTGATCTTGGAGTTTGACCTACTTTAAAACTTTTTTAACCATGGCCATAACTTCTAAACGATTAGGAGTAGGGCTTCCATACTTTATATATGTATTTTATGTGGCAAGACCTTTCATTGGATAACACTTAACTTAACCTTTTGACCTTGACCTTGTAGATTGAACTACTTTAAAAAAAAAAAACTTTAACCTTGGCCATAACTTTTGAACACTAAAGACTAGTGATCTCATATTTCACATATGTAATCCTTGTGAGAAGACCCTTCATCGGATACCAAGAACTATGACCCTTTGACCCTGGAGTTTGACCTACATTTAAAAAGCAAATCATGGTCATTACTTTTAAAGGGTTAATGCATTCATACTTTAAATATTTTATCCTTGTGACAAGACCTTTCATTTGATAGCAAGACCTTTGACCTTGACCTTGGAGTTTGACCTACTTTTTAAGATTTTTAACCTTGGCCATAACTTCTGAACTGTTAGGGCTAGGGGCTTCCATACTTCACATATTCTTTTTGTTACAAGACCTTTCATTGAATACCAATGACGTTGACCTTGAAGATTTTCGTACTTATGAAAAAACTTTAACCTTGGACTACCTTTATATTTCAGTTGTATTTCCAGTGAAAATACCCTACTTTTGGTACCAATATATTAAATTTGCATTGGAGAAATGTTTAATCTTTGCTATATTGCCATACGGGGGTATCAATGTTTCACAAACACATCTTGTTTTCTATAGAGTTACTTCATTTTAGATTGATTCTCTTTGCGACAATATTCTTCAAGAGTTGAACTCCAGCGATTACAAGAAATGGTATCCTCTGTACGATTGTGGATTCCTCTGCCTGTTGTGGTTTCTATTTACCTGTGGATTTATAGCATTTTGTCTTTGTCCTTTTCTACTGTATTTAATCATAGAAGCTGAGATATCTCAATCACAAATGGCTGCTGCTTGTTCAACTGCCGTAATCATACCATTTGTGATTGCATCTATGATATTCTGCTTTTGTAGCTGTAGATATACCACCGTTTGGATAGACACGTTAGTCAAGGTAGGCAGTTTGCATCTGACATATTGGTTTATTAAATTTTTATAGTACTAGTATGAATCCTTTGCATGATTATAAGAATATTGCAAGGATACTGTGATAAAATAATTTCTTTTTACTTGAATTAGACGTAAACTAACAACCAAGCTATATGTTAAACGTGATGACTTTAAGTTTTCTATCGTCAACTTCCCTTACTTATGCAGCAATATACCTTCATCACCTGCATACTGAGTGTATATATCTCAAATGATTCGATACGCTAGAGCATGCTATGAACAATTCATTTTCTAAAACGAAGTAAATTACATTGTATTGACAAGCAAGTTGGTGAAACAAGAATATCAACAGTCTCGTTTAAAGTCATTATTTCGTAAATTCTATGATCGATACAATGACCTTGTCAGCAAAAACAATTTGTCATTGAGACAAATGCTGATTGACGTTTTTCAATTGTTAGTCCATTATTTATACACTGAATTGACGAAGGATTTTTCCGTTATTTCCCAATCATGACAAGGAGCATACGTCGGGTGTGACCGGTCAGCAGGGGATGCTCACTCCTCCATGGCACCTGATCCCACCTCTGATGTTTTAGATGTCCGTGTTTGCCCTGCTCCTGATTTGTATTGTTGTATGGACTTCGATATTGAATACTGTTCAGAATAGTCCTAAATATAAGCAACATTTCAAAGTTTTAACAAACCATAATTATTGGTCAGCTATGAAGTGACCTTGAAATCACCCTCTAAGTCTTGAACAATTTTTAATCTACAACATGTCTTCATCCTTGTGCGTAAGTTTAGTGATAATATGCCCAATTGTTAAAAAATAGTACTTTTGTTTTTACTTTCCTGATTATTTCCCCCTTGGTCCAGATCCCTAGTTTTAGAGGAAAAAAATGAGAGCCCTAGGGCCCAGGATACTCTGTAACAAATTTGACAATAAAAGGGGTTCTTGAGAAAATTGAGCAACCCATACATTTGTTTTTATTTTCCTGATTATCCCCCCTTGTTTAAAGGTCACAGCCCTAGCTTTAATATAAACGAGAGCCCTTGGACTAAGCATTCTCTATGGCGAAATTTGAAAAAAAAAATGTTCCAAGGGTTCTTGAGTTATGACCCATATTCTAAAAAGTTAACGCATACCGCACAAATGGCCATAGCTTTTGACTTTGAAGAGCCATACATATACATTTAATAAATGCTGTCCAAATATTTCTGAACCAAATATTGACACCTTTTTTTTCTTTTAAAGATCATTGATGAAACTAATAGTTAACAGTTAAATTTCACCCAAGACTGCATATATGTTTTCTTACAATCATACTCTTAAAATTATTTTCTTTTGTAACAGGAGAATAATGAAATTTTCTCTATTGTGTGGAAGAACCTAAAGGAAAACTATATAGAGCATAATATTCTTCCTCTGCTTTCAACAAATGAAAAGGTATCATGTTTTTCAAGCAAAACAGATTTATTCAATTTCCTTTAGAAACCACACATACAGAAGATGAATGCTACACCAAAATATAATTAATGGATCTCTAAAGCATGTCATGAACTGTCGGCAGGGGATGCTCAATCCTCTAAGGTACCTGATCCTACCTCTGATGTTTCGGAGGTTCCTGTTTACTCTGTTCGTCTGTGATTTTTATTGTTTTATGGACTTTGAATTGAAATAGTGCATGTCCGTTACTTTAACATTCCATTAAAATATTGTTTCAGCATTTAAAGATCAGTGTTAGCTTCTTATAATTTTTTCGTGATTTTAAAAGAAAATGTAAAATTAGTCTGATTGCAAATAAGAGAATTAAGAGTGTCAAATCAATAAACAACATTTAAGAAATTTAAATACATGGAAGAGTGTTTGTAGATTCAGGAGAGATTGGCAAAAAATGGAGGGTAGATTGGAGAAGAGGGAGGTCAACTGAATAGGGGGGGGGGTGTATTTTATTTTAATTTATTAATTTTTTTTGCTATTTTCTTGTATGGATATAAAACTATAAATAATAATTTCCATCATTAAGATAATATTATGAAAATTCTTCTTGTTTTCACATTTTTTATGACCAGCTTCATTTAAAAAAAAATGGTTGGCTGATATAAATGATGCAGTAGATTTTTTCTTTTTTGGACAGATAGTTCTGTTGAATTACGATACAGATCCATGCAAGGTAAACTGTTTATCTTCTTAAGTTATTACACTTAGTACCTTAAACCAAGTAAAAGTAAATATTTTATTATAATACGATAAGTTTTCGACAAATTTACATTTCAGCAATTCATTATATATGTTCTAAAACGGAAATTTGACGACATGGAATCCATTAAGGTATTTCAGCTTTATTCAACAATTCTATATTTTAATTTGAATCTAGTAGATATTTTTTTCTTGCAATGTAATCTATATCCTCAACTTTAATTTAACAGAAAATGGCTGACGACTTAATTCTTGAATTCATACGTGAAAACAGAACGAAGCTTGTAGATTGGACACTTCTTGAGGATTTTAAATACAACAGACACAATACATATCTCCAGAAAAAGTGCATTTGTCAACATCTAGAACCACACATTATGTGAACCAGTGAATTGTTTACTTTGAAATAATACAACAAAACGCATTCATGAGCTGTATGTGCTGCTATTCACTAAGGATTTTTTTAAACAATAAAATGAGATAATAAATCTCTGTATATTTGATTACCAAGCAATACCTACGCTTACCCTAATAAAAAAAATACTACAGAAAACTATAGTCTATATACTATAGTTGACTTTAGTGATAACTTTGACAATATGAATACTTTGATTTACTATATTGTACAATGTAATAACTGTGAAAACTGATTTACTTTAGTATAAACTTTGATTTATTATAGTGATATCTTTGACACTATATAGTGATCACTTTGATGAAAATTGATTTACTTTAGTGAAAACTTTGATACTATATTGATCACTTTGAAAATTTTGATTTACTATCAGTGATAACTTTGACACTTTAGTGATCATATTAAAAACTTTGATTTACTTTAGTGATAACTTCGTCACTTTACTGATCACATTGAAAACTTTGATTTACTATAGGAATAACTTTGACACTTTGATTTACTATACGTGTACATGTAATTAACTGTATTAAACTATATTAAACTAAAGTTAACTATAGTATTTTTGTAAGGGTAATTTTTGGTGAACTCTATATGCTACGGAGTTTTGAACTTTAGTTTGCTTTTCCCTGAGTTTCAATACATGTTACTGAAGGTCCTTATGTTCAAAATGAATCAAAATTTTGAGGAAACAATATAATAATGATGTAAATATAAGTAATAAGGTATCATTTTAAAACATTTATCGGGCTATAAATACGGGTTGGTACGAGATTAAATTTATCATAAAGCCCTTATGGAATTTAATCTCGTGACCAACCCGTATTCTTAATATCCCAAAGAACCAAAATGAATTTGAACTACCATAGACTCGTATAATAATATTAGATTTCGAAACCTCATAAGAATCCTTACAAAGATACACAGCGGTTCCAGTACATGTTTAACCAAGCCTCTTTCTTTATTCCTAACTAAGATATTACATTTGTAACAGTAGTGAAGGAGAAACTTGAAGAGAACTGTTTAACAATATAGGTATTCAAGAAGTGGTGTAAATCAGATGTGAATACTTAAAATTTCCAAGGAACTTTTGGACAATATGAAATCACAAAATTTTATCAAATCAACAGCTTAAAAACTTAAGACTTTTCAACTTTATACACAACAATTCCCCGCGATAAATTTAAGTCCAGGCTTTTCGATATCAATGACAGCTGCTTTTTCAATATATGGCACTCGAAAATTTATATACCATTAGCAAAATTATTTTGTTAAAAAGCATTCAATTGCAAGTACTCTGAAGTCGACATTAAAAAAAGATGCTTGAGTATCTGATTGACAATATCTAAGTTGATTTTGGAGACCAGGTCTTTCAACCATCGGATACTAATTGCGCCCCGTTATTAGCAGACCTATTTTTTATTCATATGAAGCAGAATTTGTGCAAAATGTTATGCATGAAGGATATGGAGATAACTAACAGTATTCAATCTCAAAGTCCATAAAACGATACAAAATAAGAGCAGAGCAAGTACGGACCCCCGAAACATCAGAGGTGGGATCAGATGCCATGAAAAGAAGTAAACACTTGCTATGGTCTTCAACTCGACATTTAGATATTTCGACGACGTAATGTCAACAAGCAAATTCAAAGAATTTTGGAATTTTTTATAACATACATGTATTGTGTCAAAAGTTATAGTCGAGTTAAAATTTTTGAAAGGTAGGTTAAATTCCAAGGTGAAAGGGTCTGAGTTGTTGGTTTCTTAAGAAAGGTCTTGTCACAAGTAATAGTCAAGGTCAAAAGGTCAAAATTTGGTGGTACCCACAGAAAGGTCCTGTCACAAGGAATACACATGTGAAATATGAAAGTCATAGCTCCACTTAATCAAAAGTTATGGGCAAGGTTAAAGTTTTTGTGATGGACAGACTGACGGGCAGACGAATGAGATTTAATGTCCTCTCGCTTTCGCATAAACGGGGGACGATTAACAGTGGTAATTTCCATTCTTATGTCGATACGATATATCCTGGTGAGCTCGAGATAAAAGATACCACAGAGTCTGATTCATCTGTTTCATATTTAGATATTTTACTTTAAAAAGACGTTAATGGTAATCTAACAACCAAGCCTTTGATAAAGTCATCACGACTTTAACTTTTCTATAGTCAACTTCCCTTACTTGTGCAGCAATGTACCTTCATCATCTCCATATCATGGAGTTTACATATCACAGTTTATTAGATACGCAAGAGCATGCTCAACGTATGAACAATTTCTTCATCAAGAAACAAGTGAACAATGAAAATATGTATATATCATAAGGATTATATCTGTAAAATAAAAAAGCCATAGCCACACCCACTCAAAAGTAATAGGCAAGATTTCAGTCTTTGCAGGCAGACAGATGAGTACAGAATGAAGTGCCTGTGGATTAGTCATGTTTATTATGAACCATCTGCAGGTAAGGTATTTGTTCACTTCTTGCCCATCATTTCATGCTTGATTATGTTCCAACACAGAAAATGAAATAATGGTAAGGAAACCCTTTATAAGATCAGCTGCTATCAGTTTAGAACAGACAATTGAAGTTTCACAACTTGTGAAAAAGGATGCACTAATAGAATCTCCTAATAAGTGAAAGCAATTGTAAAAATCATGCTGTATTGTACAACATGAAAACATATTTCTTTACTGTGATCTTTATTCATATCATGAAAAAAATCAATGTCACATATTTTAAAATAAATAATTCCATGTTTTAACAGTCCTTCCTTAATGTCTTCTCCAGTTTTATACCTCAGTATTTTCCTGTTGTCTCGTAATATCAATATCTAACTTTTTCCTGGATCTTCTTTCAGGGTAACTGTTCTGTTGAACACCATCTTAAAATGAAAACAAGATTATTGTTGAGCTTTAATTAGGTAAAAAAAAATGAACAGAAAGACCAAAAATAAGTTTTGTGTACGAGTACTGTAAACTTTGCTTATAGTGAACAGTTTTTTTATGAATTGCATCAGACAGATGCTTACAGAGAAATGATTTTCATTTCATTGTTGCCAATCCCTGAAACTTCACTATAAGTGTGTCTTCCTGACAGTTTAACTTTCCGAGTGATAGGCATGTTTTCTGACAGTGTAAAACTTTCTGATAGGCATGTTTTCTGACAGTGTAAAACTTTCTGATAGGCATGTTTTCTGACAGTGTAAAAATTTCTGATAGGGATGTTTTCTGACAGTGTATAATGTTTTCTGACAGTATAAAACTTTCTGATAGGCATGTTTTCTGACAGTGTATAATGTTTTCTGATAGTGTATAATGTTTTCTGACATTGAACTTTCTGAAAGGTATGTTTTCTGACAGTGTATAATGTTCTCTGACAGTGTAACACTTTCTGATAGGCATGTTTTCTGACAGTGTATAATGTTCTCTGACAGTGTAAAACTTTCTGATAGGCATGTTTTCTGACAGTGTATAATGTTCTCTGACAGTGTAAAACTTTCTGATAGGCATGTTTTCTGACAGTGTATAATGTTTTCTGACAGTATAAAACTTTCTGATAGGCATGTTTACTGACAGTGTATAATGTTTTCTGTCAGTGTATAATGTTTTCTGATTCTGTATAACTTTCTGATAGGCATGTTTTCTGACAGTGTATAATGTTCTCTGACAGTGTAACACTTTCTGATAGGCATGTTTTCTGACAGTGTATAATGTTCTCTGACAGTGTAAAACTTTCTGATAGGCATGTTTTCTGACAGTGTATAATGTTCTCTGACAGTGTAAAACTTTCTGATAGGCATGTTTTCTGACAGTGTATAATGTTCTCTGACAGTGTAAAACTTTCTGATAGGCATGTTTTCTGACAGTGTATAATGTTCTCTGACAGTGTAAAACTTTCTGATAGGCATGTTTTCTGACAGTGTATAATGTTCTCTGACAGTGTAAAACTTTCTGATAGGCATGTTTTCTGACAGTGTATAATGTTTTCTGACAGTGTATTATGTTTTCTGACAGTGTATTTTGTTATACCCCTACTAAACAGTCCTATATAATTCCTAACTTTAAAAAGTCCAACAATTCGACTGCTTTCCCCGCCTACCAGTCTAAGGAATTTTTAAAATTGACAGTTCAAAAAGACTGTTGCCCACTGACGTCATATGGCGCTAAATTGAGTTATCTTTTCCTCTAGCCTGACCCCCTGGCTCATCCTTTCCAAGGCAGGAGAGCCAGGTGGATTACATTATATGCTTTCAAGCAAAACAGATACAGGGAACCAGGCTATCTTTTCCTCAATCGGCAAACCTCGGCTGATTTGGATAACCATGAGTTAAATGTACTTAGCCGAGGAGTGCCGAGTAATTTAAACTTGTCATTTAGCTATGACGTCACAGACTATCAAGTGGTTTGTACTACCTGTCGTTAAGAAATGGCCGATGTTTGTTTCACTGCTGCAAATGAGGAAGAAATCTAGTTGATACTCTAAACGAGGGACAGTAAGAATGCAAAACGTGAAAACGGCTGAAAATGATCTCAGCGTATATTAAGTGTATCTATAGACATATCTACCGCTTCTGCCTAATAAATTGTGTAAAGAATTGATAAGTATATACATATGATATACTGACTGGAGGAAATTCTATTGTGCCGCTTGGAAGAGGGATGGGAGCATTTTTGCAAAGAAAAACCATGATTTCTATCCGCTTTGCTTTACAGAAATCATTTGAGAAATCCCATGGCATTAATATAATAAAATGATCCTTGATTGAAGACGTTAAAATAATGACGATTGTTGATAAATACACATCTCTCTCCAAAAACAATTTTACTTTTGTTAAACATATGAATTTTGATTTGGTAGGAGTATAACAAAACAGTTGTTGACAGGGGACTCGGGAAACAGTTGACCTGTTGGACCAGAGTGCAAGCTGTTCCCGCGACCTACGGCCTTGTGCAACAGCTTGCACTCCTGTCCAACAGATTAACTGTTTCCCTCTACCCCAGTCAACAACTGTATAATGTTTTCTGACAGTGTATAATTTTTTCTGACAGTGTATAATTTTCTAATAGGCATGTTTTCTGACAGTGTATAATGTTTTCTGATAGTGTATAATGTTTTCTGACATTGAACTTTCTGAAAGGTATGTTTTCTGACAGTGTATAATGTTTTCTGACAGTGTAAAACTTTCTGATAGGTATGTTTTCTGACAGTGTATAATGTTTTCTGACAGTTTCTGTCAGTGTATAATGTTTTCTGATTCTGTATAACTTTCTGATAGGCATGTTTTCTGACAGTGTATAATGTTTTCTGACAGTGTAAAACTTTCTCATAGGCATGTTTTCACCAGTTCCAGGTTATGACCAATCAGTAGCTATTCTTTAAAACTTAAAGTAATATTCTTGTTAGTATTATTCTGTCTACAGTAATAGCCTTGTCTAGTAAATAGGCATTTAATGAAACACTGGTATCATTGGTGGATGTCTGGTTCCACAGATATTGGTGGGATACAAAACATTCAATATGACAACATTTTAATTTACTGAATATCTGGATGAGGCCTGAAAATTTTAATCAATAGTCTCAATTTCTGAATATAAACAATCTGGATGAGACAATGTTTACTGGTATTAATATTTTTAAGGAGGCTGGCGGGTCAACAATCTAATCCCAAATTAACCACCAGATTTAACTAATTTTTTTAGATACGGTATATTTAGCTGTCAACTATCATTTGGCAAAGAAAAAATTCATATATTTTAGTTTTAAAATTTCATCATTTTGTATATCTTTATATGGAGCTCTCCTTTTAAAGGAGATTGAAATAGTCTCAAAATGGCTGCCACCCCCTAGCCTCGTTAATTACCGTAATTTTCGTGTTATAGGTCGATGGGGTATATAGGTCGAAAGGCTCATTTTCAGCCTTAATTTTTGAAAAATCCTAAGATAGGACGAACTTACTATATAGGACGAGGCTTTGTTTCCCGTTTTCTAAAGATTCTTACACAGATAC
Organism: Saccostrea cuccullata; assembly: GCF_032062105.1. Lineage (NCBI taxonomy): Eukaryota > Metazoa > Mollusca > Bivalvia > Ostreida > Ostreidae > Saccostrea > Saccostrea cuccullata. Next base: position 53,832 of record NW_026928923.1, on the reverse strand, counting down.
AACGTATCAGAACAAGTAAATCTCTAAAATTACCGGGGCAATTCCGTGACATGAACGTATCATGAAAACAAACAGGTATTTTAATGAGTACAGCATTTAAATAAAGTTTTTTAAAAAATGTAGTTAAAACTTCTTTGAATTGTTTTACTACTTATTTTTCTCCAACTTGCCTGTTCAATGCCTCCGTAGTTTCATACTGTTGTTACACTAGAGGCAAAAATAACACGTAAATACGTTTGTTATTTTAAGCTATAATTCGGGAAATATCCGAGATCAAAGAATAATAATTCTGATTTCAGAACAACTTGGACACATTCCTAATATAGTTTATTCAGTTAGTTATTTACCAGTGGACGACAATTGCTTCGATATCCGCCATTTTCATTTTTGTTCTTCAGGGATTTGCTAAAACCCGCAAACGACCATTAAATGTATAAATAAAGCAACAGTAGAGAATTGAAATAATATTACCACGCTGTAAGTTTAATTTATAAATTAAATTGAGAGTATCGGTACATCCACAATTTGACAGTCATTATGAATTTCATGGCTTTGTTTGTTCAATGATGTATAACACTAATACCCTATAACGGCACGTGGATTTGCTAATCATGCCCTGCGGGTATTAAACCAACACAGGTGTTAAAACCTTTGCGTGTACACAGTGTAAATCCTTTTATCTGTCAGACAATTAAAATTCGTTAGAAGCCAATCTTTGTATAGTGGTAATTCAGTGTACTTCTTGTGTACGGGGAAATTATTGGATGGAAGAATTAGTTACATATATAAAAAAAAAAAAAAAAAATCAGCAAATAAAAAAAAACGCATCGTGAATTTACCGATACTTTAGAGTTTATAAGAAATGAATTAATAACTTCCGAATACGTATGATAGTACCGGTATATTCAAAATAAGTTTGTTTGACCGGTATTATAACAAAATGTATAATTAAATAAAATAAAAAAATATATAGTAATGACTATCGGTTTATTTGGTAATTAAATTTAGGAATTGACTGGCAACAATTATTTCACTCATTTAACATTAAAATAAATATAAGACTGTCATAATAAAAAAAAAATAATACTATTTCAAGTTATCAATCTACTAATTAATGGTAAAACACTACACTTGTGATCTTGAAAAATTTTCCGTATTTTAAATTTTTATACGGTTGCGGTTTTACTTTTAGTAAACGGTAGCGACTTCCTAACTTCACAAGATGGCTACCGCATGATGGCAATGGATAACACGTTGAGGAATTATTAACTTGATGAAGCACAGTTTTTTCCTTTGTCATCAACGGATATTTAATGGAATTTATTTTGTAAGAAAGCTATAGAATAAATATTTTATTGTTTACCTAGGCATTAATTTTTTTGCGAAAAATAATCAAAAAAGTTACGGAAGTGGCACAAATTTGCTCTGAAATTAACGTAAATTTTATTGATTTTGGGACATTTTTCGTAAACTTGAGCCTTAGAAAGGTCGAATTCGTATATTGGGCGACCCCAGTGGTTCTGAGAAAAAAAGTATCGACCTATAACCCGAAAATTATGGTAGTCTTGTAATTAATCTTAGTGTAAAAACCTGATTATCCTGACTTGTCCAAGGACTGATTATTTCCTGCAAACCTTGAGTGATTTAGAGTGACCTACCTTGGTGGGACTCGAGTCTTTGTCCACAGCAAAGAAGCCTAACCTCTCAAACTGAAACTTGTCAAAGACTTTGGCATTCTTAACCGTGGCATCTACGTAAGCCTGTGGGATAATCTTCAGGGATTCCTGTAACACATATAAATAAAGAAGAAATGAATATCAATAGGCTCCGACTCCAAACAGAAGTTGTATTAAATATAATCAGAAAAAAAATCTCAATGAAGGATACTTTGGCCATGTTTCAAAAATGATTTAGTTGCCATCTACTGACTGACCTGGCTAAAAAAAATGTTTACCTGTATATCTTATATTAAGGTAAGGAATGTTTTATAGGAGTTACTTACAGGGTTTATATCTGATATAAAGGTGAGGAATGTTTTATAGGAGTAACTTACAGGGTTTATATCTGATAGAAATCCACCAGGCACTTCTGCAGGATCTTCTGGGTTTTTGTGAAAAAATCTGAAAAATGAAAATTGATCACAAATTTCTTTATTATACTTTCATGTTAAATACTAAAATCTGATTGGTTAAGATGCAGTTAACAATTTGTTCTATTACCCTCAGCCCTAGCAACACACGTGACAATGGGTAACACAACGGTAATGCCACATGCGTGGAAATTATGCGCGTACGGTTCACCGTAGAATTCTCAAAACATCAGTTGCGCGTTTGAAAGAACCGGAATAAACTTGACATCAATAAAAGCTTGCGTCCAAGGAGCTTACTTGAAAACAACAAACGACAGACAATACATGCTTGCAAGAGCAGAAATAATTAAACTTTAGATAATAAAGGACTCCTAGAGTATCAAATAAACAATTAAGAGGTCAGTAGATCTTTTTCAAAGAAGCGGGGAGTTTGAAAGCTTTCTAAACGTGAATGAAAAGGCGATCGATGATTTGTATTGCTGACATAGTAAATCAAGAAGGCATTCAATATAATAAAATAAATGGTGCCTGTTTTGGAGGGTAACAGTTGAAATTGACACCTCTCGGAAAACCATTGTCAACCTCCGAGGAAGCGTCGGTTGACAATGGTTTTCCTTGGGGTGTCAATTTCAACTGTTACCCTCAAAAACAGGCACCATTTATATAATGTTACAAATTTAAAGTACTGCTTCATTTGTTAAAATAAGATAAGGGGCTCGGCAAAACCTTTATCAAAGCTGTGGAATCATTCTAATTGGTAACTGATATATTCAGAAGATTCAATAATATGAATAAATATATTCATTTGACAAAATGATTGTTTTTGAGGATGTAAACTGGTAGATATAAGGATGGCCCATGACATAAGTCCCCAAGGAACAATGATGACTACGCAGTATAATGTCACCATTGATCATACTTACAATTTTTCGTACAGCCTGACTTCGCAGACCTGAGGATCAGACACCCAGTGTATGAATCCCTTGGGTTTATCTGTCTCGCTCGTCTTCTTACAAGATGCAAGGATTTCTGTCACATTTCCACTGTTATCCTACAGAGCAAAAATAAACCAAACCTGTTATTAAGTATCTTATCTTGATCATGAAATTTTGCTTTTCCTTTAAACATGAAGAATAGTCTGAAAACACTAATTTTAGTTACCTTGACAATTTTATTTACTGTGAGTATGTAGCCGGCATGTCGTAGACCTACTGGTTGATTCTCAGCGAACCTCTTGTAATTTTTGTCAGCAGTCTGCAAATAAAACTCGCTGTCTGTAAACATGGCACTCTTTTAAATTATTCTCAGAAGACCAAGCAAAACTGGACTTCCTTTTATAACTGCATTTTAAATAAAAACAGAAAGGTACTTTCACTGCAAATAATAACCTAGTATATCATTTTGCTTTAGAATGTTCTTTGCTTGCAATATTTGTAATCACAGTTGGAATCATTGTTCTTACAATATAAACAAAGAATTCCTGAGCGGAACCGCTGAATATCATTGCTAACTAAATATTCAAATGTTGAAGTGGGGTGAATTTTCAAGACCAAACAACTTCTAGGTCATTGCAAGTCACAACATAGTAATACGGTGGCCTGTTGGTGTAATAAATGTGGTTTTACTCAGAATTTATTTGTCTCAAATGTAAATACTGTAAACCAAGCAATGACTTTATTTTGCCATTTACCAGGGATAAACTAGTTCATGACTGTTAATTTTTGCGATCACGCCTATTTGGGATCTGTTTTAAAAAGGCACAAAGACTTTAAGGACTTCACGGCGAGAAATATTAGCGATGATGAAGCTCTTGTGAACCTCGCGAAAATTTCTTGCACACAAATAAAAGTTGGTTTACAGTACATGAAGTGATAAACAACAATGTTAAAAGTTTCAGGCTTCACAGGATTTGATCACGTCCAACTACGTTCATTTCCCAGAGAACTTTTTAACATTATTATTTATTTCTTAAGTTTACCTCTCTGAAGTCGGACTTTTCAATATAAATGACAGGTTTGAAGCTGATCGTGTGCGAGCCTCGCTTCTCATCCGCGGGAAAATTAGGCACGGTCAGTGAGGTGGGCTGGTCTGCTGGGAGATTCGTGATGGTCACTTTCAGTGGGTCAAGGACAGCCATTGCTCTGTAAAAGGAGAGTATATTATTTGTAGTCATTCAGGAAAAAAGACTTTACTTCCAAACATAAATCACTATGACATGTTTGTGTTTTCCTTGGACGAAAATGATCGAAAGATTTTTTTTTAGATAAAAAACCCATTGGTCAAAGAGTTTACTAAATTCAAAACAAGATGTACTAAAAAAGAAAAGTTTGAGAGATCCAACATCTCACTTAGCGGACAAACTTTAATTTTTTATGCCCGCTCAGCAAAACATTAGGAAAATTAGACTTTTTTGTAGCTATTTGTAATATAGGAACAAATTAATTTTAATGGTGTAACAATGGCCGTAACTGACCTTGGGGCCGTGACATTGAGAACATCTCTAACACAGGACTCTAGCATAGAGGGGTCTATCACTGTCTGAGCCATGGTCACACCCACCTATAACACAGAAAAACAGACAAGAACAGGATTACTCAATGTTAATAATACATGTAGCACAGTTTTAAGGAATAACTGTCTTATTTTTCGATTTCAGGATGTGATCAATCGATAGGGTTGCGTGATAATTTGCATAAACGCCAAAGGTCGATTGGGATGCGTGATAATATGCATAAACGCCTTTGGCGTTTATGCAAATTATCATGCAACCCAATCGATTGATCATCGTCATGAAATTGAAAAATCTGATGGTCATTCCTTATATTTACATGCTTTGATTCCACCAATCCACGTGCTTCGAGCCCTGCTTCTGTCTAGCTGTTTGTTCCGCCCTGCATGACTTTGTTTTTTTTGGAACCGCGAGAATACATTGATGGGGAAATAAAGTACATTTACAGTTTGTAACTTTATCTTGGACAAAGACATTGGAAATGCAAATATTTATGTATAATGACAATAAGGCTAGCTTAGAATGCATATCTGTTCATCCATAACCTAGTAAGAATAATTACTATACAATTTATATGGTAAGTAAGCACAAAATTAACATGGCTATGAACACTCCTCTGTTAGCTCTGTAGACTCACTAGTGCTGGCTATTATACAGGGGAAATCCTTGGCTTACCTTGGCACAGAAGAGGTTGATGGCCTCCGGGGGGAATCCCCTTCTCCTCAGGGCGGTCAGCGTAAACAGACGGGGGTCGTCCCAGTCCCTAAACATCAGCAAACAAGAGTAGTTGATAAATACTTCTATCCTTACTAAGTCCACAGGAGTCTGAAGTTTTAATCGTCAAAAAAAAAAAAAAAAAAAAAAAATCCGGAAAAAAATTTTCCTACCCTTAACTAAAACAAGAGGCCCCTGGGCCTTATAGGTCACCTGAGCATTATTCAACAACTTTCCAGTGACTGAATTTGATCCATGTTTTAAGCCAGATGCTATAGCATTTACGATCTGGTCATCATAACTATACACTTAGCAGTTCCTTAGTTTGGTTACTTTATACCCATAGGCAGGGTAGGGGAACAAAAAATGCATTTCAACTGATCAGTAATATTCAGCAATAATCAGTAGTGCCGCTACCACACATGAACCCTTGACTCTTAGGCCTAGATCCACACATTGCACTATTTTTGGAAAGGCATACTTGCTTTTCAAAAATATTTGATTAATACCAAGGAGCACATTTCAAACAATTCATTCATTTTCAGTACATAAGTACAGCCCCCCCCCCCACTATGGTACAACTGACCCTGGGGCCTTGAAATTTACAATTCTTGAAGATAAGGGATTGCTCATAACTATATAGGTAATTCATCTGCTTAAAACCTAGGAGCAAAGATGAAAATATTCAAAGATTTAATGTTTTTTCACTATACATGTATAATCAATACAGCCCTGCCCTAACACCAGAATCCCTGACCCTGGGGCCATAAAATTCAAAATTTTGGCAGAGGCACTCTTGTTCATCATAACTATGTACTTAGTTAGTTTATTTAATAACAAGGAGTAAAGAAGAAGATTTTCAAAGAATTCATGTATTTCCTCTATATAATCAATAGAGCCCCACCCTAAAACCAGAACCCCTGACCCTGGGGCCATAAAATTCACAATTATGGTAGTGGCACTCTTGTTCATCATAACTATGTACTTAGATAGTTTAATATATAAAACCTAGGAGCAGAGAAGAAGATTTTCAAAGAATTCATGTATTTTCACTATATAATCAATAGAGCCCCGCCCTAAAAACAGAACCCCTGACCCTGGGGCAATAAAATTCAAAATTTTGGTAGAGGCACTCTTGCTCATCATAACTATGTACTTAGTTAAATTATATAAAATCTAGGAGCAGAGAAGAAGATTTTCAAAGAATTCATGTATTTTCACTACATAATCAATAGAGCCCCGCCCTAACACCAGAACCCCTGACCCTGGGGCCATAAAATTCACAATTTTGGTAGAGGCACTCTTGCTCATCATAACTATATACTTAGTTAGTTTATTTAATAATACCCAGGAGTAAAGAAGAAGATTTTCAAAGAATTCATGTATTTCCTCTATATAATCAATAGAGCCCCACCCTGACACCAGAACCCCTGACCCTGGGGCCATAAAATTCACAATTTTGGTAGAGGCACTCTTGCTCATCATAACTATGTACTTAGTTAGTTTATTTAATACCCAGGAGCAGAGAAGAAGATTTTCAAAGAAATAATGCATTTTCACTATATACTTATTTAGCCCCGCCCTAGTACAAGAACCCCTGACCCCAGGGCCATGAATTTCACAATTTTGGTAAAGGACTCAATGCTGATTACAATCATGTAAACAGTTTGACTGCTTGATGTCCAGGAGTAAAGAAGAAGATTTTTGAAGATTGCATTAATTTTAGTGGTTTTGGCCCCACCCCCCAGGCCCCAGGGGGGCAGGGATCATGAAATTCACAATTTTTGTTCCCCTTCACCCATAGATGCTTTGTGCCAAATTTGGTTGAAATTGGTTCAGTGGTTGCAGAGAAGAAGCTGAAAATGTTCAAAAGTTTACGACCGATTGACGACGAACGACGAACGACGTACGACGAACGACGGACGACGACGGACAAAAACAGATAGCAATAGGTCACCTGAGTTTACTCAGGTGACCTAAAAACCCCAGGATGGCAACGTGTTTTGGGGGGACCCACCTAAACAAAAAAATCTGGGCTTGGTCGGAAAAATCTCGCAACTAATTCAGTATCTGGAGTGTTTGTGCTATTTATTCAAGTTAAGAAATCAAATCTGCTTGACGACCACGGGCTGTTCATGGCCTTTTTTCCAGTTTGACAGCTCATCCTGGACTCCATGCCACTAAACCGGAACTCCGAGGTGAATAAATGACGTAATTGAAGAAAAGAACCAAAAAAAATGCATGTAAAACTTCATGTACAATTTTATGTTACCATACGTGATCAATAAAAATATATATTTTTCAAACAAAATAATGCTTTATAATGGCGCTTAGTCTAACTGTTTGGCTCTTTGTCGACATGGCTTTTCAGTGATTCAAATTTGGCGCTTGTAAAAACTGAATTATCTGTCCCTGGTACACATCGTCGTACAAGTAAGAAAAAGAATAAATAACTTTTAAAAGTTCTGTTAAATATATATTTAAAATAACTGAATAAAATTACGTTGAACAATTATTTATTTTATTTCATTTGAACAAGTTTTCATAAACGTCAAATATACACTGCGAGATTCTCTTCCGGTTTAGTGGCATGGAGTCCAGGGTGAGCTGTCAAAGTGGAAAAAGGGCTAGGAACGGCCCGTAGTCATCAAGCAGATTGAATTTTTCACATTGAATAAATAACAAAAACGCTCCGGAAACTGAATTAGTCGCGAGATTATTCTGGCCAAGCCCAGATCTATTTGTTTAGGTGGGTCCCCCCAAAACACGTTGCCATCCTGGGGTTTTTTTAGTTAAGGGTAGGAAAAATTTTTTCCGGATTTTTTTTTTTTTTTTTTTTTGACGATAAAAACTTCAGACTCCTGTGCTAAGTCTGACTAAAACCCAAAACTTATCTCACAAATCTGTATATCATCAAACAAGATTACTTAACAAATTCTTCTTTCCTTACAAAGACTGACAAAAAATCATAATGCTTATAATTGTTATCCTAAAATATGTTTATACCAACATCAAGAAGTTCTGATACAAATAATACAATTAAAAGAAATGTCCTTTTGTGCTTTTGTATTCCAGTAACTTACAAACCTGACATAACCTTCCGTGATGAGTTTAGCGATCTTTCTCTTGGAGACGACAGCGTAGTTGAGATTCAGGCGGCCGTATTCCCACTGTACAGGACAGTAGACGTCTATAGCGTTACACAGCCAGTAGTACGATGATCGCCTGCAGAGGAAATCATATTAAATTAGCTGGACAGTACACGTCTATAGCGTTACACAACCAGTAGTACGAGGATCGTCTAAAGAGAAAATAATTCAGTACACGTCTATAGCGTTACACAGCCAGTAGTATGACGATCGCCTGCAGAGGAAATCATATCAACCATCTCAATTCCTTGTAACATTTACAGATTGTATTTCTTTATTTGAGAGAGGTCCTAATTTAGTTTAGTAAAAGATGCAAAATCCTTTTATGAGCAGGTAGGGGTAGATTAAAGATTCCATTACATGAAAAAATTATTAAAACTGGATCAATGCACCACTTTATTTATATTTTTCAGACAGTGAACAAATTTCATTTCATTTACTATTTTCAATGTTTTTTCTACTTGAAAAATGTTTATTTATCTTCAATAAACAAACAATTGCGTACCTTGATTGGAACTCTTTTGTACAGAGTGAGTGTGTGATGTTCTCTATGGAATCACACAGACAATGTGTGTAGTCATAGGTCGGGTAGATACACCTGTAAACAAAAATTAAATCAGATTTTGTTCCCTTTGCATCTGAGAGAAAAAATTCTTTATTTTCACCATTTTCAAACCACTTATCCTTGTGCATTGGTAAATTTATATCTGAATTGAGTTACCCTCCTTTTCTTACCACTTGTCCCCTGTGCATTGATGTGGGGCAGATTTGATTCTGTAATCCCCCTTTTCTTACCATTTATCCCCCATGTAGTGGTGGGGGTAAATTTAATTATTTCATTATGTTACCCCCTTTTCTTACCACTTATCCCCCGTGTGGTGGTGGTGGTGGTGGGGGGGGTAAATTTAATTTTGTTACCCCCTTTTCTTACCACTTATCCCCCGTGCGGTGGTGGGGGGTAAATTTGATTCTGTAAGCTACTGGGTCCTTCTTTCCCTCCTCTAGTGTTGTTTTCATTCTCAGAGTTGCCTCCCCTTCTCCTATCTTACCATTTTTCATATCCTTAATAAAAACAGAAAAGATAAAAATTAATACATGTATCAACATATGCCTTTGATTCAGATTTCCACTTACTTTCTAAATTTTTGCAATTAATAAATTGATCAATTAACATCAAATGAATTTCAAAAGGATTTAGCTCATTACAGGAATAATATGTTCTATTTCCACTAGTGAAGAGTTATAGTTCTTAGTGCGCTCTTTTGTGAAAAAGTCGGAGAATGTACAAATCTCGCGGGATTTCTGGGACAAACGTAACATGAACATGTAAACAACATGTTGAACATCTATGAACAAATCCTAACAAAATGCATATGAAATATCTAATTGTTGTGGACTTCATTTAAATCAAAAGCAGAGATGACAAGGATATGAATTTACATCTAAACATTAAATCAGGGTACATGAATCTTATTCAAACTGTTTATGTATAGCTGCAGATATTTAGCTTGTTGGTCTGGAAAAGAATTGGGATGGACGACAAGAAAGCTACGGTGACAGCCACTGAAAATTCATGTTGTTGACCTACTTCAAACAGCTGTAGAGATTCCTCGATGGGGCGGTCCCTCCACGGGGAGTCCGGCGTGTCGAAGCCCTTCAGGTCCTCAGACCGCATGTGACAGACGTAGGCATCGCCCCGCTTTATCAGTTCTACAGCGTACTCGTAAAGCTTGTCAAAATTATCCGAGGCATGGGTCACCTTAAATGGCTTGTATCCTGAGGGTTAATAAAAAAAATATCTTAAAACAGACGGAGAGCTGCTTAGAGCTTACTCTCAAACCTAGAATATATATCCTCACTAGAGCCCAATTCCATCATATCATTCATTTGAAAAATATTCTTTTATTCATTAATCAACATGGATATAAAAGAATTTTGCATGTACAGTAAAATTTGTCTAATCCGGACTCTGAGTACTCCGGACTTTTGTCCATTCCGTCTATAAATTTTAGTCCCATGAACTTCTTTAACAAATTCATAAGAAAAAATTCTGTGTAGTCCGGATACTGTCTATTCTGTATTCCGAACGGCCATACTGGTCCCAACTGCTCATAATTAACTGTAATTATTTCCTCTAATCCGGCCACACCTGCGTTACTTCAAAGCAATTAACACCTTTCGTGGTGGATTTGATAATCTGTGTTTACATTAGCAGTGCCATGAGACGAACTCAGTGAAATGCGGCGATGACACTGCCCAGTTGAAAAAAAAATTACTAGTATATGTTTGAACTACAATTTAGAAAAATATTAATTTTGTTTTAACTCCTTTTACGACATTATAACATAAATACAAAAAATAAATATGTACGCGATTTACAAATCAAAATATAAATCGGGATCGAAAATCGAACGCATTTCAAATTGGCGCCATAACACTGTGGGGGAAGACGTAATTTTTTACATAAAAATTAAAAATTCAATCTAATAATTAGCACATCGTAAATAATTGTGCATTACTGTTTTTACATTAAATGAGCTCTTTGACAAGCGAAACCTGGTCTGCTTGAACTATAGTAGGCCTATATTATGCGTGCCTGTAGATTTTGATTTAGGTAACATTTCACCCGACTTCGTGAACAAACAAGAATTGAAGAAAATACAGTAAGTCATAAAAGACTATCTTAAAATTTCTAGACTCCATAATATTGATCGATTTCATCATTTAATTATATTTTATATTATGTATAAAGATGAACTTGTAAATAAACAACGAAATTTTCAAAACGTATATTTTGCTGCATTTTTCCTGCACTCCGGATTCTGTCTAAACCGGCCAAATTTTACGGAACCGGCGGTAGCCGGTTTGGACAAATTATATTGTATCATCACTGTACTAGGTAACTTCCACAGTTCCACCAAACATGCATTCAAACTAAAGGCATATGTAATTTATCTCTGGCTTATATTAAGCATGTTTAAATCATTTTTCATTTAGTCATAAAACATAATTATCAAAAGGTGGTAAATATATTAACAAAAAGACACAATGTCCTTACACCAAATGCTAAACAGATAGACAGACAGATGCTGTATGTGTTATTAGAAAGGCTCACTTGAGCTTTGAGCTGAAGGGAAGCTCAGATGAGCTATAATGGACACAGACAAATCAACAAAGAAAGCTTACCCAGCCATTCTACCATTTCTCTGATTCCAGTGAAGAACTTTTCCTCTTCTTTCTCGGGGTTAGTGTCGTCGTACCTCAGATACGTGTTACCATTGTGTTTCTAAATGGGATTCAAACTCGAACTAGAAAACTGACCAGTCAGCAAGGGCCCCGCCATGGGGTAGAATTAATAGGGTGCAGCTTAGGGAATGATTAAAAAATGTACGAAGAATAAGCAACAGCAACTGTATTCTTAAAATTTCAGGATTATTCCTGAATATTCAAAAACCTGAAAATAATATCCTTGCATTTACATTAGGCAGTAAAGAACAACTTAACATTGAATGTATATTTAAACAATTATGAAGCTTGTGTTATATAAAATGCCAGCCTTCAATGAATGCAAATATCATGAAGGCTTGACCTTAACTTCAAACAAACAGCAGTTGCAGACAAAGGTTTTCATTAATCTTTAAAGTGACAGATAAAGAAAAGCCTACTAAATTTTCTGCAGCAGGCTAGATAATTAATCTCAAGGGATTAAGTGTACCTCTCTCATCATTTTCTTCTTAAGTTACAATAAGAACTTTTTCAGTATAATGATAGAATGTGGTTTTTATACAACTATCCTAAAAATTAATAATATTCTTGAATTAACATAAAGTGAAAAAAGTAAATCAAAAAATCTTCTTTGATCTATTTCTTGTTATTAGAATTCAATGAAATCATAACTATTAAACAAAAATAAATTATAAAAAATTATATTTAAATCCACATTTCAGAGTGTTCATGGCATTCCAAATTGACTTAACTTCAAAACAAACTTCATTTGCAGACAGTGGTGGTAATTCATCTCAATTTGACAGATAAAGATAATGCTCTGGATTTTCTTCAGGAGGAAAGCTAATTAATCCCAAGGGACTCATAGCAGCATTCAGTTTACAATGGGAACATTTTCAGCAGTTATCTCTCTTTGCCAATGCCTTCGTATATAAAGTTAAGGAATCTACCCCACCACCCCAGCTCCAAACCAGGGGACATAGAGAACCAAACTTAGCATCAAAATATGCATTTCTGCCCACTGAACTACCATACCAAATTTGAACTTGATTGGCCAACCATAAAAAAAGTTATTAGAAAAAAACAGAAAATTTGTGGACGGAAGAGTGACAGACGGACAGACAGACAGATGGACAGAGTGATTACTATAGGGCACCCGCAAATCCTTGCGGGGCCCTAATTAGAAACTTGTACATCATTAGGTGAAGGTTAACACAACTTTTTCAAAACATGAAGCAGAACTAAACAACAATAGATGCTAAAACAAAAACAGCAGTTAAATTGCAGCTGAAATTTACAAAATGAACTTGAAACTAATTAATTTTCAAATGATAACATAAACAATAAATAAGAAATATGATGCACACCTTCGCATAGCCAAAGTTAAAGTTGATTGCTTTAGCGTGTCCTATGTGTAAGATTCCGTTTGGCTCAGGAGGAAATCGAGTGTGAACCTGAAAATATTTTTAAACTTGTTAAATGTATTCAGTTGGACATGTAAGGGGTGTTAAGAAAGTCCGTTCCATGATGAAATATTTTTAAAAAATTCAAAGAAGTGCTTAACTAAAGAGATGAATTTTCAAGTCTGACAAAATCACAAGACTGTGCTTTAGATTTATAGCAATTCATTTCTAGCAGGAAGTTATAGGATTTTTCTTCCATATGAAAATATATGTGACATCTTTAAAGCACTCTAATGATAGAAATGCTGGTCATTTTGAGTGAAAGTAAAGGATAATTTGATTTTGTTTCTTCATATCTTATCTTGCATCAGTCAAGCTGATGAGCATAGGTATAAGAACGATAGATCACTTTTTAAAAGAATAGGTTTGTCAAGTTGAAATTTTTTACCGACTTCATAATTTTTGCATAGTATTTGAAAGGATGTTTTGACCTGTGTGCTTAATATATGTCACAAATATATGTCATGCCTATTTTATTCTGAACAGACATCGTCTGTTCTAATACCTGGCCTCCCCTTATTGATTCAAAAAAGACAGTTAAAACCTTATCAGTAGCAAGAATGAAGTCTGTAAAGATGAAATATCACAAATTTTGAAGACATTCTCATCGTACTTCTTTTCGAAAATAAAAGAAAAATGTGGAATGAACTTTCTTAACACCCTTTACACAAGACAGAAACCTTCATGTTCAGGGTTTTCTGTAAGAATTGAAATTGCAGGGGATATTTAAGAAGTAGAAAGATGTCAGGTGTCCCCCTCCAAATAAAAGGTTGAGGGGGAGTGCAGGAATAACCCTGGGATGACATCACTATAGTAGGGGGAATTCCCCCGCCCCTGGATTTTAAAGACTAGGGATAACCCTGTACTTGACTGACTTATATGCTGCATCAAATCTTGTTCAGTGTTTCATTTCATCCTAAAAACTTAAATTACTTTGAGAAGTTGAATTCAACACTACCATTCTTCTGTGTAGATGGAAACTTTAATTTTCCCGTAATAGGTAGAATGATCTGAAGTTTCTTGAACAGAAAAGATTTACCAGTAAATGTTTAAAAGCACAGACTATGACATTTTAGTTGCTGTTTCTCTACTATGTAATGATATACCTCCCCTCCCCCAATCTCTTTATAAGACTAATGATACACGTACCTTGCCCCCGATCTCTTTTAGGTGTTTCTTCAAGAGGTCCATTGTGTTAGGTGTGATCACATACCCGTCAGTCTTGTAATTCTCTCCTACAAAAAAATCAGCCGAACATTACCAGCAGCCAATATAGGACCAAGACATTATCAATGGGTAAAATTGTAGAAATAGAAACATACAAGGACTAAGAATTCAAATAAAAGTACTTTTGTCTTCATCTCCAATATTCTTTCTACAAATGTATTTAACTTCATTATGAAGTGAATTATGTATCTGTTGTGAATTGCGTACTTATTCATTGAATTGCAAACCTGTTTTGTTTTGTACCTGTTCTGTGAATTGCGTACATGTCTGTGATTTGCATTCCTATTTTGTAAATTACATACCTATTTAGTTCATCATAACAGCATGTGAATTGTGTATCTGTTTGAGAATTGCATTCCTGTTTGGTTAATTGTGAACCAGTCTGTGAATTGCTTACTTGAGTTATGTACCTGTGAATGATGTACCTGTTTTGTGAATTATGTACCTGTTTTGTGGAACTTCATGGCCTGTCCCATCACCTCCATAAAGCTCTTGACCTCCCCATCCTCACTGACAACTGTAGACAGAAAAAAGATACATCTACCCAGGGTAATCACTCTCAAACTGATTTAAAAGTTTACGTTAGAATCTCTGCACTTATAAAAGTTAAGATTGTGATTACATAGAAACAGGTAGATGTAAAGAATAGATAAAATTAGTACTAAATCTAATCTTTGGTAAAAATCTATTCTTATTTCATTGAATTCAGTACAACTTAGGCTACATTGACATGGTAAAATTATTTTGAGCATAAAATAATATTAACCAAGACCAGAAAGATGTATACATGTAGTTTTAAAAATTTAAAATTTTTGCTGTTGCCTATTTTCTATCATCTTCGCTAGCCAAGGGTTTCCGATCCGATACCTACTCTACAACCCTTGGCAGATTTGGCCGAAAATTTTAGAACTCGCGCAAACGAATTTGATTGGCTGCGAATTCCGAGTCTACGCAAGGTTTTTACTAATCGACGACTCTCGGCTGAATTAAAGTCTGTTCGTGTTTTATGCAAAATAAAAGTAATATTTAAGGGATGAAAGTTAGGACGTGATCTATGCTTAAAAAATCAAAGGATCGATTAATTTTGAATTTTTTTCTTTTAATTATATATATTTTTAAGAGTTATTGAAAGGACCACATAAGTCCGTGTTCCGCATTTTAGGTGCATCAATTTAAGCCAATCAAATGTCACGGCTCATTGATAATAATTGATACGGCAAAAAGTAGAAAGTAGTGTCAATCATGTCAATCTCATGACTAAAAATTCACGAAGAACGATATTTTTTACCACTTTTGTGGTGTGCCCACTGCCCACAGCTGTATGAAGTTGTTTGGATATATTCCACATGGAGGTCCCCATATTGTTTCAAACGTCATATTCATCTACGTATGTTACAGCTATTTTCATTGGACAAATATTAAAGAGCTTCAAGGGGCTTAA
The DNA here is from genome assembly GCF_032062105.1 of Saccostrea cuccullata. Lineage (NCBI taxonomy): Eukaryota > Metazoa > Mollusca > Bivalvia > Ostreida > Ostreidae > Saccostrea > Saccostrea cuccullata. The sequence goes on along the minus strand of NW_026928923.1, from coordinate 38,015 downwards.
CTCAATTACGGCGATAGGCGGCGCAATCAAAGTTCCCGTTTGATAGGACTAAATCTGCCAAGGGTTGTAGAGTAGGTATCGGATCGGAAACCCTTGGCTAGCGAAGATGATTTTCTATGTGACTTACAGTTTTTTTTTTTTTTTACAGACGATGAGTTTCTTTTTACAGTGAAGTTATTTCTATATGTTGCATATTTTCTATTTGTTACATATTTTCTCTTTGTTATATATTTTGCACAATTTTGTCTGTTTTAAATATTTTTCTCTGTTTTAAATATTTTTCGTGGTTTAACATATTTTCTCTGTTTTACATATTTTCTGTTTTACATATTTTCTCTGTTTTACAAATTTTTCTCTGTATTACATATTTTCAGTGCGACCTACAGCTTTCTGCGGTCTGGGTCTCTTTTTTGGCTCCTTGCTTTGTCCCACTGTTGTTCTGCTCCTTAACGACCTACAAAACAAATATGTGGTATCGTTACTATTGTAACTATAGTGAGAGTGTTCTTCAAAAACAGTTACTTCAATAAAATAATTTGTTTGAAATAATTTAATATGTTAGAATATCTTTTAAAAATTCATGAAATTTGCTGGGATGGAAGGTTCAAGGTTGATTTAATGATCCATTACTGTATAAATCTGTTAAATAAATGACTACACTGTATCAAATATTTAGCCATTTTTGGAAAACACAGCGTTAAGAGAAAATACATTTCTTAAAATCTTCTTAATTTCCTGGTTTTAGAACCCAATAATTAGGAATATATCTTTAACCTTTTTCTTTGCTGGTTTTTCTAGGTCGGCCTCGGTTTTTGGACCGAGTAGATCTAAAACTTGCATGTCCACTTCATTCTTCACGATCTTACCATCAGCAAACTTAAGTCTGGACCGAGCCTCCCCTACAATGTCAAACATTAAATATCAGACGTCAGCAAACTTAAGTCTGGACCAAGCCTCCCCTACAATGTCAAACATAAAATATCAGACATCAGCAAACTTAAGTCTGGACCAAGCCTCCCCTACAATGTCAAACATTAAATATCAGACATCAGCAAACTTAAGTCTGGACCGAGCCTCTCCTACAATGTCAAACATTAAATATCAGACATCAGCAAACTTAAGTCTGGACCGAGCCTCCCCTACAATGTCAAACATTAAATATCAGACATCAGCAAACTTAAGTCTGGACCTAGCCTCTCCTACAATGTCAAACATTAAATATCAGACATCAGCAAACTTAAGTCTGGACCTAGCATCCCCTACAATGTCAAACATTAAATATCACACATCAGCAAACTTAAGTCTGGACCGAGCCTCTCCTACAATGTCAAACATTAAATATCACACATCAGCAAACTTAAGTCTGGACCGAGCCTCCCCTACAATGTCAAACATTAAATATCAGACATCAGCAAACTTAAGTCTGGACCAAGCCTCTCCTACAATGTCCAACATTAAATATCAGACATCAGCAAACTTAAGTCTGGACCTAGCCTCCCCTACAATGTCAAACATTAAATATCAGACATCAGCAAACTTAAGTCTGGACCTAGCCTCTCCTAAAATGTCAAACATTAAACATCAGACATCAGCAAACTTTAGTCTGGACCTAGCCTATCCTGCAATGTCAAACATTAAATATCAGACATCAGCAAACTTAAGTCTGGACCGAGCCTCCCCTACAATGTCAAACATTAAATATCAGACATCAGCAAACTTAAGTCTGGACTTAGCCTATCCTACAATGTCAAACATTAAATATCAGATATCAGCAAACTTAAGTCTGGACCGAGCCTCTCCTACAACATCAAACATTAAATATCAGACATCAGCAAACTTAAGTCTGGACCGAGCCTCCCCTACAAGGTCAAACATTAAATATCAGATATCAGCAAACTTAAGTCTGGACCTAGCCTCTCCTACAATGTCAAACATTAAACATCAGACATCAGCAAACTTAAGTCTGGACCTAGCCTCCCCTAAAATGTCAAACATTAAATATCAGACATCAGCAAACTTAAGTCTGGACCGAGCCTCCCCTACAATGTCAAACATTAAATATCAGACATCAGCAAACTTAAGTCTGGACCTAGCCTCTCCTACAATGTCAAACATAAAATATCAGACATCAGCAAACTTAAGTCTGGACCTAGCATCCCCTACAATGTCAAACATTAAATATCACACATCAGCAAACTTAAGTCTGGACCGAGCCTCTCCTACAATGTCAAACATTAAATATCACACATCAGCAAACTTAAGCCTGGACCGAGCCTCCCCTACAATGTCAAACATTAAATATCAGACATCAGCAAACTTAAGTCTGGACCAAGCCTCTCCTACAATGTCAAACATTAAATATCAGACATCAGCAAACTTAAGTCTGGACCTAGCCTCCCCTACAATGTCAAACATTAAATATCAGACATCAGCAAACTTAAGTCTGGACCTAGCCTCTACTTAAATGTCAAACATTAAACATCAGACATCAGCAAACTTTAGTCTGGACCTAGCCTATCCTGCAATGTCAAACATTAAATATCAGACATCAGCAAACTTAAGTCTGGACCGAGCCTCCCCTACAATGTCAAACATTAAATATCAGACATCAGCAAACTTAAGTCTGGACCGAGCCTCTCCTACAATGTCAAACATTAAATATCAGACATCAGCAAACTTAAGTTTTGACCTAGCCTCTCCTATAATGTCAAACATTAAATATCAGACATCAGCAAACTTTAGTCTGGACCGAGCCTCTCCTACAATGTCAAACATTAAACATCAGACATCAGCAAACTTAAGTCTGGACCTAGCCTATCCTACAATGTCAAACATTAAATATCAGACATCAGCAAACTTAAGTCTGGACCTAGCCTATCCTACAATGTCAAACATTAAATATCAGACATCAGCAAACTTAAGTCTGGACCGAGCCTCCCCTACAATGTCAAACATTAAATATCAGACATCAGCAAACTTAAGTCTGGACCGAGCCTCTCCTGCAATGTCAAACATTAAATATCAGACATCAGCAAACTTAAGTCTGGACTGAGCCTCCCCTACAATGTCAAACATTAAATATCAGACTATGTGTCGGTATCAGCAGATATAATATTTTTACCTTCATAAAAAGGAAAGTCGCTTGGATATAAATTGTTGGATCTATTTAGCTATACTTTCTTAAAAACTATATGTTTAAACAGTTTTATTATTTGTTTACATAATATAATAGTGTAGGAAAAAACTGTACCCATCAGAGTGCCCATGTTAAACCTATATCTCTTCTCCAACAGCTCAGGCCTGTGTTTACCAATGACTTCTTCAACCTGTTCAAGACAAATAAGTGTGTCATTTAGAAATTATAGGAACAATGGTGAAAAAGGAATTTGTACTTCTAAATCACTTGTAATTATCACATAAAATTATAGTTACAGCATATACAAAGCCATTCTTTAATTTTCAAAATACATTCTTCTACTTTTTGTAAATTTATTGGATACTGTAAACCAACTATTATTCACATCATCTTTTATTCGTTAGTTTTAAACAATATGCGACTTTTAATTTTCATGACCATGGAAACATTTCTCACAAATATTTAATATCAAAATTATTGATTCACAGTGATTAATATTCACCAATAAAAGTAGGTAAGGGTGAAACGTTTACTGAATTTTGTAAACGTTTAAACGGATAGCAGTAAAGGAAACGGTACCGTTTAAACGGGAGATATTCTATGTTGGATTTTTATGGCTACTTACTCATGAAACTCGAATTTAATAATCAATTCTTTCACTTTAATATAAGTATGAGTTGTTATTACAACATTGTTGGTCATTATGACTTAAACGTAAGAATTTGAGGCGCATTAAACTCATTCACTTTCTACCTCGTCACCCAACTGCTTGGTTTGTTTGGCTACATACCGGACGTAAAAAAAAGAATTGTAAAGATGAATCTTTTAATCTCGAAAAAAGTAAAACAAGACCTGCTGACTGTATCGAAACACTTTTCAAAGACTTGTGAAAAATGTTTTAATTTATTTAATCAAAATATACATCAAGTTTTATATTTCAAGTGTCGTAAAACATCGCTAGTATTGGTATCTCGGAAATCGGAATGAAATATGTTAGACCGTATCAGGTTTTAGATATTTTTATTCAATATGTTTCGGGTTTAGATTGTTGCTTATCAAATGGTCAAAGACAGTGCTTCTTTTGTTAATTACGAAATAAAACAATTTGTTTGTGTTAAACTTTATTTCTGATGGACATTGATAATGACTTTTGTGTAAATGTTTACTCAAACTGTAAACGTTTAGAGAATATAATCGAAACGTCGCCGTTTACACGTGTAATCGTTTCGCCCTTAAAAGTAGGTCACAGAAATCGCGAATATTTCTCACATACAAATTAAAGTTGATTTCCAGTATATTAAGCTGTACAGCTATTGGGTATATTAAGCTGTACACTTATTGGGTATATTAAGTTGTACGGCTGTTTCCTTACCGCTGCCTCCACTTGGTCCGGAGTGATGACCACGCCCACACCACACTCCTCCTCAAACTTCTCTATGTCAACTGGGGGGAGGGGGTGATGTAGCAGGTAGTCCAGCGCAGCTGACAAAAATAATAATATCAAGACATTAATATTATAACAGGTCACATCATAAAAACAGTCTCCACTATAATCATTCTTAAAATGTCATAATGTGCCTTTTTGTGTAAAGTTATATTTACACACACTAAAGCAGAACTTATTTGTTTAGAATTTTATCATTTGCAGCTAGCAAAAAGAGCTTAGGAATTTATTTATTATTCAGGAAAACAGTAGACAAACCATTGAGCTGTATTTCAGTGGTGATCTCGCGTTTAACAATGTACTCCACAAGCATCAGTTGGTGGTTCTTGATCTGAGCCTTTAGTTTGGTGGCGATGTTGTATAACAACTTCCCATTCTCTTTGTCAATCTGACCCGGGGCAATCTTCTCGGCCTGAAAAATTAGGAAGAAGGTTCTTCATTAAACTATCTAAGACTTGCAAATCTAACTGTTCTAATGAAAATGCCATATGATACAATATCAAAATAGTCTGTGTCTGTTAATGAACACTAGTAAACGTTGATCACATTTGTTTATCTTATAATATAAATGGAAAAAATCTCTTTCTTTGATTTTTTTACCGCTCCTATAAGATCTGCCCTGTATATTTTTTTTCTTCTTCCGTGTACTTATGCTTGCACTTAAATAATATGTCATAAAGTACTACTACTGTATATTACCATAGTGTTGCGTCACGATAGGCACCGACTGTCACAGATGAACTTTTCAGCTAAGTCCACTTTCTCTTCGCAAACTTACCTGTTCTATGGCAGTTTTCAGATTCTGTGAAACAGCTTCATTTTTTAAAGTTTCTTTTGCCTTCTGTTCGCTTAGACCGATGGCCATAAACGCCGAAACAAGTTCAGCGGACATCTCTCGAAAAATGTCAGCGTGCGTGTACCGTGATGATGAAATATTAGAGTGATCTCCCTTTCCGGAAATATCACTGGACAAGTCGTACAAAAAATAGTCATGTGACATACCAAAAATAGGAAATGGCGGATCCAGACGTTCAAAATTGGAGGGGGGGGGGGGTGAGTTCCCGAAAGACCTAAGGGGTATTGGAGGAGGCTCTCCCATGGGTGACCCCCGAAAACATCTATATGGTGTATTTTTTCAGCCACCTTTAAAATTAGTAGCTTTTTTCCACTTTTAATTGGAATTTTCATTTTTTTATTCTAAATTCTTGCTTTGACAAGACGAGTGTGCCTCTCCTAAATTAAAGATGTACACATAAAATTTTATCACTGATAATTTAAATAAATAAAAAAAACAGGGTATAAGACCCTTATTTGCCATGGCCCCCGAATTTTGGTGTCTTTCAGAATGACCCAACGATTATCCACAAAAACCTTTTGTCACCCCTGCAACAAAACGAGTATTGGTTCTAAAATTTAGAGTAAACAGAGGTCACAGAGAGATCAGGAATTTTTTTTTTGGATTTTTGTCTTTTGTTTGTTTATTTGTAAATACTTTTTTTTCAATTAAAAGGTGTCATGAAAGATAAATTATCTAAGCTGGATACATTTAATAGAATATAACAGAAGTCTTACACTAAATAATTTTTGTGCTCAGTTTTCAAATGCACTGAAAATATTGAATGCAACAGAATGATCGAAGTTGCTTTTTTTTTTTCAATTATATTCAATATTTTTTCATCAGATGTAACTTTGTAGTTACAAGTTCATGTATATTTATTTCTATTTTGAAACGTTAGCACTATAAATGACAAAATGTGAACGCATTGGAAAAAAAAAACAATTTTAAAATGTAAAATAATTTATAAAACATAATTTGCAACTTTATTGAAGGAGTATTTTTTTTTTACTATCAATTCAAAAATTTCAAACAAAAAGTAAAAAAAATCAAATAAAAAAATTCACTGTATTCGAACCTAAAATGCTGCTTCGATATGGCTTGAATCCAGCAACAAAGCAATGTAGCTAAACCTCGGGACACTGTATATAGCTAGTATTTAAACCATTATTCAAACTCGAAGTCCTATATATAATTGGACTTTGTCAATTTTCTATCAGAAAATAAATGGAAAAAGTTTAGATTATGGTATTTCTGGGTCGTCTCTCCATTTTTTTTAAACAACTGGAATAAATTTTACGGTTAAAAATACACTGATAACGCATTTAAAATTCACGGAGAGAAGACCCAGAAACAACAAAATTAATGAAAAAATGCTATAATAAAAGAGTCGATTTTTGCATCATTAGACTCGTACGGCTATATCCAGGTGCTTATTAATTCAAATAAAATCAAACATATTTAACTGAATATTTGCCCATCTTACATTCACCTACAACAAAGTCAATGGCTAGGTTTTGAAAAAACATGTATAAATCAATTATACATGTATTTTTTTTATTCTTTTTATGAGCCACTATTCCTGCCGAATCGCCATCTAAAGCGCCCACTTTCTTTTCATGGATTTTAAGGGACTCCGACCCTCAGCCAGGAAGGACAACTCTTTAATTTATAATTAAATTCAAAAAATTCTAAAAAATGAAGCTTGTAAATTAAATCTTTTCATGCAACAATTTTCATTACATGCCTCTCAATGAGCTTCAAGGTCCTTTGCAAAGCTCCATAAATCAATTCTAATTTCTATATCATTTTAATAAACATTGGTATCATAAAATGCTTTTTCGGGATAAAAAAAAACTTCTACTTTTAATTAGACCTTTCTGAGAAGCTCAAAGAACCTTGAAGCACATTGAGAGGCATATAATGAAAATTGTTGCATGAAAAGATTTAATTTTCAAGCTTCATTTAAAGACTTTTTAATTAAATTATAAATTAAAGAGTTGTCCTTCCTAGCTGAGGGTCGGAGTCCCTTAAAGCATAAAACATATAGAGCAAAGTTTGCCTATCTACCAAATTTATATATTCTATACACTCGTATCAGATGCAGTTTATGTGTAAAAATCTCAGATAGGCAAGCTTGTGCTCTATGTTTTCTGAAAAGAAAATTATCTCAAATATGATGACTGAATTCGGACCTAAACGTTTAACAAGAGGCCCATCAGCCACAATTTAACATTCACCTGAGTAACCTTGGCAATGTCGTTTACCTACACCGGCGGGGGTCATGATTTGAACAATTTAGAATTTACACTATTCTAGGATGCTTCCAGTAAGTTTCAGCTTTCCTGGCCCAGCGGTTCTTGGGAAAATGATTTTAAAAGATTTTTCCTATACATTTTGTATATTTATTTCATTGTAAAACATGGATTCACTATATATTAATCGTGGCCCCGCCCTACCCCTGGGGTCGTGATGTGAACAATTTAGAATCTATACACTACTCAAGGATGCTTCCACATAAGTTTCAGCTTTCCTGGCTCAGTGACTCTTCAGAAGAAGGGTCTTTTTTTTATAACTCCATTTTGTCTTTTCTTGATGATCTCGATCACCTTGTAAGAAGGACTTGGCTCTTCATTTAACAATTTAAGTGAGCTAAAAGTATATGAAACGGATAAAATCAAAATTTCAAATTTCAAAGTCTGACAGAAATCCGAAGTGCACGATATTTATTTAAAAAAAAATTAAACTTTATGTGAATACTTCGAATGCACTTTATAAAAATAAATATACCAATGAAGACATCATTATTTTGAGCTATATTGGTAAATCATAACAGGTAAAATATTGTAATAATCAGTGATTGTACTTCGACTTTTGACACTTAGAACATACTCTCTCTCATAACGAACATGGTTAACACCCTATCATATTCCTAGTAGTGTATCAACCCTGATACAAGCATTTTGGACATAGTACAGTGAGAATAAGACTGTTTCGCTTTCACGACTAAGGACGGGCTGTCTCAGCCCGACCGTTGTGTATTCAAACAACTGTTAAACTGTGCAACTAGCATTTTATATGTACATGTATGTAATTTGACCAATACAATCTATACTGCACTTGAGATTTTTCTTTTATCTTACGATGCCATGTACGATTTTGATCTCCTACTCTGGCACAAACTTCTCCCTGTGGGTAGGATCTGAACAAACAGGAGTCCAAACTGCAGTAGAAAGTGTCACATGCGCGTTTTATTTTTTTACAGTGGTTCTGAGGATTTTATCTTTTACAGTGGTTCTGAGGATTTTATCTTTTACAGTGGTTCTGAGGATTTTATCTTTTACAGTGGTTCTGAGGATTTTATCTTTTACAGTGGTTCTGAGGATTTTATCTTTTATAGTGGTTCTGAGGATTTTATCTTTTATAGTGGTTCTGAGGATTTTATCTTTTACAGTGGTTCTGAGGATTTTATCTTTTATAGTGGTTCTGAGGATTTTATCTTTTATAGTGGTTCTGAGGATTTTATCTTTTACAGTGGTTCTGAGGATTTTATCTTTTATAGTGGTTCCGAGGATTTTATCTTTTACAGTGGTTCGGAGGATTTTATCTTTTATAGTGGTTCTGAGGATTTTATCTTTTATAGTGGTTCTGAGGATTTTATCTTTTATAGTGGTTCTGAGGATTTTATCTTTTATAGTGGTTCTGAGGATTTTATCTTTTATAGTGGTTCTGAGGATTTTATCTTTTACAGTGGTTCTGAGGATTTTATCTTTTATAGTGGTTCTGAGGATTTTATCTTTTATAGTGGTTCTGAGGATTTTATCTTTTACAGTGGTTCTGAGGATTTTATCTTTTATAGTGGTTCTGAGGATTTTATCTTTTACAGTGGTTCGGAGGATTTTATCTTTTATAGTGGTTCTGAGGATTTTATCTTTTATAGTGGTTCTGAGGATTTTATCTTTTACAGTGGTTCTGAGGATTTTATCTTTTACAGTGGTTCTGAGGATTTTATCTTTTACAGTGGTTCTGAGGATTTTATCTTTTACAGTGGTTCTGAGGATTTTATCTTTTACAGTGGTTCTGAGGATTTTATCTTTTACAGTGGTTCTGAGGATTTTATCTTTTATAGTGGTTCTGAGGATTTTATCTTTTATAGTGGTTCTGAGGATTTTATCTTTTATAGTGGTTCTGAGGAATATAAGGACGCTTTTAAGTATTTTTTATTCCCCTTTTCCCTCTAAAACAAGGAATGGCCTTTTTGTACAAACTTGAAGTCCCTTCACCCAAGGATGCTCTCTACCAAATTTGCTTGAAATTGTCTTAGTGTTAAACGATTTTAAAAATATATTGTATTTCTTAAACACGAATACTTTTTTTAATTTCTTGTAAAGAAATGGATTTTCCCCAATATATCTGAAAGATAGAACTCCAAAAGAGTATAACATGAATACGTATTCCCTTTTACACTTTGATAAACCAAATGGTTTTTGAATTCCTCCCTGCAGGCTATAGAATACTTTTCTCCCTTTTTCATAACCAATACAAAGTTTAGGGAGATTTGCACTACAACTTACTCTGATAAAGCGGTGCGGTTAAACATGCACGTATACAGGATAATGGACAGCAAGCAAAAAGACATTTAACCATTCCCTTCAGACGAGAAAAAGACAAAAGCGTGCAAAAAAATTTACAATGAAAATATTCAATAAGAGGCCCACGGGCTACATCGTTCACCTGAGTAACTTTTGCCATACTGTTCTTTACCAGACCCCCCACCCCTTAGTAATACATATTGTAACTCCAACGTACCCACAGGAGTCATGATTTTTAAAATTGTTTACATTACCTGAGGAAGCTTCCACATAAAGAACGAGGGCGCCTTTGATTGGCATTCGGCAGAAATCTGGGCGTAACTGAAAATTAAGGTCAGACGACACGTTCCTTAAATTTATGTTTTGTATCTCGTAGTGTTATATAAAAAAATATTCATATTTGTCATTTTCTTCTGATTTCTACATTATTTTCAGAATGTTTTTAAATATATAAGTACACCAAAACTGTGTTATAGGCCAAATTGAAGATTACCCATAGGGGCTATGAAAGAAATATGAACCTTATGATGGTATCTTTGCCAAATGCCTGGTAAGGTACCCTAATTTTTGTAAGGAAACTTCAATGACAAATTCTTAGGACAAATTATATATTTTTGAGGAACGTGTCGTCTGACCTTATGTGAAAATTTTATGGACATGTCACATGAAATTTTAACATTTTTTTAATTTATTGGGTTCTTGTGCAAAAGGAAAGGAAAATATTTTCTCGAAATTGAGCTTTGATTTGCTAAAAAATAACTTGAAAACTGGCCAGATCAGACATGTACATTTGGTACAAAAAAAAACATTTTTAAACACGTTTTTCAACAAATTTTCTATCTCTGGGTTTTCTCTCCATGATTTTGAAACGTTATTTGTATGTATTTTAATTCAAGGAAACGAATGCACTTTTTTTAAAAAATGGAAAGAAGACCCAGAGACCATGAAAAATGATAAATGAACTATTCTCCAAAAAATCCAAATCTTTGAATGTGGTGTGTTGCAACCACTATTGAAATAACGACCACTATTGAAATAATTATATCAATAGTGGTTGAGAGTGTATTTCAATAGCAAACATAGTTAGTTACCACTATTGAAATACAACCACCATTGAAATAATTATATCAATAGTGGTTGAGAGTGCATTTCAATAACAAACATAGTTAGTAACCACTATTGAAATACGACCACTATTGAAATAATTATATCAATAGTGGTCGAGAGTGCATTTTAATAACAAACATAGGTAATAACCACTATTGAAATACGACCACTATTGACATAAATATTTCAATAGTGGGTGAGAGAGCATTTCAATATAGTAACCATAGGTTTCAATCACTATTGAAATACTACCGGTATTGAAAGAAAAGTTTCACCACGTCATCAACTTTTGAAATAATTATTTCAATATATATTGGATTCATTGTTCAGTGCACTATTGAAATCAATAATTTAATCCACATTGAAATCTTTATTTCAAAAGTGAACATTATTTCAATAGTGGTTACTATCTATATTTGTTATTAAAATGAATCTTACCCACTATTGAAATAATTATTTCAATAGAAGTCATATATCAATAGTGGTTACTATCTAAGTTATTAAAATACACTCTCACCCACTACTGAAATAATTATTTCAATATCGGTCATATTTCAATAGTGGTTATTACCTATGTTTGTTATCAAAATGCGCTCTCAACCACTATTGATATAATTACATGTATTTCAATAGCGGTTGTATTTCAATAGTGGTTACTATCTAGGTTTGCTATTGAAATGCACTCTCAACCACTATTGATATAATTATTTCAATAGTGGTTGTTATTTCAATAGTGGTTGCAACAGTGGTGCTTCTTTGTCCTTTTAATATCATCTATATACGTGTAGCGGCGATAGCTCAGTAAGTTGGCCTACCTGTTCAGTGCGCTCGAAGCAAAAATTTGTTGGCTCGAACCTGGCATGGGGCGTTGATTTTTTTTTTACAAACAACCATTTATTTTGTCAGTTTAATTTCGTCGTATTATGAACTGATGTATTAAAATTTTGAATTACCAAGCAAGATGCCCTGCCTTCTTTAAAGGGGGGGGGGGGGGAATAAAAATAAAATCCTGTAGCAATGTTGAATACACAAAAATGTCTCTGAAAAATAACATTTTTAAAATATCCATGAACAAGAATAAAATTTGTATCTTTATAATTTCTTTTATTTTTCATCAATTGGTAAAGAACATTCCAGGAGTTTTCTGAAGTTTGTACATTTCCTTACTTACCAACAAACACTTTTTTTACTTATCCAAATAGAAACAGAACTTCAGGATACAATTGCATGTAAATGTAATGAGATAGTAACAAAACAATAACTTGTACCTTACACACAATCACAAAACTAACAACAAAAGCAAATACAACCTGCAGTCTCTCACCAGATCTAACAGTACTACAATAATAATCACCTGTTCAAAATCCTCGGAGGAATAGTTCGGTTTGTAATAGGCTTATATATAATAAGCAGATACATATTTTATTTGAGACAAATCTAAAAAAATGGAAGATTTGGTATCCAAATTTAGAAAAAAAATTTCAGACAAACCTTTGAATTCTCAGTTGAAATGTTTTCCAGCTCTACATTCTGAATGATTTTTTGTTGTTGCTTTTACAGTGAAATACTCATGAGAGATGACTAAGTTATTAAGATTGGTCACAGGAAACTGCAGCTAGTTCAGACCAGCAGAGGCAGCAGTGTATATGTATACATAATAATAATAATGAGTAAAACAATCTATAATAGACTTGTCAGACATTGTGAATCTACACATTCCCACCACAACAAATAAATAATAATTTATCTCTCCCTGTAATTTCCACAGCCGGTAATAATCAATCATTGTATTGTACAGTAATTGTTGTCAACAGATCAATGCTAGAGTTAAGTCCCCTGTTTTTATCCGTGTTGGACTTTGGACGCGATGCCAGTGGTAGGTCATGACCCTGTTTTGGGAAAGGGTTCTCTTTCACTTTCATTTTTCATCATCTCTTCCTACAATCAAGTTAAATTATAAATATATTTTTCCATTTTTTACCCATTACTAAATGATTCACATAAAAATCACTTTTTACAGAGTAGTTTTTACGAATTAAGGTTGTTGAATGTGATATTCACTAGACTGAATGCATGCTGTTCTTCAGTCGAGTCCATAGCTCCCCTTACTTGGATCCAAAGATCAGATCAGCGTCTGGGGCCCCCTTGGGGTGCTGGTATCGCACTCTCCTCTCTCGGTTAGTGTTGACCGGCATTACACGATTCAGGGATGCTATCATCTCTGTAATAGAAGAAACAGTCAATCAAAACACTCTCTTAACAACCACTCTGATAAAAAAAAATTGTTTTGAGAATTTCCATGTTCTAATTTTATTGAAATTCTGCTGTTTTAGTCTGGAAACTGAAAATAGATCCTGAATACACGTTCACAGTGTTTTCCCCAGAAAATTTTTGATGCATGGGGGGAACTTTCCTGAGTTGACGGCGCGCGGTGTGTGTCGGATAAGTTAATTGTACATGTATTTAAATGTATATATGTATTTAAATGAAAAAATACAAATTAATTATTTAATTAAATAATTTATTAATCAAATAAATACATTTTGAACAAATAGTCAATTTTACTTAAAAAATATTCAAAAATTGAATTGAAAAAAAAAATTAGAACTAATCAAAAAAATTTTGCTTTATTAAAATTTTCTCTAAGTCCACTGTCTTTTTATTGTTTTGTGTTTTGTGTTAATTTTGCTTTCTACAAATAGACCCCTATAGTGACCTCCACCTTTTTATTTTTATTATTAATTTATGTCCCTACTTTTGCAGTCTACTTGAAACAAAAAAGATGTTCATTAATATGTAGCACTAATGCTTACATGTAAATTTTGTGACAACTTACTTGCACTCATCTGATGTTTGATTTTTCCCGCTTTTGAATATAGGTGAAGGTCACTGTGTATTAATGCACATACAGTGTTTGAACCTCCCCATAGTTTATAAAGTAAATAAACATTCATAATGTTAATTAGACATGTTTATTTTCAGCACTTTCATGCAAAGAATGTCTTAAATATTATGAGTTTAACTAATGAAACATTTTTTTATGTCGGAGCATCAATGCTATTTATAGAACGACCTGTGAATGTTGGAAAAACCCACATGTGCATTAACAAGTGTATTGCTTTTACCGTGTATACTATCTGACAGCAATTTATTACTTTTTTTATGGTTATGAATTAATTATTAAAAGCTTGATACTTAGTAACATACCAGTAAATTGCAATTAAACAAACATTGACAGCTAGGCCTATTGCATATATATCATACCCCGTGCCGTGATTCGCATCGAATTGACAACAGGTGCACAGTACATGCTAGGATTCTAGTGATTTGAATTGTTTTATTGAAAGATTTGTAACTGATAACATTCACTGGGTAATAATTCATGCATAGCGGGAAGCATGGCGGCAACATGTGATGCATGGTGGGAGATAGTGAATGCATGGCGGTACCGCCATGCAAAAATGGCCTGGGGAAAACACTGCGTTCACATGACATATTTAATACTGTGACAGTAATAAGTAACATGTGACATATAATAAGTGACATGTGACATATACAAGTAACACGTGACATACAAATAGGATTAGTAACACCTGACATATACTATACAGTTACCTTGGTAGTCTTCTTCCTCCTGTCTCTCGTGGATTCCTAACACGACTTGCTTCATCTTCTCCTTCTCTGCTTTCTCCGCCTGTCAATACAACGTTCATCCTCAATTTGTAAAATGTCATTTAATTTGATCAACACATCCATAATCTCTTCATAAAAGACTTATCCACTTTTAAAATGTCATATTAATTCTGCTTGTCAGTAAACCAACAATATCTGCATAATATACTTCTTTTCTTTAACAGATGATTTTAGAATTGTTATGAAAGAAACTTAATTTGAGAGTAAAAAATGACCTGTTCTCTTTCTCTGTACTTTGTGGCAAACTCTTCAGAAATGGGAACATTCAGATTAGTGAACTAAAGAAAAGAAAGAAGGCATGAAAATTCAATTAACAGTATTATGATATCTAGTATATATATATTGTATATTTTACAATAAACACTTTACATTTTAAACAGAATTAAAATCATTACAAACTGTAAGCATTAGAACTTTATGCCCACAGTAACCTCAGATGTTCCTTTCACATTTGAAAGAATCTTATAAATACAATTCCCAACTTTCAGTTTCAGCGAAAACAATTGGAGTTGGTCACGAAATAAAATTGTATTACATTTTATGTACAGAGAAATACTGATTAATGAGGATTCTCTTATAAGATGTACATTGAGTTCTGAACCAAAATTTAATTTTCAAAAATCTTCCTTACATTTCAGCATGATAGAGAAGTGTCCCCCTGCTATAGATATAACTACCTGTTGCTTGTTCCCCCGCCGTGTCATCAACACAAATTCTATTGACCTGTCTTCTTCTTTTGGCACCTCCTCCTCTTGCATTGGATACAAATTCACATTTACTGAAATAAAGTCTACAGTCATGTATATGTTCAGCATTTTGAATTTCATTAACACTGCTTCAATACGTAATTCACTAAACCAGTTGAATGAACAAGAAAATAACAATTGATCAAAACTTCCTCAGCCCTGCCACTTTCTATTTTGACTTTGTAGTGATCTTTTCACACTCCTACCTATTTTCTTGTTCTTGTCTTTGAGGTTCATTGGGACTGCGATGTCCAGCTGAGGAACTTTCAGAGACTCATTCGTACGTGCCTAGAAAAGGAAAATCAAGTCAATATCTTACAAAATCTATTTATTATATTTAGTACTGACAGCTTTAGATTTTTTTTGCAAAGTAATGATATTTGTATTCTGCCTCACAATTTAAATGTCTGAAATCACAGAGTCTTAACATATGCTATCTATGCCACTAAATACATAGTGAAAACTTTTAAGATTTTAGAACAAATAAAAGAAATATCTTGCCAAGATCATAACTTAATAAATGTATTGAGAAATGTGTGACTTTTGTGTCTCTTTAGCCAGTGTGGTAACTTATGGAGCATCTTCCTTTAATCCTCAAACCACTAACCTGAATGTTCTCCGACATCATTTTGTCAAAAGCTGTCATAAAATCCTCATCCTCCGTACACTTGATGTGCTTAGGGCCACCTTTCATAATTGTCATCTATAAAAGAAATGATAAAGTCCATATAGTGATTCAAACACGTGTTCAGAAAATACAGCCTTTTGTGAGTGAAAATTCCCGAAGGATGAAATTTGAAAGACTAGCTGTCACAATGGACTGTCAGAGTGATGCATATTTTCTGCAGGGCTGAGGTCAAATGAAATTAAAATTATAAACAAATCAATGTAATACTCTAAAGCCACCTGGACAAAGGGAAAGTTGGGTATGTTGCATATCCATCCATATCATTTTTTTCAGTAACCTCTAGATCCCAAAGCAACACAAACACATTTCATGGTAACAAAAAAGTACCAATTTGAAAAAATAACTTTTCCCTTATTCATTTATGGATATTGCACATCAACAGTACATTAAATGTTCTTTGCTAAAATTTTGCACATTACAGACTTTTTTTTATGTAAATACAACTTTCAAATGATGTCAAGAAATGAAGAGGTGGATCTACATATTAAAAGAGTAGAGGTGTCTAGCACTCAAACCAATGGTAGCACCGTCAACATATTAATTCTCCTCGCATAAATGTCAAATCTGGCTTCTCATTCATTTAATACAATAATTTCAGGTATTTTGTACTTCCCATTTGTACTTTCTTTTTACTCTTTCACTTTGTACTTTCACTTTTGCTTTCTCACCTGGTCGTCCTCTTCGTTTTCCCCCGCACTCTCCATGACATCGTCGTCTTCCTCATTATAACTGATTCCTCCCTCCTCTTCTCCCTGGCAAAACCATTACATGTTTGCAGTAATATGTTAACAATTTTACCACTCATTATGTCTTCAAAATCTACTTCATAGAGATAAAGAATAAAATCTATTCAGTTTGTACATTCCAAAGATGATCTTTTATCATGTTTATCACACTTAATCCCACACCGAGATCCTGTAAGTTACTTTAAACATTTTGAATCCTTTGGCAATTTTTGTGCCAGATTACATTAACATAAGAGGAACCATTCCTTTTTTTTCAACAGCAGTTCTGTGACCAACACATTATACCATTGCTATAACAGCCTGGGAGTTTCTCACCTCCTCATTGATACTCCTCTGGCTGATATCCTCCTGACTGGTTTCACTCTCATCCACCCCACTTAAACTTAGATCCTCACCTTCAAAAAAAAAAATTCAAGTTTTTCATTAACGTGTTTGACTGTGAGAGGAGTCAAGGACTAAAAGATGGAAGTCAAGAAATACTTTGTATTATTAGTAATATGGGTCGCAAAAACGTTTTATTGTTTGTGTTTTAAAATGATGGTGTTATTGTTAACAGATTATACTTAGATTTATAAAGTCGTGCAAAAACATAATGATGTTTGTAACTTCTGAAAATCAAAACAGAACTGTACAGGATTTGGATGTGTCGTTATTTCCAGTAACAATCCACATATTGTACAGGTACAGTATCAAAGCTGAATTGATGCACTGACCCCAGCCTTGATGTAGGTTTTACAAGACCACCTGACAGATTTTAAGAGGACTTTACACCCCCTCCCCTTACCATACTCCTCTGTCTCCTGTATCGTCCCCAGCCCCTCCTCTGTCTCGCTGGCACTTCCCTCCTGATCTGTTTCTATAATCGTCAACACGGAGGCTGAAATAATACAATGTTAGCTGTCAAGGTCTGTTAAACTTACAAACACAAATAACATGTCAGGTGTCCATTTCTATTCTGAATTTTATCAACTTAAAGGTGGACATTTCAAATTGGTAAAAAAAATTTTTCTTTGAATATATCTTTTAGAAAAAAGGAACAATTTAAAGCATATCAATTCAGGTTTCTTATTTTCAATTTTAATTAATACTTCTCTATTTTTCCACAGTGACTTAATACATGACCTACTTTTTGTTTACTTGTTCTGTGCGACACTGACCTACTCTTTGTTTGTACTCGTTCTGTGTGACACTGACCTACTTTCTGTTTGTACTCATTCTGTGTGACACTGACCTACTTTCTGTTTGTACTCATTCTGTGTGACACTGACCTACTTTCTGTTTGTACTCGTTCTGTGTGACACTGACCTACTCTCTGTTTGTACTCATTCTGTGTGACACTGACCTACTTTCTGTTTGTACTCGTTCTGTGTGACACTGACCTACTTTCTGTTTGTACTCATTCTCTAACTCCTCCACGGCTTTACCCGCCTCCTCGTAGTTCTGATGGAGTTTCAGTTTGGGTCGTACACACTCCATTGTGTCGATCATCAGGTTCTCTACGTCTACCGGGAACGGTCGAGTCTCCGTGAAGATCCCACTGCTTCTCTTGAACCAGTAGTAACGCTAGAAAAATATTACCGTCTCATTTTTTGTGGATTTGAGTACAAACATAAAAGCTTGAATAATCTTTTCATTTTAGTAATTCTTTACAGATCTAATAACAATTGATATTGAATGATAGAAAGTTTTAAAGAGCCATGAGGAGCTACTTGAAAGAAGCAAGTAAACAATCCCTTTTCTTACCTGGAAGTATGCCAGGAAACAATCCAGTTTCTTCTTGCTGGATCCCTTGTCAAAGTATGTACCACAGGTCTCCAGCAGCACACACACCAGTCGGATCCTGAACAAGTGCTCTGGTGGATCTAACGGGGACGGGTTAGCCTCTATAGAAAGGGTGAGCAGTTCATATATTTGCATCACTTATATTAAAGACATACAAAAAATATAGTTCTGTACTTCATATTGTTGTAATGAGTAACAAGAGGCCCATGGGCCTTATAGGTCACCTGAGCATTATTCAACAACTTTCCAGTGATTGAATTTGTTTTAAGCCAGATGCTATAGCATTTACAATTTGGTAATCATAACTATACACTTAGCAGTTCCTTAGTATGGTTACTTAATACCCATAGGCAGGGTAGGGGAACAAAAAATGCATTTCAACAAATCAGTAATATTCAGCAATAATCAGTAGTGCCGATACCACACAGGAATCCTTGACTCTTAGGCTTTGATCCACACATTGCACAATTTTTGGAAAGGCATCCTTGCTTTTCAATAAAATTTGATTAATACCAAGGAGCACATTTCAAACAATTCATTCATTTTCAGTATATAAGTACAGCCCCCCCCCCTCTATGGTACAACTGACCCTGGGGCCTTGAAATTTACAATTCTTGAAGATTAGGTCCCTTGCTCATAACTATATAGGTAGTTCATTTGCTTAAAACCTAGGAACAAAGAACAAAATATTCAAAGATTTAATGTTTTTTCACTATACATGTATAATCAATACAGCCCCCCCCCCCCCAACACCAGAATCCCTGACCCTGGGGCCATAAAATTCACAATTTTGGTAGAGGCACTCTTGCATATCATAACTATGTACTTAGTTTATTTAATACCCAGAAGCAGAGAAATGGATTTTCAAAGAAATAATGTATTTTCACTATATAATCAATAGAGCCCCGCCCTAACACCAGAACCCCTGACCCTGGGGCCATAAAATTCACAATTTTGGTAGAGGCACTCTTGCTCATCATAACTATGTACTTAGTTAGTTTATTTAATACCCAGGAGCAGAGAAGAAGATTTTTAAAGAAATAATGCATTTTCACTATATACTTATTTAGCCCCGCCCTAGCACAAGTACCCCTGACCCCAGGGCCATGAATTTCACAATTTTGGTAAAGGACTCAATGCTGATTACAATCATGCATACAGTTTGACTGCTTGATGTCCAGGTGTAAAGAAGAAGATTTTTAAAGATTGTATTAATTTTAGTGGTTTTGGCCCCACCCCCCAGGCCCTAGGGGGGCAGGGATCATGAAATTCACAATTTTTGTTCCCCTTTACCCATAAATGCTTTGTGCCAAATTTGGTTGAAATTGGTTCAGTGGTTGCAGAGAAGAAGCTGAAAATGTTCAAAAGTTTACGACCGATTGACGACGAACGACGTACGACGGACGACGACGGACGAAAACAGATAGCAATAGGTCACCTGAGTGACTCAGGTGACCTAAAAATGGATTTGCTGAAATTAAACTAAAGTTTAAAACTAAAGTTTGAATTATAAACAAGGAAATATATGCTCATTCAACTTGTGATGTGTGAAAATAGATTCATTTTAATGTATCAGATTGGCCATTTTCTCTTCCACCTCATATCTGCACAATCAAAAGTCTTCATTGTCTTAAGATCCATCAATTTTCAGTTCTGTCTTACCATCCATGACGACTCCGAAAGTGATGAAGGAGTAGAGAGTTTTGAAGATGACGGCGGACTCCACCATACGATAATTGTACAGCTCTCCCAGGTACTTAACACAGCTCACTCGCCTCTGGTTATACTTAGGGTGGTTTATCTGAAAAGCGTATTAATAGTTTACACTCATTGACAAATTTTCTTTCATTTATACAGCATATAATTTGAAATATGCATTACATGTATCTGTATCATTGTAAAAAAGATGCACTTTCCTTTGCTAAAAAATTATGATGCAAATCATTCTGCTCTGAATTTTTTTTTTGACGTTTAAGCTTTATATACTTTTTTTAAAAAATGCGAAAATGGTGTGATATCAAAAATTAACATAATTTTTTGATTAAGTAAAATCAATTTTCATGTAGCTTAGTTTCCTGTCAAGCACTGTAAGGTAAATATTCCTCAACAGTTACTTCTGTAACAGTGACGGTATGATGGATCTTTGCAAATACCACATGATACACAGGAGATAGTAATTATATATAGTACTGACCTCCATTCCTAGTCTAATGTCTTCCAAAACTCCATCTACCACCTGAATGGCTATGTGTTCCTGTCAGTAAAGCAGTAAAAAGATCATAATCACAGCATCACACAAGCATAGTGTTAAAAACTGGTGACTCTTTATAGTTACTCTTAATGCTACCTAAGTATAAGGAACACAAAGTGAAACAGTTTTATTGACTTGAAATATTTTGTTCATAATTGTAGAAGTCATGAAATTCAGTTGTCCGTCATACTTACGTGATAGGGAGCCAGACCAGCCAATAGATTGGCAGCACAGTGAATAGAGTTATAGCGTACATTCCACACGGCAATCATACACTTAGTGGCGTAGAACGCAATCTGTAATCATACAATACAGAAATCTATACAGCAATCATACACTTAGTGGCGTAGAACGCAATCTGTAATCATACAATAAAGAAATCTACACAGGAGTTCTATACTTAGTGGCGTAGAATGCAATCTGTAATCATACAATACAGAAATCTATACAGCAATCTAGGGCTGTGCAATATTACCGGTATATCGGTATATTGCGGTATTATCCACCATGACAATATATCGCGATATGAAAATCAGATACCGGTATTTCACGATATTTATAAAAATATATTTAAAAAAACCTCCTTTATTGTAGTAACTGCTGAAATAATTTTTGTAACTTCCCCAGGCCTTTTCAATCTAGTAAAAAAAAATACTTCGACAGCTTTCAGAAGCAGATAGAGAGAAGAGAGAGAGAGTCAGGAAGCTTTTCATTCACTGTCGCAATTTTAAATATCTTACTTTAAAATAAAATTAAAAATTAATAAAAATACTTTTAAATAAAATTATTAACTTATGAAAGTAAATATATAAAACATTTCTACAGGGTGTATAACATGTGTACTGTGGTTCTCAAAATCTCATGGAATCACAGGGACTTGCTCCTGGCGTGTAATAATTATTTATTTAAAAATCATATACCGTAATAATAAAACTAGTTTTATTATTACGGTATATGATTTTTTTTTATTAATAATTATTACACGCCGGGAGCAAGTCCCTGTGATGGAATCTACACGATCGACGATGAATGTTAAGTTCAAGATACGTATTACAAATAAATGGACATCCATGTTTTCAATTTATACAGTGTTGCTTTTTATTATTTTTTAACAAGTTTCATGCCATTTTAAACACCTTCATGCTATACCAGGAGCATGTATATTAAAACAATAGAAATAGGCCAATGGCATTCCTGATCGTATGTCATAACGTGAAATTAGGTCGGGTCAGACTAAAACACCAAACGCACGAAAATAGATCACAATGTCTAACTGGCTTTAATTTTATTCTATGACCACATAAAATTTCCATACAGTATGTATTGTTTTAATCATTAAGTTACATTTTATGCTATTTCAATAAAACACCCCCCCCCCCCAAAAAAAAAAACTATAAAGAATATACTATGCATAAACTTTTTTTCAATTTGAAAATACATCAAATGAGTACATTTTGTTTTATTTTTTTACCTAGTTTTTGATTAAGGTAGTACGAGTGTGAAATCAAAGTAATGGAAAACAAACTAGAGCCGAGCTCGTTGCAAAGCAACGAATAGGTCTTCCGTTGGAGCTACGGATAAGAAGACGTAACCTTGAGTCTAGGTCAAGCCACATTCTAAAGTTCTACAAGTGAAAATTTAAACCTTTTAAGAGAAGCAACTTGCAATGTTTAGCTAGGAAAAAGACTGTAAAGGAATATATGTGACCTTGAACTTTCCAAGTGACCTTGAACTCTCCAAATGACCTTGATCTAAGCAATGACTAGCTCTCGTTATAAAAATATTATCCATGTGTTACCGTCTGGAAAATTTCAAACATTTTATTTAGATATTCTTTCTGTCCATGCATCCAACCAAAAACATCTTATCCTTGGGGACTTTGAACTCGAGTCAAGGTCATGTACCACCCTGCATTATATCAGCAATGTTTCACTAGTAGAAAAATGGTAGCGGATTTACAGTTTCACTGTCACTAATCTTGACTCGTCCAAATGACTGGATATGTTCAGCCATGAGTTTTTTTCTGACTATAATCGAGGCAAAATGATTCATTGGGTTCAACACAATGTCGAGACTAAAGACTACTTGTTTGTACTTATAACAAAGGAACAGAATACTAGCCATTGCCATCTGACCAAAACTGTAGAAGGAGTAGTGTTTTAAAGGAATTTCACATACATTTCTATTTTTTGTAATCATGATGACAACACCGTTCATCGAAATCAAAAAAGATGCACTTAATTATGTATCACATTGAAGTATACTTGTGTGTCCAGTTATATTGAAATCAAACTAAAACTGTAAGAGGAGTAGCATTTTTAAGGAATTATATACAGAAATTTCTATTTTTAGTAACCATGGCAACACCGTTCATCGAAATCAAAAACGGATGCACGATATTTTGTATCTTAGTGAAGGCTACTTATGTGCCAAGCAATATTGAGTTCAGACAAAAACTGTTGAAGACGTCGCATTTAAAAGCATTCAAAAACCGATGCACTATACTATGTATCTTAGAGATGTGTACTTGTGTGCCAAGTTATATTGAAATCAGACCAAAACGGTATGAAGAGTAGTATTTTGACAAATTGTTTATAGACAGACAGACAGCTAGACAGACGAACGGACGGCAGACACTTTACTATCGCATCCCACAGACAGGTGGGACAGATATCTACATATCGAAAATAACCAAATTAAATAAAGAAATCATTTTTAAAGCATTGAATCGTAGCAAAAAAGAAAATATCAATGGATGCGACACTTTTCAGACGAGGTAAGAGATATGAACCTCTCATAAATACGGTACACATGTATCAGATCATTGCACGTCGGCAATCTAAAATGACACATATTATTTTTTTTCTTTGTACATGTATAACTAAACCCCCCCCCCCCCCAATTTCTTAAAAAAATGTTTGTACAATCAAGAAAATCGGTTACTTTTCATAAAGACTACGACGTTTCTTTCATTTTCAAGAACCGTATAATAACGAGTGCAGCGAGCTCAATAGAATAACGTGTAAGAAAAGAAGTTCGGAATTGTACACACGTCAAGCAAATTTTGTTGTGCAACATTCCCAGAGCTCCTTTACTACCCAATGTCCTTTGCGCGAACAAATAATAACACAAGTAACAGCTTTTTAAAAAGCTTGGCTGACTATGTCATCAATATCTATAGAATCTATGAGCATGATAAACTATAAACGTTTACATTTGTGGGGGGGGGGGGGGGGGGTTAAATTATTTCACTGGAGTAAATTATGGAGATGTTGAACAAAACATAAACCATATATAATACTGTTTGTATCTCAAATAAAAAATGAAATCATGATCATGTCCCGCTGTAGATTCGAACCCGGGACGAAAAGATGAACACCTCTGTCCGCAAGTCTAAAATGGTTTTAGAGGATGACGTAAATAAGGAAAAACATTTGATTCATGCTTGAAAGCATGGCTACATATAAAGGTGGCAGCTGAAAATATGATAACTACTAGTGCTAATTGTAACGGGGACCGTTACAGATGTTCCCCAAACGCTCCCCATGTCCCTTATCGTGCCTTATTCCTCTAAGACCTTTTATAAATATGCTAAGTATCCAAAGATTTCATTTAAGAATATAAAAGTTACAGTGATATCAACTATCAACGATATATTGTTTAACGTTTTGCATGCGCGCACACGTACATGTACATGCATATGCAAGATAAATATGGAATGTTGATTAAGCGATTAACATATCTTTCTATCCCGCGAATCAAAGAAAAAAATACACATATAAATTTACCATTTTTCAAGCATATGTCATATTTTTAATATTATTTCTCTACTTATTTTAACCTCGGGCTCAAAGTTGGTTTTATTCCGACGACAAGGCAGGGTTAAAGTCGACTAAGGGTATCACGCCAATACCTAACCAATCAAAATGATTAACTTATTCAATAGTAGTTCCATACATGGAAAAAGGGATTTTCCTTTCTGTTCAGATTTTTTTTTAATATTTCCTCTCAGGCCATTTTGACAACTCTGATACCTGTGCCTGGTAAATATTATATACCTTGTAAATAAATATATATAGGTTTTTTTGACCGGAACTATTCATTTTTTCCAATGCATAGGGGGCTACTCTCTGGGTTTTACAAGAGATGTTTAAAAAGACATTCGTGTCAGCTAATGTGACCTATATTGTTTAACACCTTCTTATTAATATTTTTTTCATGAATGCAAATATCTGATTATTTTACGAAGGAGCGTACATGTATATTGATTTTTTAATATACCGAAAATCGCTATATCTGGGGATTGCGTAATTCTAAAAAAAAATTCAAATAAATTTCAATGGTAAATTTAACAAAGGATGCTTGGTATTAAAATATTATTTCAAATCAGTAGAATCGAATGCTATTAACGACATCTGAATAAATAGGCTATAAAAGGCTTATATGCCAACTTTGGTCATCTGCACTTTAATTTTAAACACGACAGGATTTGTAATTTTTTCTGTATATATAAATTAATAATTTCTATATACTTTGGAAACTCAAATGAAATATTTTAATACACTTTCCTCGAGCTCTTTTCTGCAGTTTTCCTGAAATTTTATGTGGGTCCGAGGTGTTATTTGAGTTTAACAGTGATTCTCTACGTTGCCATTAATTTGATTTGTTTGTGTGTGTGGGGGTGGGGGGGTGGGGTACTTTTATTCTTAACCTATTTAACGTTGGAGTTGAATCTTGTATCTTATTCCAAGAACTTAAGATTGATTGTGACATTTGGATGAAAGGTCAAGGTCATTAAAAACCACCACCTCTTTAACTTCTAACCTGTCAACCGAAATAAACTCTGAAAGGTGTTTCTAGATACATGTACATGTACTTCATGTTTCTTTTTACCCTTGGGTCAAGGACAAAGGTTAAGGTCGATTTCAAGTTCATAGGTCAAGGTGATTTTGGTAAATAGTTAATATCAATATTTTATTCAGGTTACCAGTGACCTTGACCTAAGTTTCAAGGTCAAGGGTAAAAAGATCTGCATGCTTCAGTATGTTACATGTCTTGACATTTAGAAGTTCTTAATTCTGCATGAACATCAAACACTCAAGTATACTGTCTTTTAATACATTGTGTGCGGTCGCATGTGCATGCACGTCCATGTATTTACTTTTGATAGTAGTATAATGTAGGCAATCATTATATCTATTCATATTTGAAATTTCACCCTGTATTATTGAGAACCAAGAAAGTTGTAGGCATTTAAAGTTTTAGCCAATCAGATTGCAGCACACGTGCATGTGCGTGCGTTCATGATTATTCTTATATATCATGCTGTAGATCTTCATAATGTAAGACTATGTTCAAAGTTTCAAAGGATTTTGTCAGAAAACAAAATAGATATTAAGACTTTAAGTTTCAGCCAATCGCAGCGAAGGGCACCTGCATGCGCGTGAGATCTTGCTATTTTGACCATGTCATCATGTCTATACTACTATTATATCCTTATATTATGAGTTTCAAAGCATTTCATCCAATATTTAAAAAGTTACGGTTAAATCTATTATATTGGTCATTTCACGTGTTACACGTGCGCGCACCTGCACGCACGTGCGCGCAAAATGACCTTCGTTCCGCACATCTACATAACATACCTAGTGACCCTAAAAAGGTTTCACCTAGATCGGATGAGTAGTTTACGAGAACACTCGCGGACAAAAAAGTACCGGAGAACAAAGAAAAAATTCAGAAAAAGTAAAAACAATATGTTCCCAAACTTCGTTTGGGGAACATAACAAGAAATTGGGGATCTAACAATTATGACTGACGTGTAGAATATGATTACCGGCCGCCAGGAGGCGGTCGGTTATATGATATGAAAGTTTTAAGTCCCTGTGCGTTTCTGCGGAGCTAAAAATTTAAATAAAAATATTCAACATCATATCACCGGCGTTTTAATATTAAACAAAGATTTCTAAATGTTTAGGAAAAAGCACAATAATCGTAAAATTCAATTTTATAAATAATGGGGTAAATATTTCATCCAATCCTGATTGACAAACTCTGATACAACTGAAGTGCGGAGAAAATTAGTAGGAGTGTTAGGCATAGTCTAAAACAAAGACAACGTTGTAAATCAACAATTTTACTTTCTCTTTTTAAAACAGGATCTGCTGTATTAATTTGAAATGAAATGTATATTTAAACATTTCCTATGGATATTTTTAAAAAATATGATGAAATATTGATTTCTTAAAAGCAAAGAATATTACGACATGTTGGTCCAGGAGACTAGGATAGAGCGCGTTTTACAATGTGCCAAACATTTTCCCGCCACATCTCATTACCAAAACAAAGAGATTGAAAGAGAAGAAGTGTAGTGGTGGATCTTGAAGGAGTGAGGGGGGGGGGGGTACATCCTATAAGAGAGAGCGAGGAGCCCACATGTTAAATATTTGTTGCGTTTTTGTTAAGGTCAAACTATAGCTAAGTTTAAACTTTAGTTTTGTACTTTTAATGTAAAAACTACTTAAACAGCAAGTTGTGCCAAACTGAGTGCAGAGACGCAGAGGACTATTGCATAGTTTATATTGCCTATACATATAATACTGTACATGCATTATGCAATCGGCATTGTCGCATGCATTTTTTTTTTCATGTCACGAGGATATTTTAACAGATAAATATAAGAATTTTTTTTAAACAGTAAATTTCAGTTTCTGAAGAATTTTTTTTTTAGACAGCAAATTTAAGTTTCTGAAAGGAACTTCAACAGTTATATAAATTGGTTTGCGGCCAATTTTTTACGCTTGCGTCAATATGTTTCTTGTTGATATTTTCTTGGGTATGCCAAAGTATCAAAGATTGTTGGAAACGTGGGGAAAATAATTAACATGCATTCTCTGTAAGCACCAAAAAATCTTGGAAACGACATGTCTCCGATTTTGATGAAATTTGCACCACAGGTGCACCTTGGTACAAAACCAGCAAATATGGTGTTAGAAGTTTCCCACGTGCACCCGGTTGCCATGGAGACGGATCCATTGAATTTGGCCATTTTCGGCCATTTTTGACCAAACAAAAGCATGAAAATTGAGGAAATATGAATGCATTTTTATCTTTATGTAGTGAACTCAGATATAAATCTTTGTATCATAAGAAAACATCAACTGTTAAAGAATACAGGGCATATAACCAGTTATTCCAGAATTGACTCCACTCTTAGAAAATGGTTCGGCAAAATAGCATAGTTTCTCAAAATGTGAAAAATGGAAAATTTGGCATTTTTTGAGAAATTTAACGTTAAATAAAAAAAATTGTCTACGGAAATTTTTCAAATCATATGCGTGTCGTCAAACTTCAGTATAAGTAGTGTCCCCTCATGAAAAAATTGGAGTGGGATCTCAACGCTATTTTTAGTAACATGTATCTAAAAATAGACATATTTCAGAAAAATCCAAAAAATGAAATTTGGGCAGAGTTTAAGATGCCATTGCTAGGTAATTATGAAATATACTGCAAAAGTCAATGCGCTAATGTCAGGGACTGGACACCAATAACTACCATGCATATTATTTTCAAGGATTTCCGTTTTCTATTTATAGCTTCAAATGCCTAAATATAGACATGTCTCATAAAATGATGAAAAATGTCAATTTTTCCTCATTTTGAAGCTCCACTGAATCATAAATAATAAAAATATGGATCTCTCCAATATTTCATCAATAAGAACAAGGAATAGTATAATATCTCACAAATTATTGAGGACAGGCTCTCATCTCTATAATTAGTACAAATGTCTAAAAATAGACACATATGAAATTAACTGTTTAATGTTGATTTTCCACTAATTCTTAAATTAGAGATGGGAAATTTACCTACTAACAGTCACTAACTGTAACTGATATTATGTGACTGACAAGAACAAACGAACATTCAATGGAATGCAGCATGATAAGCAGAGGTTTCTATTTATAGTAACACATGTTTAAAAATAGTCGTAATGCAAAATATCAGGAAAATTTCGTTTTTTGTACTTTTTTCTAAAATTTTGGATGAATAATTGCTGACTATCTGTTTTTAATTGCTATTGGCATATGGTGACCAACAAGTAAAATAAAGCCTTATATCAAATACAGAATGAGAAGCAGAGGTTTCCATTTCTATTTATAGTAACACATGTTTGAAAACAGACGTACTGCAAAATATCAGAAAAATGTAGTTTTTTGTACTTTTTTCTAAAATTTTGGATGAACAATTGCAGATTATATGTTTTTAACTGCTAATTGGAATATGGTGACCAACAAGTAAAAGAAAGCATATACGAAATACAGAATGAGAAGCAGAGGTTTCCATTTCTATTTATAGTAACACGTTTTAAAAATAGACGTGATGCAAAATATTGGAAAATGTCATTTTTTGTACTTTTTTCTAAGTTTTTGGATGAATAATTGCTGACTATATGTATTTAACTGCTATTGGCATATAGTGACCAACAAGTAAAAGAAAGCATTATATCAAATACAGAATGAGAAGCAGAGGTTTCCATTTCTATTTATAGTAACATGTGTTTAAAAATAGACGTACTGTAAACTATAGGAGAAATGTCATTTTTTGTACTTTTTACTAATATTTTGGATGAATAATTGCTGACTCTCTGTTTTTAACTGCTATTGGCATATGGTGACCAACAAGTAAAATAAAGCCTCATATCAAATACGAAATGAGAAGCAGAGGTTTCCATTTCTATTTATAGTAACATGAGTTTAAAAATAGACATACTGTAAACTATCGGAAAAATGTAGTTTTTTGTACTTTTTTTCACATTTTGGATGAGCTATTGCAGACAATATGTTTTACTGCTATTGGCATTCAGTGACCAACATGTAAAAGAAAGCATATACAAAATACAGAATGTGAAGCAGAGGTTTCTATTTCTATTTATAGTAACACGTTTGAAAATAGACATGCTGCAAATTCTCGAGAAAATGTAGACTTTCGCACTCTTTTTTCTAACATCAGGGATGGTCACAGTGCGGACAAACGGCTTTTATTTGTTATTAACAGAATGTGACTAACGAGTATGAAAAAGCTTTAGCTAAAGTGTATAAGAGTAATGTTTAAGGGTATTTTTACATTTCTGCCTATAGTAACACATATTAACACATATTTATAAATAATCAGGAAAATAAAGAATCATTCGTTTTTCTCAAATTAGGGATATGAAATTTGCAGTCAAACTTTCATTAGCTGTAACTGACATGGCTAATT
Organism: Saccostrea cuccullata; assembly: GCF_032062105.1. Lineage (NCBI taxonomy): Eukaryota > Metazoa > Mollusca > Bivalvia > Ostreida > Ostreidae > Saccostrea > Saccostrea cuccullata. Next base: position 7,734 of record NW_026928923.1, on the reverse strand, counting down.
GTATTCGGCGCGCCAGCGCGTCCACCTCATTCCAATACATATACATGTATCACAAAAGTATGTTCTCCCTGCATTAAAAAACTCAAATGACAGCGATTTTCTTTATAAATTAAGCATTATCGTTTATATTCAGGTCGACAGCCCAATTCCAATTGAAATTCTTTGAAAATCCAGAAAATTTCAAGGTTCAAAGTCACTGAAGAAAAATTTCATAATCGTGTTCGCTCCATATCTTTCTTATGGATGAACTTAGTAGGTTCTCATTTCACACAAAGACTGCTCATGTCCTACGAGTGTGTCATAACCTTGACGCAAGGTCATTTGGGGAAGTTCAAGGTCACTTAAAAAAAAATATTTGTGTCTGGTCCATATCTTTTTTTATGGCTAAACCTGAATCTACTACTTCACACAAACATTGCTTATTACCTGATTTTCTGTCATGACTTTGATCCAAGGCCATTAATGCAAGGTCAAGGTCACTGACAGAAAAAGTTCATAATTCGTATCTGGTCCGTATATTTAGTCTGTTTTTTTTTTATAAGAATTCATTTATGAAAATATTATGAGCAATTACATTTGCATTAAAAATGTTTTAGCATTTCTCTCTTCTCTTAGAATAAGATCCATTAAATATTCATGATTTAGCACCTCTGAAAAACCCAGCAGGGGTATTTAGTCCCGTTTGGACAGTTCTAGTTTAAACTGACATAGTGATTTGAGACACCGGCTCCTAGGGAAAATTTTCTGGATCCACCTAACAAAAGAATTTCAATCGGGCTGGGGCTGTCGACCTGAATATAAACGATAATGCTTAATTTATACAGAAAATCGCTGTCATTTGAGTTTTTTAATGCAGGGAGAACATACATTTGTGATATATGTATTGGAATGAGGTGGACGCGCTGGCGCGCCGAATACAATTAGCCATGTCAGTTACAGCTAATGAAGTTTGACTGCAAATTTCATATCCCTTATTTGAGAAAAACGAATGATTCTTTATTTTCCTGATTATTTATAAATATGTGTTACTATAGGCAGAAATGTAAAAATACCCTTAAACATTACTCTTATACACTTTAGCTAAAGCTTTTTCATACTCGTTAGTCACATTCTATCAATAATTTGAGAAAAAAGAATGATTCTTTATTTTCCTGATTATTTATAAATATGTGTTACTATAGGCAGAAATGTAAAAATACCCTTAAACATTACTCTTATACACTTTAGCTACAGCTTTTTCAAACTCGTTAGTCACATTCTGTCAATAACAAATAAAAGCCGTTTGTCCGCACTTTGACCATCCCTGATGTTAGAAAAAAGAGTGCGAAAGTCTACATTTTCTCGAGAATTTGCAGCATGTCTATTTTCAAACATGTGTTACTATAAATAGAAATAGAAACCTCTGCTTCACATTCTGTATTTCATATATGCTTTCTTTTACTTGTTGGTCACTGAATGCCAATAGCAGTAAAAACATATTGTCTGCAATTGCTCATCCAAAATGTGAAAAAAAGTACAAAAAACTACATTTTTCCAATAGTTTACAGTATGTCTATTTTTAAACTCGTGATACTATAAATAGAAATAGAAACCTCTGCTTCACATTCTGTATTTTGTATTATGCTTTCTTTTACTAGTTGGTCACTGAATGCCAATAGTAGTAAAAACATATTGTCTGCAATTCCTCATCCAAAATGTGAAAAAAAGTACAAAAAACTACATTTTTCCGATAGTTTACATTATGTCTATTTTTAAACTCATGTCACTATAAATAGAAATGGAAACCTCTGCTTCTCATTCTGTATTTGATATGAGGCTTTATTTTACTTGTTGGTCACCATATGCCAATAGCAGTTAAAATCAGAGAGTCAGCAATAATTCATCCAAAATATAAGTAAAAAGTACAAAAAATGACATTTCTCCGATAGTTTACAGTACAGTATGTACGTTTATTTTTAAAAGTTACTATAAATAGAAATGGAAACCTCTGCTTCTCATTCTGTATTTGATATAATGCTTTCTTTTACTTGTTGGTCACTATATGCCAATAGCAGTCAAATACATATATTCAGCAATTATTCATCCAAAAACTTAGAAAAAAGTACAAAAATGACATTTTTCCGATAATTTGCATCACGTCTATTTTTAAAAGATATGTTACTATAAATAGAAATGGAAACCTCTGCTTCTCATTCTGTATTTCGTATATGCTTTCTTTTACTTGTTGGTCACCATATGCCAATTAGCAGTTATAAAAACATATAGTCTGCAATTGTTTATCCAAAATGTGAGAAAAAAAGTACAAAAAACTACACTTTTCTGATATTTTGCAGTACGTCTATTTTCAAACATGTGTTACTATAAATAGAAATGGAAACCTCTGCTTCTCATTCTGTATTTGATATAAGGATTTCTTTTATTTGTTGGACACCATATGCCAATAGCAATTAAAAACAGATAGTCAGCAATTATTCATCCAAAATTTAAGAAAAAAGTACAAAAAACGACATTTTCCCGATTTTTTGCATTACGTCTATTTTTAAACATGTATTACTATAAATAGAAATGGAAACCTCTGCTTATCATGCTGCATTCCATTGAATGTTCTTTTGTTCTTGTCAGTCACATAATATCAGTTACAGTTAGTGACTGTAAGTTGGTAAACTTCATATCTCTAATTTGAGAATTAGTGGAAAATCAACATTAAACAGTTAATTTCATATGTCTATTTTTAGACATTTGTACTAATTATAGAGATGAGAGCCTGTCCTCAATAATTTGTGAGATATTATTATACTATTCCTTGTTCTTATTGATGAAATATTGGAGAGATCCATATTTTTATTATTTATGATTCAGTGGAGCTTCAAAATGAGGAAAAATTGACATTTTTCATCATTTTATGAGACATGTCTATATTTAGGCATTTGAAGCTATAAATAGAAAACGGAAATCCTTGAAAATAATATGCATGGTAGTTATTGGTGTCCAGTCTCTGACATTAACACATTGACTTTTTCAGTATATTTCATAATTACCTAGCAATGGCATCTAAAACTCTGCCCAAATTTCATTTTTTGGATTTTTCTGAAATATGTCTATTTTTAGATACATGTTACTAAAAATAGCCTTGAGATCCCACTCCAATTTTTTCATGAGGGGACACTACTTATACTGAAGTTTGACGACACGCATATGATTTGAAAAATTTCCGTAGACAATTTTTTTTATTTAACGTTAAATTTCTCAAAAAATGCCAAATTTTCCATTTTTCACATTTTGAGAAACTATGCTATTTTGCCGAACCATTTTCTAAGAGTGGGGTCAATTCTGGAATAACTGGTTATATGCCCTGTATTCTTTAACAGTTGATGTTTTCTTATGATACAAAGATTTATATCTGAGTTCACTACATAAAGATAAAAATGCATTCATATTTCCTCAATTTTCATGCTTTTGTTTGGTCAAAAATGGCCGAAAATGGCCAAATTCAATGGATCCGTCTCCATGGCAACCGGGTGCACGTGGGAAACTTCTAACACCATATTTGCTGGTTTTGTACCAAGGTGCACCTGTGGTGCAAATTTCATCAAAATCAGAGACATGTCGTTTCCAAGCCCTATAGTAAATTTTTTGGTGCTTACAGAGAATGCATGTTAAAGCTTTAAATGACCCAACAAACTTGACGGCGATATATGAAGGCCATGGTGCGGATTCAGGAAGTTTTTCCCAGAGATGAGGGATCAACATCAAATGTTTTATTACTTTAAATGATGTAACTTCTAACTCACTTCACAATGTCACCGAATTGTTTGTTTGTTGTTTTTTTTTTCCAAAGTTCGACCAGGAAAAAAGAACAGACTTTACATAATTCATGCAGTTTTCATTCAATAGAATAGTCCAGAAAAAGGGTGCAAAAACCTACACGTGACATTTTGGCGCGAAATAATAGCGTCACCCCTTACCTAGAAGACAAATGGACTAATCCAGTAGTATAGAAACGCAGAAAAACGGTCAAACGGACATATATCCGTATAAGAACTCGCATGAAATTAATATGCTAGCAAAAGGCTAGAGAAAATAAATACTTCAATGTATTGTATTAGCAATAAGTTTATTTTTCTGCTAACAGAATATAGATAACTGTTGTTGCTGAAATGCATGTAACAAATCCGATGATAATCAGCATGCACAAAATTTTGCTGGCTAACTGCGACCTCTTCGAACCCTATTGATCCTTAGCGTGACGTCATGCAATAAAAGGCTTTCAGTTTGAAGAAATATTTCAAAAACTTTTCCGCAATAAATAAACAGTTATTATTAGCTAACTCTAAAGTCTTCTATAGTACATATGTACTAGCGTACTCTGTTTAGTAGGACCGGTTTTTTCAGTGGGTGGCTCAGTACAACTCTCCTGTCAGTTATTTTTTTCTGCAGCTATACTGTGTATGAAGTTTGATTATTTTTAAAAATATCTTGGTTAGTTTGTTTGAAACTGAGCTTTGAACTTAGCTAAAGGCAAAGTGTGACGGAAGGAGATAAGGCAGCAGGGGCGGATCCAGCCATTTTTGAAAGGAGGGGTTCCAGGGTTGTGTCCCTTTAACACCCCCCCCCCCCTACACACTCTCAAGCAAAGATTCACACACACGTACTGTATGGAAAGATCTAAGATTGTGGTAAATAAATTCTTTGTTTTAGTTCCATTTTTCCTTTGAAAAGGTACCCTCAGTCCAAATAAAACAAGAAACACATTAATTTTTCAAAAACTACCGAAGCCTTAAAATTGAATGGAAGTGCAGCATTTCCGAAGATTCCAAAAAATTTTCTTTTGGAATTTGAGATACTTTTTGGGGGTGGAGTGCGGTTGAGGTTTAAAATAAAGAGTTACATATTAGTTCCTTCGAAAGATATAATAAAAAAACGGTACATTAAATAGCCAACACATGCAGCTAAAGATCATTGGAATATATAATATCAAATTAAATTTCGCATGTTACATATCATATATAAGATATATAAAAATAAGTAGAATATTTTCTACCATTCTCTCATTAAAAAAAAGTAACAGTGAAGGTGAATATGGAGGAATTAAACGAAATGTATATGAGAATATGCCCGGTATCTATGTAATATCTATGTAAGTTAAACTCATAAATATTTATTCTCTAAAATTGTTTATCTTCTCTCTCTCTCCCTCTCTCTCTCTCAACTTGGCAAAAAATAAAGGGGGGGGGGGGGGGGTTCCAACCCCCGGACATCACCATCAGATGAAGATCTTGCAAATAAATTTTCAACGTTTTTCATAGACAAAGTAACATCCATCAGAGAGACACTTAAACAAAAAACAGAAAAAGAAGACAGCTATTTAGGCACAGACATATACTATCATGGGCCTCTATTAGCTGCTTTTGAACGTACCACTGAAGATGAAGTACGATCACTAATAATGAAGGCACCCAGTAAATCATGCGAACTGGATCCAATTCCAACAAAGCTACTGAAAAAGTGCCTGGATCCGGTAATACCGCTTGTCACAGAAATGGTTAATGCATCTCTCGATCAGGGAATTTTTCCGTCTGCTTGGAAGGAGGCCATAGTTCGTCCACTGCTGAAGAAACCTGGACTAGATAAGGAAGTGTTGAAAAACTATCGGCCCGTATCGAACTTGAGTTTTATCTCAAAAATATTGGAGAAAGTTGTGGCTCGTAGGATTGATGCCCATTTGGATGCGAATTCTCTTCGCGATCCACTTCAGTCGGCATATCGTCCCAGGCACTCCACGGAAACGGCCCTCATCAAGGTCCACAACGATATTGTGACAGCCCTAGACCAACAATCTTCAGCAGTCCTTGTCCTTCTGGATTTATCCGCTGCTTTTGATGTTATTGGCCATAATATATTGTTCCAACGCCTGACTGTGTCTTATGGTTTCCGTGATGGAGCTCTTGAGTGGATCAAGTCTTACCTCAAGAACAGAAAACAATGTGTAACAATTGGATCCGTCCGATCAGAGTCTAGACAGCTGCCTTTTGGTGTCCCCCAAGGATCTGTACTCGGACCGAAATTGTATTGCCTCTTCTCCAAACCCATTGGAATCATATGCCACCGCCATGGAATGATATATCACTGCTATGCAGATGATACACAAATCTACATGATCATAAGACCACTGGAAAATTGGAACAATTACTTCACTCGACTTGAAGCGTGTCTTAGTGAAATTGGCTCATGGATGACATCAAACCTACTCAAACTAAACCAAGAAAAGACCGAGCTAATAATCTTCTCCACAAAGCAACATCAGAAATATCTGCCAACATTACAATTAAAAGTTGGTGATAATATCATTGAAAGCGTGCCATGTGTAAAAAATTTAGGTGCATTTTTCGATCAACACCTTACTATGGAAAAACAGGTATCCTCGGTCGTCAAGTCATGCTATTTTCAAATAAGCAATATTGGACGAATACGGCGCTTTCTCACAAAAGAAGCTTGCAAGACCATGGTGAATGCCGTTATCACAGCCAGGCTGGACTATGGGAACTGCCTTCTATATGGAGTGTCGAAGGCCTTACTAGACCGGATTCAAAAAGTCCAGAACACGGCAGCTCGTTTAGTTACAAGATCATCGAAACGGGAGCATATTACACCTATCCTAGCTGATCTTCATTGGCTACCTGTTTCTTTTCGTCCACAATATAAAATCTTGACATATGTCTACCAATCCTTACACGGGTTAGCTCCATCGTATATCAAAGATCTTATGATGGAATACAAGCCTACCAGATCACTGCGATCTGAGTCAACATCACGGTTAGTTGTTCCTAAGATCAGGACGAAGACATATGGTGAACGTCGACTTGGTTGGGCAGCAGCATTTTTGTGGAACGACCTTCCTAATGATATAAAGCAGGCCCAGTCTCTGGATATTTTCAAAAGACAATTAAAGACGCATTTTTATAGGATAGCTTTTTAAATTTTAGGTGCTCAATTTTTAGCAGCAAATCATAAATCACAAATGATGTTCTTTTATTGAGTTTTATTGATGGTGTAATTGTATTTTGTATGTAATTTGTAGTATTTTAATGTTATAATTCCGAACATATATATGAGTATGGGTTAATATTTTATATAAGTTTTCATAGCTTTTAAATTATGTTTACTTGCGTTTTATTGTACAGCGCTTTAGAGTTAAATTATTAATATTTAGCGCTATATAAATTCATATATTATTATTATTTATAACCCCCCCCCTCTGGATCCGCCAATGGGCCGCAGGATGGAAGACGTCCGACATGACAAACATTATATACCAAGCCATATTCATGGCGGGGCATAGAATGATTATTGGTTTACATAAAAAAATAGGTTGTGACTTTCTTTCGGAATTCAACACCAGCCTTAATCTACATGTATATACGCATGTACAAAAACAAATCAACCAACTAACATTCTCGGCTCATGCAGAAGGAAGACATTGTACATGTTGTATATTCATTTTAAAGTCGCTTAACCCGAAACAGGTGCATATCATCTTACACAATAAAAGTACGTCATTACATAGATAATATATAAAAATAAATTATAAGATTGATTTAATTGTTTATTACAACAATCCTTACATGGAAAACGCAGATCAAAAACCTTATTGACAAACAGTAGTTCCTGACGGAAGTTAAGATCTGTTGTGAAGTCAATTTTGAAGAGAATAAGTTTATCGGATATATCTAATAA